>NC_045549.1:66783290-67140446 GCF_009769535.1 Thamnophis elegans
GGAGGGAGGGAGAGAGGAAAGAATGGAGAGAGGGAGGGAGGGAGGAAGGAAGGAGGGAGGGAGGGAGGGAGGAAGAAAGGACGGAGGGAGGGAGAGAGGGAGGAAAGAAGGAAGGAAGGGGGGAGGAGGGAATGTTGCAACTGGATTCAACCATCCCGCTATGACTTGTGTGGCTCGGGCCGCTTACCTTGGGGGAGGGAGGGAGGGAGGGAGGGAGGGAGGGAGGAAGGAAGGAAGGAAGGAAGGAAGGAAGGAAGGAAGGAAGGAAGGAAGGAAGGAAGGAAGGAAGGAAGGAAGGAAGATTCGACCATCCCGCTGTGTGTGGCTCGGGCCGCTTACCTTGGGGAAGGAAGGGAGGGAGGGAGGGAGGGAGGGAGAGAGGGAGGGAGGAAGGGAGGAAGGAAGGAAGGGAGGGAGGGAAGGAAGGAAGGAAGGAAGGAAGAAAGGAAGGGAGGGAGGGAGGGAGGGAGGAAGGTAGGAAGGAAGGAAGGAAGGAAGGAAGGAAGGAAGGTTCTCTTGCCGCCCAATTCGACCAGCCCGCTGGGATGGGCGGCGAAGTTGGAAAAACCAGAGGATGGCTTTCACGGTCAGAAAGCCCCGCGGGCATTAACCTTGCCCTCCTCCTTCGGGCGCCCTGGAGAGTCCGCCTGGAGGCTCCTTACCCCTGGGGAGACCCAGGCAGGATTAGCATTCGGGAACTGCGAGAAAAGCCGCCCCCTCTGGAGCCTTCCCTTCGGCTTCCTCCGAAAAGCGCCCGGCGCGCAGCTCCTCTTGGCCCCGCTCGGGATCAGTCAGTGCCTCCGACCTGCCCATCCCAGGCGCTAAGCTCGGGGCCAGGTTAAGCCCCCTGCCTTTGGGGGGAAAGAGGGGAGAGAGAGAGAGAGATAAAGAAGAGTTTTGTTCCCGGATCTCTTTCTCAGAGCCAGATGGAAATTCCCTCCTGCTCTGGAAACCAGAGAGGGGAAAGATAAGCAGGATAAGGAGGCGAGAGGAAGACGGGACGGGAGGCAGGAGAACTGGAAAGGGAAGCATCGAGGTGGCGCAGTGGTTAGAGTGCAGTACTGCAGGCCACTTCAGCTGACTGCTAGCTGCAGTTCGGCGGTTCAAATCTCACCGGCTCAAGGTTGACTCAGCCTTCCATCCTTCCGAGGTGGGTGAAATGAGGACCCGGATTGTTGTTGGGGGCGATATGCTGACTCTGTAAACCGCTTAGAGAGGGCTGAAAGCCCTATGAAGCGGTATATAAGTCTAACTGCTATTGCTATCTCCTGATTGCAACTGGATCCTCGGGTTGGAGTAGCGCCTTGGCGGCGACCCACTAAGCTAAGGCAACTAACCGAGAGAGCGCCGCGCAGATCCAGGAGAAGAGCGTGTAAGGGATGCAGAATAGCGCAAGCTGATCCAGACCACCTTCCCGGTTCCCCGTAAATCCGAATCAAGAGGTTGTGTTGGGGGGTGGGGTGGAGGCGTGGAAATTAGAAAGGCGTTTGGCGTCTCTAGGTGGTTCCTAATCAGGACCCGACGCGTTGGGATCCTGGTGCTGAAATTAGGGAAATTAGCAATGGCACTTAGACTTATATACCACTCCACAGTGTTTTTACAGCCCTCGCTAAGCGGTTTGCAGAGTCAGCCTAGTGTCCCCAACCGTCTGGGTCCTCGGAATTAGGGCAGGAGGAGTCGTTCGTCCCTTTGGGGATGCCCCCTTTCTGCGGCTGTCGGGGTGGAAGATAAATTGGGGAAGATGGTTGGTGTGGGATCTTCTTATAAATATAAATCCAATAAATCCAATCCAATTCTTGCGCCCCGCTTTTGAAAGGAAGTGAGACACTCTTTGCGGAGCTTTTCAGGGAAGCGCAAGACACGCCCACGCCCCCCCCCACCGACTCCTGTTTGGATGCCCCAAAGGGACATTGTTGTTTTTTTTAAGAGCCCCCTGGAGTTTCTGGGTTTTTTTCTTGGAAGACTTTCTTCTCATCCATTCCTCAGCAGAGCTGAAGAAGCCTCTTCCACTAAGTGTTGTATCTTATGATTCTTGATGAATGTATTCTATTTTATTTTTCTTTATGTACACGGAGAGCATCTGAACCAAAGGCAAATTCCTTGTGTGTCCAATGACACTGGGCCAATAAAGAATTCTATGCTATTCTATTCTAAATTCTCTTCTCTTCTATATTCTATATTGTTCTTTTCTGTTCAGTTCTAAATTCTAAATTCTATTCTATTCTTCCATTCTATATTCTCTTCTTTTCTATATTCTATATTGTTCTTTTCTTTTCTGTTCTGTTCTATATTCTATATTCTATATTCTATATTCTATATTCTATATTCTATATTCTATATTCTATATTCTATATTCTATATTCTATATTCTATATTCTATATTCTATATTCTATATCTATATTCTATATTCTATTCTATTCTTCCATTCTATATTCTCTTCTTTTCTATATTCTATATTGTTCTTTTCTTTTCTGTTCTGTTCTGTTTTATATTCTATATTCTATATTCTATTCTATTCTTCTATTCTATATTCTCTTCTCTTCTATATTCTATATTGTTCTTTTCTGTTCTGTTCTATATTCTAAATTCCAAATTCTAAATTCTATTCTATATTCTTTTCTAGTCTATTTTATATTCTACATTCTATTTTATTCTATTCAAGCAAAATCTCTTCAAAGCTCTGCTGAAGAATGGATGAGAGAAGCAAAAGATTTTCAAGGGAAAACCAAGAAAATCCAGTGGCCTCCTGGGGAAACAACCACCTTTGGGACAACCATGACCTGGATGATTTGATAATCTCCATAGAGACATCCTGTTTGGAAGATTGGAGATGAGCTGGGATGAGGAGGGGGGAGGGAGAGGGGAGGGAGGGAGACCTATCTGTGGACCTTAGGAACAAGAGGCGAATGGCCTTCTCTCCCCTTTCCCCTCGCCAGCCTGGCTGTATATTTTTCCTCCCTTATCTGGGGAACTGGAAGTTGATAGAAAGCAGGGAATATTCGCACCAGATGTTCCGGGGGGCGGGAGAGTCCTGCGCGCCTTCTTCCCAGCATCCAAGCGTCGCCTGGCCATTTGCTGGGAGGGAGGGGCGCCCCAGCGGGTGGACCTTAAGCACTATCCCTCCACTATCCCTTCTCCCCACGCCCGTTGGGTGCCCTTTCCATACTGGCTGGAAAAAGCTATGCAAGAAACTCCAGGGAAGGGCAAATGGACCCACTGGGGGAGAGGGCCAACCACGCTCCCCCCGCCCCCCCGTGGCTGGCAGGAGAAGGGGAGGCAGGCCGAGGTTTTTCGAGGATTTCCCCCCTGTTTGCAGCCTTTCCCTTCCCTTCCCTCTCCCTCCTGGAATTGGAATTGGAATTGGAATAGAATAGAATGGAATAGAATGGAGGAGAATGGAGGAGAATGGAAGGAATGGAATGGAATAGAATGGAATGGAATGGAAGAAATGGAAGGAATGGAATGGAAGGAATGGAACGGAATGGAACGGAATGGAACATAATGAAACGGAATGGAACGGATTGGAATTGGAATTGGAAGAGAAGAGAAGAGAAGAGAACGGAGCAGAATGGAGGAGAATGGAGGAGAATGGAATGGAATGGAGGAGAATAATGGAATGGAATGGAACGGAACAGAACAGAATAGAATAGAATAAGAATGGAATGGAATGGAATGGAATGGAAGGAATGGAAGGAATGGAATGGAATGGAATGGAATGGAAGGAAAGGAATAGAATGGAACATAATGGAACGGAATGGAACGGATTGGAATTGGATTTGGATTTGGATTTGGATTTGGAACAGAATAGAATAGAATAAGAATGGAATGGAATGGAAGGAATGGAATGGAATGGAAGGAATGGAATGGAATGGAAGGAAAGGAATAGAATGGAACATAATGGAACGGAATGGAACGGATTGGAATTGGATTTGGATTTGGATTTGGATTTGGATTTGGATTTGGAATGGAATGGAATGGAATGGAATGGAGGAGAATGGAGGAGAATGGAGGAGAACGGAATGGAATGGAGGAGAATAATGGAATGGAATGGAATGAAAAGGAACGGAACAGAACAGAACAGAATAGAATAGGAATTCTTTATTGAACAAGTTTGATTGGACATACAAGGAATTTGTCTTTGGTGCATATACTCTCAGTGTACATAAGAGAATAAAATACATTCATCGCGAATAAAAAGATACAACACTTAGTGATAGTTGAGGTTACTAATAAGCTATCAAATCATACTAGGAAACAAATAACATTTCTTTTTCTGGGGGGGGGGGGCGGGCAGATGGATCGGAGCTGAAAAGTAGGCCAGACTCTCAGAAGAGCCTATGTAGAAATGCGCGCGATCTTATAGTATCAAACTTGATGACTCTCTAACCGAGAAGCCACACGCGACTCTCTAAACTCGCTCAAGAATAAAGCGGATCTTCTATCGATTCTTGATACGTTCGGTGTCGGGTCGATTTAATGACAAACTACGTTTGAACATTCAAGTGAGGATACCATCACGATGAAGGCGATACACGCGTCTATTCTTTGAGGGATCGTTCGCACATTTTGATCCGTCCAGATAAGTGAACCGCCGCAACAGTTTATGGAAGCAACCTCACACAGTTTTAGACACTGGCTGGTTGTCTGGGTATTCCTCCCCCCCCCCTCCCGACGCCAAACTCCTGGTTCCCTCCCTCCCCCCGTAAAAAATGGATCCTTCCTCCAAATCAACGCCTTTAATTTGAGGAAGATATTTAATCTCTATTGCAGTAGAGAGATGCGTATGGGTTAGTGTTAGGGTTAGATTCCAGGGAAGAGCAGAAGGAAGAAGGAAGAAGAGGGAAGTAGAGAGGGGAAAAGAGAGGGGGGAAATGGACGAGAGGGGAGGAGTAGGAGAGAGGGAAAGAAAGGGAAGCGGAGAAGAAGGGAGAAGAGAAGAGGAAAAGGTAGGAGAAGGAAGTAGAGAGAGGAAAGGAGAGAGAAGAAAGGAGAGAGGTAAATATATAGAATGCTATGGTACAATTATGAAAATAATGCTTATAACTATGACGTACAACACTATGTATTCAAAAGAGATTATAAATGTATGATTAAGAGACTATTGTTTATAAACAGGGTGTATAAAACAATGTATACCCAAAAAGGACTGGATACAGCCAGTATCAACTGTCGCTGCAAAACTGGAAATGCGATGTATTATAAAGAAAAAGGTACAATAAAAATATATTTTTTAAAAAAAGAAATGGGTATGGGTACAGTACTGATATTCTTCAAAACAGCCGTTTGCTTCCTGAGTCCTAATGCAAATTGAGATAGTCCCTTTTCCTGCATCTCTGCAAAATGTATGTTACATGAAAGTATAATAAACTGATCCCCCCCCCCCCCATAAAGTGACTTTAGTTATTTCGGGTTCATAACCTTCTAAAGCTACATTCCTATAAAATGCTGTTGAGGAGAAAGAACCCCTCCACCCACCAAAAATCAGTTTTGGCTTATTTGGGCAATAATTCGGATTAATAAAACTGTTGATTTCATAATTGAGTTGGCATAGATCTATTCCCAAATCGAATACATGTAAGTAACATCCCTTTTTAAATTCTAGAATGAAGAAGTGTTTGGAATTTTGCAACTGAAACTATTTGATACTTGGGATTACCCTTCTGATCACGAGGTCTAATTCCCAGTGTTTCCCTAAAAAGTGTTTTCAGTCTAATAAGTAAGATTCGTGGTGCTTGCCTATCCCCCCCTCCCCCAAACCTGATTACCAAATGGGGTGAGTTGAGTTGAGTTTTGACAATAAACAGATTTTACGCTTCGAAATGGATCCCTTCCTTGGTAAGAACGAAGCTGGTTTTAACCCTGAACTCTTTAATTGGCAAATTTCATCTTCAGAAAAGCTGCCTCAGATCAAATCTAGCAATTTTAGCCCTGCAATAAACGTGGTAGGTGGATTTTCCAAAGATGGAATGTGGATGTACATCATTCCTGTAGTCCAAGGCATGTGTGTATGTCCAACCTCAGTAACTTTTAAGACCTGTGGACTTCAACTTCCAGAATCCCCCAGCCAGCCAGGATGGCTGAGGAATTCTGGGTGTTGAGGTCCACAGGTCTTAAAAGTTCCTGAGATTGCACCCCAGACAGTAACACAGTTACAGAGGAACGCTTCATGGTAGATATTCATGTTGGACACACATGCTCTAGTCTTTGAGATGCCGTTGGGATGGCAGGGTTAACAGTTAATATTTCAAAAACCCGGGATGGATTAAAGGAAGATTGGAATGAATCCTTTCCAGATGTCCTTGTAATTTCTTCCTGTTCCCTGCCATTCCTTCAACAACCCGATCCTCAGCCAACTGCCTCACTGAGGATTTACAGCAATGCACACTTCTATAGAATAGAAGTAGAGTAGAGTAGAGTAGAGTAGAGTAGAGTAGAGTAGAGTAGAGTAGAGTAGAGTAGAGTGGAATACAATAGAAGATAGGATAGGATAGGATAGGATAGGATAGGATAGGATAGGATAGGATAGGATAGGATAGGATAGGATAGGATAGGATAGGATAGGATAGAATAGAAGTAGGGTAAAGTAGAATACAATAGAAGAGGATAGGATAGAATAGAATAGAATAGAATAGGACAGAGTAGAGTAGAGTAGAGTAGAGTAGAATACAATAGAAGATAGGATAGGATAGGATATAATAGAAGTAGAGTAGAGTAGAATGCAATAGAAGAGGATAGAACAGAATAGAACAGAATAGAATAGAAGCAGAGTAGAGAGAGTAGAGTAGAGTAGAGTAGAGTAGAGTAGAGTAGAGTAGAGTAGAGTAGAGTAGAGTAGAGAGAATGCAATAGAAGAGGATAGAAAAGAGTAGAGTAGAATACAATAGAAGATAAGAGGATAGGATAGGATAGAAGTAGAGTAGAGTAGAATGCAATAGAAGAGGATAGAACAGAATAGAATACAATAGAGTAGAATACAATAGAAGAGGATAGAAAAGAGTAGAGTAGAATACAATAGAAGAGGATAGAATAGAATAGAAGTAGGGTAGAATAGAATAAAATAGAATAGGGTAGAGTAGAGTAGAGTAGAATACAATAGAAGAGAATAGGATAGAATAGAATAGAAGTAGAGTAGAATGCAATAGAATAGGATAGAATAGAATAGAAGTAGAGTAGAATGCAATAGAATAGAATAGAATAGAATAGAATAGAAGAGGGTAGAGTAGAGTAGAATACAATAGAAGAGAATAGGATAGAAGTAGAGTAGAATGCAATAGAATAGAATAGAATAGAATAGAATAGAATAGAATAGAATAGAATAGAATAGAATAGAATAACTGGTCCCCAACCAAGCAGGAGACCCTACACCATTTCTGACAGATGTCAGTCCAGCCTCTTCTTGAAAGCCTCCAGCGATGAAGCTCCCACAACTTCCGAAGGCAACTTCTGTTCCATGGGTTGATTGTTCTCACTGTCAAAATATTTCTCCTTATTTCCAGGTTGAATCTCTCCTTGATCAGTTTTCGCTCATTATTCCTTCTCTGGTCTTTGGGTGCTTTGGAAAATAGCTTGACCCCCATCCTCCTCTCTGTGGCAGCCCTTCAAATATTGGAAGACCGCTATCCTGTCCTTATAGGAACTCTGGTCCTTATAGGAACTCATCTTTGGAGAAGAGGGAAGGCAAGAAAACACAAATCTTAGTGGGCTGTGATCTGATGGGCATGCGCTTTAGAAAGCGGGGTGGGGGCAGGAGAAGATGCCTCCATTTGCGACTTTATTTGAAGGCGCCAGAAGGACTCTGGGCCAAGCCACATGGAGCCTGGAGTCAGAGAGAAGAGAAGCAGGTTTAAAACTCAAAACCCAAAACCCAAATCTCATTGAATCCCAGCCATTTTACTTCCCGTTCTTCCCTTTCAGTCACCTTAGCCAGTTTTGTGCATCCAGATTTAAGCACCCTGTGGGCCGGACCCGGCCCTCCCGGGGCCTTGAGTTTGACACCCCTGCCTTGCAGGAAGGCGTGGAAGTGTGCGAGTCCCCGTCTAAATGCGGGGAGCGGAAAGGAGCTGATTTCATTCCCTGACATTGAGATATGCTCCCTCCCTAAGCCCATCTGAGCCTGCCTACTAAACACGTTGTTAATTTAGGACTCTCTTCTGTTTTGACGGGAGTCTGAAGCCAGGAAGGCGTTTTCTTACTTGGAGGGGGCTAGCCTTGAATCCAGAGCCCTTGCCCTCCCTTTCCCCCACCCCCACCCCCGTCCGCCTTGCCTCCCCTCTCTTCTCTCGACATCATTGATTAATTTTTATGGACTTGCTTAATTTGCAGAGGAGGGAGAGAGAGATGGGCGGGTGTCGGAGATGGAAGTGAAGGCAGGCGGTTGGGTTGCGGGGGGGGGGGGGGACTTGCTCTGCAGGACAAGTCCCCAAGGCGAGCTGGAGTCTTTTGTCTCGCTCGGTGGAAGGTCTGGCATCAATTATGGTGGGCTCTGTTTATGCGTTGTGGGAGTTTTTCTTTTTTTTTGCAATGAACAGATTTGCACACTCAAGTTTCTCTGCAAATCTTGCTCCACGCTTCTCCTCTACGTTCTAGGGAGTCTCTCCCTAAACTGCCTCGCTCTTTTCAAGGGTAAATGAGTGATGAAATTCAAATATTTTTACTGCCTGTTCTGGGGGTGTGGCTTGGTGGGCGTGGCAGGAGAAGGATACTGCAAAATCCCCATTCCCACTCCTGGGGGAAGGATACTGCAAAATCTTCATTTCCTTCCCACTCCTGGGGGGAAGGGTATTGCAAAATCCCTATTCCCTCCCTACTCCTGGGGAAAGGAAACTGCAAAAATCTCCATTCCCTTCCCACTCCTGGGGGAAGGATACTGCAAATCCCCATTCCCTCCCCGCTCCTGGGGGAGGGATACTGCAAAATCCCCATTCCCTCCCCGCTCCTGGGGGAAGGATACTGCAAAATCTCCATTCCCTTCCCACTCCTGGAGAAGGATACTGCAAAATCTCCATTCCCACCCCACTCAAGGGCCAGCCAGAGGTGGCATTTGCCAGTTCTCCGAACTACTCAAAATTTCCGCTACCAGTTCTCCAGAACCTTCTGGACTTCACCCCTGGGGCAAATCAACCATTTCCAGACCTTCTCCCCTTTCCCCCAGGACAATTAGTACAATTAATTAATACAATTAATTAATTTAAGACATTAACACAATTGAGCAAGTCCAGAGGTATTTCACGAGAGGAGTACTATACTCCTCTGCTCACAACAGAATACCCTACATCCTCAGGCTTGAAATTTTGGGCTTGGACAAACTAGAAATACACTGCCTAATGACTACTTCATCTTCAATCACAATAATACAAGAGCAGATACAAACTCAGTGTAAACTGCTCCAAGTTCGATTGCAGAAAATACAACTTCTGCAACAGAGTGGTCAACGCCAGGAATGTGCTACCTGATTTCTGTGTTCTTCAAACCCTCACAAGCTTCAACCTTCAACTGTCTACTGTTGACCTCACCCCATTCCTAAGAGGTCTGCATAAGCGCTCCAGCGTGCCTACCGTCCCCTGTTCCACTGTCTCCCATTTATTCGTAACCCATTTCATTCATACTCATTGTTATTCCTTATACCTATTATCTTGTAAACGACTGACAAATAAATAAATAAAGGATTAGGGCAGAACCCGTCAGGAGCCTCTTCGTGAAAGTTGCCTCTTTCCTATCCCTCTCCCAACCACACTCTGTTGTGTGACTGTGTGATTAGGACAGGGGGAAAGGGAAGGTAGCATTTACATTCTTTTCCTGAGGTCCTTCAGGAAGGTGTGAAAGTTTTCCCAATTTCCAGCGAAGTCCGAAGTCCCGGAAGAGAAACGCAGGAAGCCTTTCCTTCCTGATACCTACCTAGTAGTAATCGGAGGAAGAGAAATGCAAGAAGCCTTTCCTACCTGATACCTACCAACTAAACTTGGTTCCACCACAAATGCACGCACAACAAAAGCGCGCCTGACTAAACCGCGGTTGTCCTAAAGCGCGGTGCAAAACCGCGCGATGAATGAGCGACTAATTAGCCCTAAAGCGTGCCGACAAAAGCGCACCGACAGAAGCGGGCTGTAACGTAACCCTAACCTAAACCTAACCCTAAACCTAACCCTAAACCTAACCCTAAACCTAACCCTAAACCTAACCCTAAACCTAACCCTAAACCTAACCCTAACCTAACCCTAACCTAACCCTAAACCTAAATGTAAATCTTACCTTAAATTAAATCGCGCTTCTGTTGGCCGCGCTGTTGTTGGCGCGCCTGTTGTCGGCGCGCTTTTGACATCGCGGTTTTAGCGCCGCGGTGTTGTCGGCGCGCCTTATGACGTTCACGCTTTTGTCGGGTCACGCCAAACTTAACAGCAACTGATTCTACCTACTTCCCTTTGACCTCATGCGAGAACATCTTGAGCAATTTCTACTCTTTTATCTAGAGGTTCAAAGGTGACCTTAGTGGATAACATAGAGACCCGGTGGCTCAGTGGCTAAAACGCTGAGCTTGTTGATCAGAAAGGTTGGTAGTTCGGCGGTTTCAGAAAGGTCGGTTGTTCTGCGGTTTGGATCCCTAGCGCCGCTTAACGGAGTGAGCTCCCATTACTTGTCCCAGCTTCTGCAACCTAGCAGTTCAAAAGCACGTAAAAAAATGCAAGTAGAAAAATAGGAACCACCTTTGGTGGGAAGGGAACAGTGTTCCGTGTTAGTTATGCCGGTCACATGATCACGGAGACGTCTTCAGACAGCGCTGGCTCTTCGGCTTTGAAACAGAGATGAGCACCGCCCCCTAGAGTCCGGAACAACTAGCACATATGTGCGAGGAGAACCTTTGCCTTTACCTAGTGGATAAAGAATGAGTAGTAAGAGGCAAACCCCTAATCTGGACTTTCTCCTTCCTCTCTCCAACCAGCAGCTGGAGGTCCTTTCATAATATACCTAGAGTCACAGTTTGGATCGTTGCCTGAAATTACAATATAGGTTCCATATGGAAATGTAAATAGCTAAACAGAACTATGGTTTGTTGCCCTTGAGAGGCTAATCTTGCAACTTCCCAACCACGCATATGCGTAAACTGTGGGATTTAGCCCATCCCCTCCTTCCCCCACGATAAGAAAAGGACTTGTCTTCTCTATGGGTAGTTCTAACTTAGTTCTGAAAAAGGTGACTTATGACTGTTTTTCACACTTACGACTTCAAGTGATCAAAATTAAGATACTTGGCAACTGACTCATATTTATGACGGTTGCAGGGACATAATCACCTTTGTGACTCCTGACAAGCTAAGTCAATGGAGAAGCTCTCTCTCTCTCTCTCTCTCTCTGTTCTCTCTTTCTTTCTTTCTCTCTCTCTCTGTCTCTCGTTCACTCTCTCTCGTGTATTTCTCTCTCTCTTTCTGTTTCTCATTCACTCTCTTTCTATCTCTCTCTCTGTCTTTCATCCACTCTCTCTCTGTATTTCTCTCTCTCTTTCTGTTTCTCATTCACTCTCTTTCTTTCTCTCTCTCTGTCTCTCATTCACTCTCTTTCTCTCTGTATTTCTCTCTCTTTCTGTTTCTCATTCACTCTCTTTCTTTCTCTCTCTCTGTCTCTCATTCACTCTCTCTCTGTTTCTCATTCACTCTCTTTCTCTCTCTGTGTCTCTCATTCACTCTCTTTCTCTCTGTATTTCTCTCTTTCTGTTTTCATTCACTCTCTTTCTCTCTCTGTGTCTCTCATTCACTCTCTTTCGTATTTCTCTCTCTTTCTGTTCTCATTCACTCTTTCTTTCTCTCCTTCTCTTTCTCTCTCTGTCTTTCTCTCTCTCTGTCTCTCATTCACTCTCTTTCTCTCTGTATTTCTCTATCTCTTTCCATTTCTCATTCACTCTCTTTCTTCTCTCTTTTTCTCTTTCTCTGTCTCTCTTTCTCTCTCTCTTTGTTTCTCATTCTCTCTCTTTCTCTCTCTCTCTTTCTTTCTCTTTCTCTCTCTCTCTCTGTTTCTCATTCACTCTCTGTACCTCTGTGTGTGCGTCTGTGTGTCTATGTATCTGTGTCCATAGAAAGAGAGCGGCATTACAAAAAGAAGCGCAATAAAATAAAATAAAAATACAGAAAAAACAAAGTTACACAAAAATGCCTTCAAGCTTCTTTTATAGCCAATATAGGTGAATTTAAATTTAACTCTTCCTCTACATTTAAAGCGTAGCATTCATTTTTTAAAATAATATATAAATAGTACTCTTCATCAAATCCGTGATTTTATTATTTTGTTCTGCCTAATGACAAAATTCCAAAGGGGCAAGGAGGTAGTTTGGATGAGCAGGGCAAGAATTCTCTGGTGATGGAACCGTTTAACAGGCCTTCTGATCTTCTGACCTCATTGGGCATGCAGATCATTTTGGGGGGGAGGTGGTGACTCAAGATCTCCAGCCTCCCAGCCATCTAGATCGGGGTCCCCAACCTTTCTGGCTTTACCCTTTTGGCGTTACTTTCTGGTCCCCAACCTTTCTGGACAAGTGTCTGTCCAGTCTCTTCTTGAAACCTCCAGTGATGGAGCTCCACGATTTCTGGTGGCAAGCTGTTCCACTAGTTAATTGTCCTCACTGTTAGGAAGTTCCTCCTTCATTTTCAGGTTGCTTCTCTCTTTGATCAGTTTCCAACCATTGTTTCTGCCCTGCCCTCCGGTGCTTTGGAGAATAATTTGTTCTTTGTGGCAGCCCCTCAAATACTGGAATACTGCTATCATGTCACCCCCTAATTCTTCTTTTCTTTAGACTAGCCAGCAGAGGTGGGTTCCTACCAGTTCGCACCTATTCGGTAGAACCCGGTTCGTCAAATCTACACTGAACAATTTTTGAAACCCACCACTGCTAGCCAGATCCAAAATCTATCTATATCTATCTATATCTATCTATATCTATCTATATCTATCTATATCTATCTATATCTATATCTCTATATCTCTATATCTCTATATCTCTATTGTATCATCTCTATCTCTATCTCTATCTCTATCTCTATCTATCTCTATCTCTATCTCTATCTCTATCTCTATCTCTATCTCTATCTATATCTATCTATATCTATATCTATATCTATCTATCTATCTATCTATCTATCTATCTATCTATCATCTATCTATCTATATCTATCTATCTATCTATATCTATCTATCTCGATCTCGATCTCTATATCTATATCAGAGATGGATCCTACCAGTTCGCACCTATTCGGTAGAACCAGTTCGTCAAATCTACCGAACCAGTTAGAAGAGGTTCCACCAGTGGACCCGGAAAGCAGGCCACACCTACAGAAGAGCTTCCAAAAAATTTTGAAACCCACCACTGGTCCTTGGATATGATTATTCTACACTATCATGCTCATATTTATAAAACTCAGTGCCTCTGTGAAAGGTAAGGATGACTACTGCGTTTGTGGTGCAATCAGAACATTGCGTGTGTTGAAGTTGTTTTAACACAAACCAAAGATGCCTTTTTAAAAAACAGTTTACATCCTATTCTTATGCATGCCAGTGCTGTGTGTGAGGTAATTTAAAGTGGTTCTGACAAGTGTCGTCGGCATCTTCATATCTGGTCATATGGGCAGCAAGCCACTCCCACAAAGGAGGCCACACCCACAGAGTAGATTCGAACAATTTTTGAAACCCACCACTGCTAGCCAGATCCAAAATCTGCAGCCGTTCTTCATATGGTTTCGCCACCAGGCCTTTTCCTCATCTGAGTTGCTCTTCTCCTGAACTTTTTCCAAAGTCTCAACATCTGAGAACAAAGGCAACCTTGTACCTTAAGGGGATAACATGGGCGCTATCTTTATTTTAATTTGCACACGTATTACTACTCCAAAGCTGACCTCAGCATCCCAGGGATGGCTGGAGGAGGGTGAGGAGAAGGCCTTAATCTCCTTGTTTTCCTTGACCCTCCATTTTGACCAAGCCAAAAACCCGGGGATGTTTGTTCTGACAGGATAAACAAAAGGCGAAGCCTGGACTGTGAAATTCCAAAACGGGCCCTTCCCAGAGATGCTGAAATCCCGGCTTTTGTGGAGAGAATGGAGAGAGGAGGCCCATCCGGCTCCCCCGTGGCAGCCATCAGCGGCCCAAGCTTGACGAGCTGGGCAGTAATTTTGCTTGACGTGCGGGGATGAAGGCAACCCCTTTCGCTTCTTGTTTTCTTCTGGAGCACCAGCCCCTTCATTCTGTTTGCTCAACATAATTTGGCTCTGAATAGCCAGGCTCCAGCCAGGGGAGGGAGGCCGAGACAAGAGACAAAAGAAGTTAAAAGTTAGTTGTTCCCACCCTTCCCTCCCCCTTCCCTTTGTTTTACTCCCAACATGCTGTTTAAACTTAGCGTAATTGATTGTGGTCTTTGCAAGTCTACTATGCCGGCTTTTTGCAACCTCAAGAAGGATCCTTCCACGCTATGTTCCTCCCTTGTGCTCCACACATCCCATCTCCTAATCTTCCCCTTCTTTTCATCCCTTCAGTCTCCTTCCAAAAAGCGAAAACATGGCCATTTTTGTTTCCTGGACACAAATTCAGTTCCGTTGAGCTCTGGATTTTTGATCCTTCTGGCAACGGTTACCTATGGCCTTTCACTGACCTAGCAACTCCCTTTTGGAATGCAGTCGTAGCGCCAAACGCTTTATGCTACAGCTGGAGTTCTGAGTGTGCACATATTTATGGACAGAAATGTATGTGAGTGTTGTGAGCCGAAGGTTTGCACATTGGTGGCTTCTCCATCTGCTCAAAAGCTTCCAAGAAGGTCTTGTGTACGGGTTCCTCCCATCATCCCCTTATTGTAATTCACAAATAGCAGTTAGTATCATAATTTAGGTGGCAATAATTACCATTATGAGGGACACGGTGGCTCAGTGGCTAAGACGCCGAGCTTGTCAATCAGAAAGGTGGGCAATTCGGGCTCGAATCCCTGGTGTGGTGTAACAGAGTGAGCTCCGTTACTTGTCCCAGCTTCTGCCAATCTAGCAGTTTCGAAAGCAGGTAAAAATGCAAGTAGAAAAATAGGGACCACCTTTGGTGGGAAGGAAACAGCGTTCCATGCACCTTCAACGTTTAGTCTTGCCAGCCACATGACCACGGAGACGTCTTCGGATAGCACTGGCTCTTCGGCTTTGAAACGGTGATGAACACCGCCCCGTAGAGTTGGGAACAACTAGCAGGGGAACCTTTCCCTTTCCCTTAATTATGGTGTGAGCAGTTATGAGATAGCTTGACACATTCTGTTTGTTGAGCAACAAGAAGTTCCCACACCTGAAGAGACGCTCTTTCGTAGTGAGCAAAAAGAAAATATGTGTAGCAGGCTTTGGATGTTTTTTCAAAACAGCTTTTGTTTTGGTTGAAACAATGGGAAATAAATGAACATATTGTCAACCATATGTCCCAAACTTATAAACCCAGCAGCAGCCTAGGATTAAAAAAAAATAACCACATCAAACGTCACACATTACATTAAGCAATAATGCAGTTTGCCAGGCTTAAGGCTTAAGTGTGTCATGTCATCTTAGTTGTCAGGTTGTATATTATGCTTTATGATCTAGCAGAATATTAACCATGGTCGGGCATCCTGCTAAATTATACTGAAAACAAGCACTTTAGTACACGGGTCAGCAAACTGCGGCTCTGGAGCCGCATGTGGCTTTCATCCCTCTGCTGTGGCTCCCTGTTGCCAGTCGGCACCAGAATTTTGAGAGGAGCTTCCAGTTTGGGGGAGGAGGAAGCAGGGTGCGCCAAAAGGAGACTCTATGGCAAGGGGCGGGTTTTCTGGTCAGCTCCACAATTGATAGGGCTTTGGTTAGGTCAAGCAGAGGAAAAAGGACGCGCACTAGAAAGAGACTCTATGGTGGGGGAACTGGACTTCCAGTCAGCAGGGGAAAAAGGACGCTGTACTAGGAGAAGACTCTATGGTGGAGAAACCAGACTTCTGGTCAGCTCCAGAATTGAACAGGGGGCTTCCGGTTAGGACCTTTGTGACTCTTTGAGTATTTAAGTTTGCTGACCCCTGCTCTAGTACAATGTTGGCCAACCTTTTCGGCACCAAGTGCCGAAACGGGAGTGCACATGCAGGGAGCATCGGAAACCAGGAGCGCAGCTCCCAGGCGTGCACATGTGGGAGTGCAAAACTGGAAGAGCAGTTCCTCAGCGCACATGCTGGGAAGCTGAGCTTCCGGTTTCCGGCGTGCGCATGTGTCCTGGTCCCCTGGTCTTCTGGTTTCTGTTTCTCCTGCGCACGTGAAGACCAGCTGGCCCCGAGCATACACACACCGGCACCTGGAAGAGCAACGGGCAATGGCTGGTGTGCCTGGAGAGATGGCTCTGTGTGCCACTTCCGCCATGTATGCCATAGGTTCGCCATCACGGCTCTTTACAAAGGTCAAAGCAGGAAAAAAGTGGATTCCATAAGAAATCCCTACTCTCTTTGTTGCTTAACCTTCCTGGGGACAAAGTAACTAGAAAGTGAAAACCCTAATAGGGTTGCTTGTGTTGACCCTTAGAAGAACTGTCAGCAATTTCAGCAAGAGGTTACAGGAACAAAGGCATTCTAGTTGCTCTCTGGGCTTACCACATTTTTCGGAGTATAAGACGCACTTTTCTCCCTCAAAAAAGAGGCTGAAAATCTGGGTGCGTCTTATATACCGAATACAGCATTTTTTTGCCTCCTGAAACCCCGCTCCCTTCATCAAAATGGCGTGCATAGCCTTTAAGAGGCTTTCAGAGAGCTCCTGGGGGCTGGGGAGGGCAGAAATGAGCAAAAATGGGCCATTTTCTTGCTCAGTTTTGCCCCCCCCCCAGCCCCAGGAGCACTCTATAAGCTTCCTAATGCTCTTTTTTTTAACAAAAAATGAGCCGTTTTCACAAAATTGGCTTTTTTTGCTCGTTTTTGCCCCCCCTCCAGGAGCATTCTACAAGCCTCCTAAGGGCTATTCATGCCCTTTGGGGGGGGGGAAACCAGGCCCGTTTTCGTGAAAAAACGGGCCGTTTTTGGGAGGTATGCAGAGTGCAAAACCTTTTTTTTTTAATTTGCCTCTTCAAAACCTTGGTGCATCTTATACTCCGGTGTGTCTTATACTCCGAAAAATACGATAGTTGTTGCTTGCAGATGAGTCTAGGTGAAATGTTTGCAAGACAACAACGAACTGAGAGAACGCCAAGGACTCCAAGGTTCAACCCTGGGCTACCCCTCTTCTCTCCTACAGGCATTCTTGTTTCCTGTACAGCAATATTTTGCGCACGCAAACTTTTTCGGGAGTAATGCTGGCAGGGACCCATCCCTGATTGCATGGGGTTTTATGGTGGCTGCAGCTCCCTGTTGGTTATTTAAGTGATTGTCCATTAAGACTCTTAAGATCTTGCAGTGGTGCCATTGAGTCAAGTTGCGCCTAATCTGTACTGTACATTTGTTTTTGTCTTAACTAACTGTAAAACTTTACTTGTTTCCACATTGAATTTCTTTTTGTTAGATAGGGCCCGGGTTTATCGAGATCCATCTGGATGGTTTTTTTTTAAATACATATTTTTATTTCAATTTCATAACATACAATCAATGTATACTATACATAGCCAATATCATATAGTATTAAGTAGTGATTACATCAGTCCTCTTGTCCTCAACGCCCCAAAAAGATTAACACCCATTATTAGCTCTTCTACTCTCCCTACACCTCTTTCTTCTACCTCTCTCTTATTTCCTATCTTCCCTCCCTCTTCCTTCCCACTCTATGCCTTCTCTTCTTTCTCTCAATTCCCCTCCTTATCCTCAACAATCATCTTCCCACTTACCCTCTCTCCTATCCATACCCTTCCTAGTTTCCTTCGCTTCCCACTTTCTTTGTTGGTGATTTCCGCTTCCATACTACTCTATTTTCTCTTCCTTTCTCTTTCTACTCTCTCCCCTTACCATCCTCCTTATACACCTAATCTTCCCCCTTCCCTCTCTCCTATCCCTCTCTTCCTATCTTCTCTATCCTCTACTTCCAACTTTATACTTGACTTCCCTCCATCATTTCTACTCTACTTCCCCCTTCCTTTTCCTCTCTTCTCTCCTACCACCTCCTCCTTATACCATCATCTTCCCCCCCCCTCCCTCCTATCCTCTCTTCCTATCTTTCTTCTCTCTCTACTTCCACCTTCCTCTGATTCATGCAACGGTGGTTCGGCATCCGAGCAAAATCCCTTTTGTGTTGATGGTATTTATAATTCATTCAATATACTTAAAAAAGAAAAAAAAATAACAGTATACATGTACATCATCCAACATCCTCCTCAGCTTATAAAATCCACTCCCTCCCACCCTCCCCCAAGCCCCTAACCTTCCCCACCCTGACTTCCAGGAACCCCAGAACCAATTACAAGGTATAAATCTTTAACAAAAAACAGTTAAGATATACTTAAGAGAAACGTAGAAAGTTAATAACATCTTTGAGATCCATCTGGATCTTGAGCTATCTTCCAGAGTATTAGTTTATTCTTGTCAGTTTAGTTCATCAGCGCATTTGATTCCCCCCCCCCCTTCATTCCCTCATCTAAATAATTTATGAAGATATTAAAGAAAAGCTGGGCCTGAAAGAAAACCTTGGGATACCCCACGGCTTATTTCCTTCCATGTCCCTTGAGGACTTGGGTGTGAATTGTCAACCAGTTACAACCCATCTGGTGGTGATGCTTCTCCATCTCACATTTTTCTAATTTACAAGAAGTCGGTTATGGTTTACTTTGTCAAATGCCTTACCAAAATCCAAATAGCTCTGTCCACATCATTTCACTGCTCCACTAGCTTAGTTCCTTTGTAAAAGAGTGAAAGAAGGATTCTTTGGCATGTTCTGTTTTTGAGAAACCGATGTGGCTTATGCTTATAACTTTGTTTGTGGGTGCATCTGTCGCTTGATTATCTTTTTTCACAATCTCTATTGGGTATTTGATTCTGTCTGTCTGTCTATATCTATTTTTTAACTTTTTTTATTTTATCAATTTCATATATACATTCACAATTATATGATCTCATAACTGTATTAATAATATGTATTTATAACAATTTTTCCCTACTGTTGACAATACTTGAAGATTGCTTTTTTATCATCCCATAGATCCATCTTATCTTACAACGGTCCTACTTCTTCTTCCCTCCCTCCCTCTTTCTTTCCTCATTTCTTCTCTCCTACTCCCCTTCCTTCCCTCCCTCCTTCCCCTTCCCTCCTTCTCTCCTTCCCTCCTTCCTTCCTCCTTTCTTTTCTCCTTCTCTTCTTCCTTTCCCCCTTCCTTTCCTCCTTCCTTCCCCCCTTCCTTCTCTCCTACATTCCCTCCTTCCTCCTCCTTTCCTCCTTTCTCTCTCCTTCCTTCCCTTCTTCCTTCCCTCCTTTCTTCTCTCTTCTCTCCTTGCTTCCCTCCTTCCTTCCCTCCTTGTCCCTCCCCCTCCTTCCCTCCCTCCTTCCTACCCCTTTCTCTTTTTTCTCTCCTTCCTTCTTCCTCCTCTCCTTTCCCTTCTCTCCTTCCCCTTCCTCCCTTTTACCCTTCCCCTCTTCTTCCTATCTATCATCTATTTATCGTCTGTCTGTCTATCGTCTACCTATTGCACACATTATTAAAAAAACTTTATTAAAAATTGAAATATACCAACCTCACGGCACAGGAGAGAATATTAATCACAGTGGTGGAGCCACCCCAGAATGTTATCAATTCTTTGGGACCCCCCAGAACTGATGACAAAACCAGATCTGAGAGACTTCTAATGTTAGGATAGATAACTAATCTCATTTTGTGGAGGAGGGAGGGAGGGAAGAAAATGTTCCATGGGGCAGATGCCATGACAGAGAAGTTCTACCCCCTATGACCTGCCAACAAGTGAAAGTCCCTAATACCCACAGCAAACCACAATGCCTTCTCTGGAAGTCTAAAGGTGCAGACAGATGTATTGGGGAAAAGAGATTCCTCAGATAATCCGGGCCATTACAATGAAGGACTTTAAAACCAGGACCCAGGATTGGACCCAAAGCAAACTGACAACCAATGCAGTTGCACAACAGAGGTGTATAACATGTGGTGTTCTCGAAACACACACTTCACTTAGCGCCTGCGTAAAGGAAATGGCTACTTTGCAAAGCAGACCTTGTATTCACACGTTAAGCTAAGCCTGGTTGTGCGCTTATTCACAATTCCATCATTGGGTTTATTCACAACTTCATCATTTAAGGCAACAGCTTACAACAAATAAGTCACATTACAATTAGCACCATGTGTAAAGTCAGGCATGTTAGAAAAAGGATAAAAGAAGAAATAGAATATGTGTGTATCTATATCTATATATATATCTATATCTATCTATATCTATATATCATATATATCTATATCTATATCTATATCTATATCTATATCTATATCTATATCTATATCTATATCTATATCTATATCTATATTATATCTATATCATCTATCTATCTATTATCTATCTATCTATCTATCTATATCTATCTATCTATATATATATATATATATATATATATATTTCCATCATCTCTATCTTTATCTCTATATCTATCTATCTATCTATCTATCTATCTATCCTATATCTATCTATCTATCTCGATCTCTATATCTATATCAGAGGTGGATTCCTACCAGTTCGCACCTATTCGGTAGAACCAGTTCGTCAAATCTACCGAACCGGTTAGAAGAGGTTCCACCAGGGACCCGGAAAGCAGGCCACACCTACAGAAGAGGTTCTAAAAATTTTGATACCCACCACTGGTCCTTGGATATGATTATTCTACACTATCATGCTCATATTTATAAACTCAGTGCCTCTGTGAAAGGTAAGGATGACGACTGCGTTTGTGGTGCAATCAGAACATTGCGTGTGTTGAAGTTGTTTTAATGCAAACCAAAGATGCCTTTTAAAAAACAAGTTTACATCATATTCTTATGCATGCCAGTGCTGTGTGTGAGGTAATTAAGGTGGTTCTGACAAGTGTCGTCGGCATCTTCATATCCGGTCACATGGGTGGCAAGCCACTCCATCCAGTCACATGGGCAGCAAGCCACCCACAAAGGAGGCCACACCCACAGAGTAGGTTCGAACAATTTTTGAAACCCACCACTGATATATATATATCTATATCTATATCTATATCTATATCTATATCTATATCTATATCTATATCTATATCTAATCTATATCTATATCTATACTATATCTATATCTAATCTATATCTATATCTATATATATATCTATATCTCTATCTATATCTAATCTATCTGTAACTATCAACTATCTATATATCTATCTATCTATCTATCTATCTATCTATCTATCTCTCTCTCTCTCTCTCTCTCTCTCTATCCATCCATCCATCCATCCATCATCCATCCATCCCATCCATCATCTATCTATATTGTTGAGTAGCCTCTGGTGGAAAAAACACCAGGACTATTTACTGATAGTTTCTACAATTTTTTAAAAAATGCTGCCTTAATAAGCTCCATTGTTTCCCACACAGAGCCTTGCTTCATATGATCTTCACCAATATAAGTGCTATATTTCTACCAATATAAACAGAGTCTTGTGGCATACACTCACATATAACTTTCTGCCTAGTCCTTCTGCATATGTTTAGCAGATTGCTCTGTTCTTTGGTTTCCAGAGTTGCCCTGCAAGACATTTGAGCAGTGAACTGTCAAACTTCTACTATTAAGAGAAAGTGCACAACCAAGAACTAGGTAAAGATAAAGGTTCCCCTCACACATATGTACTAGTCCTTCCCGACTCCAGGGGGCGGTGCTCATCTCCATTTCAAAGCCGAAGAGCCAGCACTGTCTGAAGACATCTCCGTGGTCATGTGGTCGGCATGACTAAACACTGAAGGCGCACGGAACGCTGTTACCTTCCCACTAAAGGTGGTCCCTGTTTTTCTACTTGCATTTTTTACGTGCTTTCGAACTGCTAGGCTGGCAGGAGCTGAGACAAGTAACAGGAGCTCACTCCGTTACGCAGCGCTAGGGATTCAAGCCGTTGAACTGCCGACCTTTCTGATCAACTAGCTCAGCGTCTTAGCCACTGAGCCAACCCGTCCCTCAACCAAGTACTAGGGAAAGGTAAAAAAAAAAAAGAAGAAGATGACAATAAACATAACAACGAAAAGGGCTCTTCTAGTTCCCTGATTCTAGGGCCGTTGGGTCCTAATCACTGGGACAGATTGCTGAATCTATCAGCCAGCTAAAGAATTACTAATATCCTTTTGCATTCTTCTGAGAGTTTCCAAATGTCACTACACAAACATCTGTTTGTGATGGAGGGCAAGGGAAAGGGAAAAGAGACTTCCTCTGCAGATTGTGCTGTTAGTTCTAGCATTGCACAATGTGGGCCGGGTTTGGTTGTTGTCGAAATAGTTTGGTTTGTTATGGCGCTGTCTGTGCACAACTCAGAGAAGGATTGTTTGCAGTTTTATTACAAACAAACACAAACACACACACACACACACACACACAGCTGTGCTACCCAGTACTGTCACAGAGCAACACCCGATGGCTTTCCTAGCAAGCAATTTAAGCGCGAATAAAAGACTGCAAAAGTTTTAAACTCACAAGAAACGACTGGGGAAGGGGGGGGGGAGAAATAATTCCTGATGCCCTGGAGGGAAGCCACTAGGAGGCACTCGAGTCCAAGCAAGCAAAACTAAATTATTTCAGGCAGCTTGGCAGGAGTCCAAGAAAAACCAGCTGAATTGGAAAAAAGTATTCCCATTTCACTTCTGTAGGAAACACGCAACTCGCTCGGCGTAAATGCCCTCTCCGCGTTGCTTTTGTAAACTTTATGTAATTTTTTTTTTTTAAAAAAGACTTCTATTGTTTTTAAAAGTCTATTGCACAAATCTCAAAACTGAGGGTAAACGCCTCTCATCTCCTGCCAGTTCGTTTTTATGAACATTTTCTGTTTACCGTTAAGAGGGAACACTGTTGATTTTAGTTAACCTCTGCAATGTTAAGTATTGGGGAACGGGAGAAAGTCACTGGAGAGAACCAGATGCAATTACTTCCAAATGTGTGCCAATTTTTCTCAAGTATATGATCTACATCCTTGTCCTTTTTTCCCCTTTTTCTTTTTTTTTTCTTTATACTCATATCATCCGAATCTGTAAAGATAAAGTCGGAAAGCTAAGGCTCCGAGTAACTAAGACTTGCAACAAATGTCAAAAAACCATGGAGGAAACAATTGGTCCACTAATGGGAGAAGATGTCAAGAAAGTGACAGGCGAGAGGGAAAACCCAGAGCTGCTTAATTCATTCTTTGCATCTGTTTTCACGTGAATTGGGGGGAGGGGACAGCACAACCTACCAAAAACAGAATAATAAAAGACAGACCAGGAATACAAAATGATTTAGCCAAGAAAATGGCCAGGAAAACACCTGTCCACCCTAGAAGAGTTCAAGTCATCTGGACCAAATGGATGTATTCCAGAGTTCTGAAGGAGCTGACCGATGTGATCTTGGGATTACCAAACCATGTATTTCAAAGATCCTGGAGCACCACAGGGCTGGAAAGGAGTTGATGTGGTTCCCACCTTCAAAAAAGCAGAAAATATGGATCCAGTTAACCACAACCAATCAGCCTGTCATCAATACCTGGGAAGATCCAAGGAAAGCTTATCAAGCTACAGATCTGCAAACACCTCGAAGCAAGTAGTTATGACCAGAAGCTAACAAGGGTTTCTCAAACACAGAACATGTCAAAAAATCTTATTTTGTTCTTTGACAAAGTGGACCAGAGAAATGCTATGGACATAGAATACTTGGATTTCGATAAGGCATTGACAAAGTAGACCACAACCTACTTCTTAGTAAGTTAAAAAAAATGTGGGAAAGACAGCATCACCATCAGATGGCTTCTTAATTGGCCGACAAAACACACTCCATGTGTAGTCCTTAATGGAGCTACATCTACATCAGTGGTGGGATTCAAATAATTTAACAAAGGTTCTCTGCCCTAATGACCAACTAAGTAGGTGGGGCTCGGTGGTCATGTGACTGGGTGGGTGTAGCCAACTCAACATCACTCAGGTCGATGGGCGCTTCACCTTAGCTGTTACAATGTAATAAAGGTTAACCAGAGAGGCAGTTTCTGTAAGCAATAAAGATTAGGCTAGAAACAACACCAGAATGTTTCCTTCCTGCCTTCCTTACAGGATTAGCCCTGTAAAGTGGGAAAAAATTAAAGGAGATTTCTTCCAACAACCGGTTCTCTGAACTGCTTAGAAAGTTGACAACCGGTTCTCCCAAATAGGTGCGAACCGGCTGAATCCCACCACTGATCTACATGGAAGGAAGTGGAGACAGTCTTAAACTCAGTACTATTCAATATCTTCAGAAATGATTTAGTTGAGGGAATAGAACAGAGGTGGGTTCCTACCAATTCGCACCTATTCGGTAGAACCTGTTCGTCAAATCTACCGAACCGGTTAGAAGAGGTTCCACCAGTGGACCTGGAAAGCAGGCCACACCTACAGAAGAGGTTCCAAAAAATTTTGAAACCCACCACTGGTCCTTGGATCTTCCATGCATTGGCCTTTTCTGTTTGAACCTGTCCAAGAAAAAAGAAAGTAAAAGTAATATTTCTTTTTTTGTGTGTGGCACAAAATCTAGCAGGCTCACCACCTCACTTGACTTTGAGATATTGGAATGGTAGCATCAAGTTAAGAAAAATTAATAAATGAAAGGGTCTCTAAGACATAAATGCTGTCGTACAAAGAGCAAATCTAAAAACTGAAAAGCAGATTTAAATTGCAAAGACAAAATACCTTCAATTGGGGGACATGACAGAACTCTTTCAATAAATCAGTTCTTAAGAATAAATTAAGGGATGTGGTGGCTCAGTGGCTAAGACTGAGCTGGTTGATCAGAAAGGTCAGCAGTATGGAATGAGCTCCCATTACTTGTCCCAGCTTCTGCCAACCTAGCAGTTCGATAGCATGTAAAAAATGCAAGTAGAAAAATAGGAACCACCTTTGGTGGGAAGGTAACAGCGTTCCATGCGCCTTCGGCATTTAGTCATGCCAGCCACATAATTACAGAGCCATCTTCAGACAGCTCTTCGGCTTTGAAATGGAGATGAGCACAGTGGTTCCACCACAAAACCGCGGACGACAAAATCGCGGTCGACGAAAGCGCGCATTTGACGTCATCACAGCGCGACGAAAACATCGCGCTGTGATCGAAAAATGTAAAAATAAAGCGAAAACCTTACCCTAACCCCCCCAAACCTAACCCTAAACCTAACCCTTAACCTAACCCTTAACCTAAGCCTAAATCTAACCCTAAACCTAACTCTTAACCTAACGCTAAACCTAACGCTAACCTTTAACATAACGCTAAACGTAACCCTAACGCTCTAAACCTAATCCTAACCCTTAACCTAACCCTAACCCTAACCCTAAAACTAACCCTTACCTTTATGTGAATCGGCTTGCTTTAATTTTATTTTTATTTCAATTTTTAATTTTTTCCGTCGCGCTGTGATGACGTCAAATGCGCGCTTTCGTCAATCGCGCTTTTGTGGAACGCGGTTTTGACGGGTCACGGAGCACAGCCCCCTAGAGTCAGGAACAACTAGCACATATATGCGAGGGAACCTTTACCTTTACCTATTTAATAATACATTTACTCCCTGAATGAAAAGTAAATCTGGATTCTGTCATCGATTTAAAGCCATTGGAGAGTTTGCGTCCTGAATAAATCTCTATGAAAAATAAAATTCATACATATATAAAACAAGTAAGAAAACAAGCAGGATAGATTTATTATAACATATATTGGCCGTCCATCTTACCATAAGGTAACTGGGGGTCCTACAGACATAAATACACATCTACATTAGAACAAGAATAGATTAAACCAAGATTAGCGCCAAGGGCAAATGGGGAGGGCAGGAGTGGGATGAAGGGAAGTGGGATGTGTTGTTAGTCAATCAACCACCTCCATTGTGCTGTTCCCCCACTGTTGTCCACCATTATACTATTAATGTTAATAGTATAAACAATACATGAAGTCAATTTGTACTATTAAACTTAATATGGTTCAAATTGTTGCATGAACAACATTGAACAATGACTATAATACTGCATTTTTTTTAGTTTCTTTATTATCATTATTTTGTTGGTTGGTTGTTAATTTAAAAAAATAACCTGTACCAACCAAAGTGGTTAAGTTTCACTTCACTTCAACATGTGCTTCTGAGATAAAAAAAAAAACACTAAGTGCTGTGTCAACAGATGCATTTTCCAAAGGTTCATGTTGAATTAACTACAAAGAATTGCATGAGTATAATCAGACTTCAGTTAATCTCATTTGCAGCTTTAGAAACCTAAATGATTAAACGTGCTGATTCTAAACTAAATACAGTATTGATTGTTAAGCAAATGTTAAGTATTGTGATTTTGGATGTCTCTGTTACTCACTTTGACCCTTTGAGGTAAATGTATGATTAAGCCTCATATATTAAAAATAATGGTTCGAGTAACACTGGGGAAGAATGCTGAAGACCTGCTATGAATTATCTGACAAGGTAAGATTGGCAGCCTCATTCAAAAAGAGAATGTATTCCATTTACAAGATACATCATACCCATCACAGGTGCATTGCCTTGGTATGTTAGGTAAAGGTAAAGATTCCCCTCGCACATATATGCTAGTCGTTCCCAACTCTAGGGGGCGGTTGCTTATCTCATTTCAAAGTCGAAGAGCCAGCGCTGTCCGAAGATGTCTCCGTGGTCATGTGGCCGGCACGACTAAAGGCCGAAGGCACACAGAAAGCTGTTACCTTCCCACCAAAGGTGGTTCCTATTTTTCTACTTGCATTTTTTACATGCTTTCGAACTGCTAGGTTGGCAGAAGCTGGGACAAGTAATGGGAGCTATGCTATGGTATGTTATGCCATCTTATTTATTATAAGTTTCTTCTACCACCTGGCTTGGTAAAAATTCTAAAGCATTCTGGCTGGTACACAGAGTTCTGTATATTGCAAAAAGACAGGAAAACTGCAGACGTGCGTGATCTGATTTCATTGTACTTGGTTTTGGGGGAAATGCTTGTGAAAGCGTGACAAAAGAAGCCCCCCCCCCCTAAAAAAGAGATAAAAGACCTATCATTGTAATGGAATGATAGAATTGTCAAGTTGGAAATAGACTATCTCCACAACTAGCTTCCATTTCATCACATTCCATGACATGCCCAGTCCATTTCCTCTCTGGTGAGTGGGATCTTAATGTAATTACATTTTTCTTACTTTCAATCAAGAAACTGGTTTCCTGTGACTTAAATTCCATTTCCCCATGCTCTGGGCCAATAGAAAATCTTAGACTTGATTCATAGGACATGGTCTCTGATTCGGTGTTCATCCTCATCATCCTTCTCTAAACCTCTTCTAGTTCCTTTGAATCCTTGAATTATAACATTCAAAACCTGACGTACAATATTTGATTGGGGATACAGATAGTCCTTGAGTTACGTGAAATGACAAAGAATATATTTTTAAATGTAGCGTGTTCAGAAGCAAATTTAAAATAGGTAAGGATGTGAGATTAATTAGTATTTTTTCAGTCCTTATACTAATGAAGCAACTATTGGTTTGTGGGAAGAAATGTCCTTCTGGGTTCGGCTCCAAGTGGGGGAAAAGACACTGGAAACGACTGCTTGGAAAGATGGTTTTAATAGTGGACAGGACCACATGGCTTGAGTCCTGAACAGAAAAGGTGATCACATGCTTCAATGTTGGTGGAGAAAAGAGAAGAGAAGGGTGCAAGAGAAGCTGAGTCCCTGGTTTTATGCCCTCTCTGGCCTTTGATCTTGATCTTGTATTCTGACTGGCTGTCAGACTCCCATGGGCCCATGCAGGGGCAACTCTCTTGGCTGCATTTGAATCCAGGTTGAGTTCTCAGACGCCATGTGGGAGTTGGGTAAAGGGCCAAAATTATCATGCCTTAATACCATCACTCTGGAGCTGAAGGGGAGAACTCTTTATTATGTAAAGTGAACTAGCTCAGGCTTTAATGTCTCATTGGCAAAGGGGGATGGGCAGGAAGCTGCAGGCAGCTATTCTGTTTTAAAACATGTTTCTTCCTTTTCACATCCAGAGAAATATTCTGCCTTTTCAATATTCTAGGACATTTCATTTTTCTGGGAGAGGGCTGGGTGATAACTTCCTACAGGTTGCAAGTACTATAATGAAATGGCTAAGTTGGCTCAATGTAATAGAGAGAACAGGTTTTCAGAAGGTGAATAAATGCGTGACCCGTCAAAACGCGTTCCACAAAAGTGCGGTCGACGAAAGCGCGTGACGTCATCACAGCGCGACAAAAAAGATCGAAAAATTGAAATAAAAATTAAATTACAGCAAGCCTATTCACATAAAGGTTAGGTTAGGGTTAGGGTTAGGGTTAGGTTAAGGGTTAGGGTTAGGTTTAGAGCGTTAGCATTACGTTTAGCGTTAGGTTAAGGTTAGCGTTAGGTTTTTCGTTAGGTTAAGGGTTAGGTTTAGGGTTAGGTTAAGGGTTAGGTTTAGGGTTAGGTTTAGGGTTAGGTTTGGGGGGGTTAGGGTAAGGTTTTCGCTTTATTTTACATTTTTCGATCTTTTTCGTCGCGGTGTGATGACGTCACATACGCGCTTTCGTCGACCGCGCTTTTGTCTACCGCGGTTTTGTGGTGGAACCGAATAAATGTACTTGGTTTTACTCTCCGGCGAGCTGGTTCTGTTTAATTCTACTTATTTAGAAGTTCTAATCAACATTTGTAGGGACAAACATTTTAGCATTGTAACAACTGTTAGAAGTTCTTCAAAGATCCCAATAGGAAAAAGAAGAAAAAAAAACAGTGGTTTCAGATTACACAGCATTTTGAAAAATCATGTATACAGAATAATTAACTATGGAATCCTCAGGCTTATAATGTTACTGAAAAACATGTGTTTATGTTTGAGAAAGCCATGAGGAAATGATTTAGTTTTGCTGTATTTCAAGAATGTCCACAGCAGAAAACTACGCGGCCCCAGATTCCAAAAAAGTGAAATGCAACATTTCTCTCAAAATCTGCATCTTTAGTATTGATTTCAAAGCCAGCTGCCATTGGGAGAGCCGAGGTGGCGCAGTGGTTAGGGTGCAGTACTGAAGGCCACTACAGCTGACTGTTATCTGCAGTTCAGCGGTTCTAATCTCACCGGCTCAAGGTTAACTCAGCCTTCCATCCTTCCGAGGGGGTGAAATGAGGACCCAGACTGTGGGGGCGATATGCTGACTCTGTAAACCGCTTAGAGAGGGCTGAAAGCCCTATGAAGCGGTATATAAGTCTAACTGCTATTGCTATTGCTATTTTGAAACCGCCAAGTTGCTTTTGGATTGGGAGCCGCGCAGAATTAGTTCTAAGACTGGGGTGTACAAATATTTTAAATAAGTGAGTGAGTGAGTGATACAATAAACTGGACAGGAAAGAACAATGAAGAAGTGAAAGTAAAATAGCAACCAATTAAATATGTGTGCAGCGGCAGCCAAAAAATCCAATGCAATCCTAAATTGCATTAACAGAGGGATACAATCAAGACCAAGGGAGGTACTAATGTCACTCTATAAAGCCTTAGTAAGACCACACCAAGAGTACTGCATCCAGTTTTGGTCACCACACTATAAAAAAGATGTTGAGACTCTGGAAAGACTGCAGAGAAGAGCAACCAAGATGATTAGTGGACTGGAGGTAAAACATACAAAGAACGGTTCCACCACAAAACCGCGGTAGACTAAAGCGCGCTCGACGAAAGCGCGTACGTGACGTCATCACAGCGCGACGAAAACAGCACGCTGTGAGCGGTAAATTTAAAAATAACGCGTAAATCTAAACCTAACCCCCCCAAACCTAACCCTAAACCTAACCCTAAGCCTAACCCTTAACCTAACCCTAAACCTAACCCTAAACCTAACCCTTAACCTAACGCTAAACCTAACGCTAACTCTTAACCTAACCCTAAACCTAACCCTAACGCTTAACGTAACCCTAAACCTAACCCTAACCTAACCTAACCCTAACCCTAACCCTAACCCTAACCCTAACCCTAACCCTTACCTTTATGTGAATCGGCTTGCTTTAATTTTATTTTAATTTTAATTTAATTTATTTTTAATTTTATTTGTCGCGCTGCTGATGACGTCACGTACGCGCTTTAATCGGGCGCGCTTTAGTGGACCGCGGTTTTGACGGGTCACGACAAAGAACGATTGCAGGAAATGAGCATGGCTAGTCTTATGAAGAGAAGGACCAGGGGAGACATGATTGCAGTCTTCCAATATTTGAGGGGCTGCCACAGAGAGGAAGGGGGTCAAGCTATTTCCAAGGGAACCCAAAGGCCAGACAAGGAATGGATGGAAACTGATCAAGGAGAGATTCCACCTAGAAATGAGGAGGAATTTTCTGACAGTGAGAACAATCAACCAATGGAACAGAAGTTGCCTTCAGCTGTTGTGGCAGCTTCATCACTGGAAGCTTTCAAGAAAAGACTGGACTGCCATCTGTCAGAAATGGTGTAAGGTCTCCTGCTTGGGCTAGATGACCTAAAAGATCCCTTCCAACTCAATAATCTGTATTATTAATTACAAAATTCTTGTATGAACAGGTATTTAGAAAAATAGATTAATACTTAACTAAATAAATAAGGAAAAGATGGATGGATGGATGGATGGATGGATGGATGGATGGATGGATGGATGGATCGATGGATCGATGGATGGATGGATGGATGGATGGATGGAAAGAAGGATGTGGAATAGTAGTAGTGGAAACTGCTACTATTTTTAAAAAAACAAGAAATCTAGCGTTACCAACCAGCAGATCATATTGTTGATTTTCCAATTCTGAGCATAATAGGAAAAATAGCAATATGCATTTGGCTGGGGGAAAATACTGTACTGTAAGGAGATATGTATGGAATGGTACATGAGCATATGAGGCTTTTGACTCAGCAATATCCCCTCCCAGTAATCTGGAAGATGAAAAAAAAACTATTTAAAATCAATATGCATATGAATTGGTGGAGGGTAGAATAATTCCTTTGCCAACTGTATTCCAGACCACACAGTGGGCTTTTTACAGAAGATCTGAAGGGTGAAAATTGATACTGCCTCTGAGATAATTGTTGAGCTCTTAATGCCTTCTTGCAGCTTGCCTAGTTATCTATGGTGGTACTCATATTCCATTTACAATATCCATCCACATTTATTCAATGCTGAAATAGCCCAGAGGACTTCCATCCACTGATTTATACATAGTTGAGGTTTCTGTATGATTTACTTATATAGTTAAAGGACCTTTAACCAGATTCATCGGAAAACTGACGTAACATTTACCTGAGATCAGCAGTTGTTAAAGGCTCCCTTGTCAACATAAATTTAATGCAACAATTACTTCTGTCCCATTAAAAGAGAAAGGGACATAATGTTCATTAACTCCTGATTGCACCAAAAGTCATTTTCACATCAAATCCAATTAAGGAGTTATCCCTTTAAGAAAGCAGCTTTTTTTCCCCCCCTCCTGAGTTAGGAAACAAAAAAAAAAGTGAGTCAGACCTTTGGATTACTAAAATGAGTAACAGGATCTATAATGTTATCTGCATAGAAGATAAGAGTACTCCTTTGTAATGAATGTCACGCTGGATTTTTTAAAAAGATGATAGGAAAAAAAAGGGAAATGCTACGTGAGGATGTGTATAACAATGGGAAGCATGAATCCAATTTGGGTCGGTCACCAGGAAATAAATAGATAAATAAATATATATGTATTTGTGATGCCAATGAAATTGCATTAAGTTGTGGGCTTGCAAAAAAATAATTTAGAAGTAAAATTAGCCGTGTCAAAATGTACTAATTAGAATTAACATAACCAATAGAATTAAACAAGTTAAGAAGAGGGTTGTTATAATATCAAACATGCAAGATTTTGGCATAAGTTGGAATAGATAAATAATGTATATGATTGTAAAACTTAGCTGTTATTGCACAAAATATTTTGTACCCAGATGACACACTGTTTAATGGACTATTTGTATTAAGATAAAATAAAAACTTATGATGTATGTATGCATGTATGCATGTATGCATGTATGTATGCATGCATGCATGCATGTATGCATGTATGCATGTATGCATGTATGTTATGGGTTGCTTTGAACTTAAATTTTTCAATTACCCATAATACTAGGCTTATATAATTCTAAATGTCATAAATATCCATCTTCAAGGCTTCCCCTGTGCTTTCTACAACAAATTGTAGGTTACAATCAAAATGAAAACAATCACATTGAGTTTATATTATGTTCGGGCATGATTTGTTTAACCAAAGTTTCTCCAATAAACCCCAATGGATGGTGTTTCATAACCAACTAAGCCATAAACTATTTCTTATAAATGATATTGACTGGAATCACAGAAGACCCAGCTAAAACAAACCACAATTTGTTCTCTTGTCTCATGTGAAGTGAACACAGTATAGAATGTGTGACCGGCTTATCTTTTCTGCAATTCCCATATGAGTGAGGGAAGGATTTTGGGGGTTGTGCGTATGCCTTTTTCGTCATTGTCTTTTAAATTTGAAGGCTGGTGAAGGGCAAAATATAAGAACCCGTTTGGTGTAGTGATTAAGGCATCAAGCAAGAAAGCAGGAAACTTTTGAGTTCTAGCCCTGCCTTTAGGTTTGAAACTTTGAAGGTAACTGGGTGACCTTGGCCCAGTCACTCTCTCTCAGCCCTAGAAAGATACAGGCAATGGCAAATCATTACCAAGAAAAGCCTCCAGAGCCCAGGGAGGGCAAAACACCCTCCCCCCCCATGGTACAGAAGGCCAACTAGGCCACACCCACCATGGCCATGCCCAATCAGCAACTGGGCAGAGAACCCCTTGCTAAAGGTTTTGAAGCCCACCCCTGCTTCTAACTCTCGATGTTGATTGCATCCTTACCCATCGATTAAGTAGCAATAGCAATAGCAGTTAGACTTATATACATTCATAGGGCTTTCAGCCCTCTCTAAGCAGTTTACAGAGTCAGCATATCGCCCCACAGTCTGGGTCCTCATTTTACCCACTCGGAAGGATGGAAGGCTGAGTCAACCCTGAGCTGGTGAGATTTGAACCGCTGAACTGCTGAACTAGCAGTCAGCTGAAGTGGCCTGCAGTACTGCACTCTAACCACCACCTCGGCTCTGCTTTAAGCTAGGGAAGAATTGGTACTCCGGAGACTAAGCTATCTATACTTTAGAATTGCAGTAGAAGAAATTTGGTAATCGTAGATTTTGATCGTGGAAATCCAAGTTCCCTATACTAGGAATGAGAGGCTCCGTATCAAATCCAAGGGCATGAACACTGAAGGACACTGTTTCCCCCTCCCCCCAAACAAGCATACATTTTGAAGAACCTTGAGTGCCAAGAAATGAGTCTACTCTGATGAGAGCCTCCTTGTTATCTCTGATATCACTTTCAGGATCCTGTGATAATGTGGCTGAAGGAGTTTACTGGACAACGGCCCCATTTGATTAAAATGGGGAGCTGATAGCCTTTAAACATGAATGAGAGGTTGCGAAATGCAGCTCGGGGTGTCCGTGTGATGTGTTGCGTTGCAGTTGTTCTGCTAAAGAAACCTCAGGTTGCACAGCATAAAGAGCAGAAGGGGTATTAGGCCATCCAAGGAAGACCACACAGAGATTACTCCATTGAGGCTGTAATGGGTTACCTTTGTGCCATTCCCATTCTCATTACAATCAGGGCCACTAGAATGGATTCACGTCGTGCCATTTTCTGCTCTAGTTGCACTAAGAATGAAGTATTTAAGGCCACATACAATCCGTGATTGGTTGATCGCTCCTCCTGTACACCCTTTCATGAAGGCCTGGCAGCTTGAAATAGTGAAATTGTCAGAAGATTCAAAATGCACATTTGGGAGGGAAATTTCCCTTCTTTGTTTTCGTCTTTTTTTCCCCCTCCTTTTTTTTTGTTTAAAAAAAAATCACTTTTTCTGCTCACAATATCTCCAAATGATTATTTTTTTTAAAAAAAGAGCCAACTACTTCCCTTAATTATGTTAATATTACTTCTCTTGACAATGGCTTGGGTGGAAACGGTTTGCAGACTGCATGAAGTGTAACTGAGCGCTTCCTCCCCTGTCCACTAGGGGGCCTTACGTCTAGAAAGAAAACCCACCTCTTTTTGTACCCTTCCCGCCACATGTCGCCACAGCAATAAAGTTGAAACAAAAGGGAACCTTTTTTTTAAACCAAAAAAATAAATAAAATTGTGAGTTCAACCAACTACCCGGTCCTTTTCAATATCCTTCAGTGTAAATGAACTTTGGCTATTATGCAGGGGATGTTTTAAGGGGCAGGAAAAGTTTGCCCATTCAAAGGGAAGAGAACATTTTTGAATTTCTTTCGCTCGTCCTGCATTTTATTGGCAACAAATTCTGACGTAGTCATGTGTGGCCATGGAAGCATCCTGTGCTGTACATGATTTCTGCATGATCATTCACTATGATTAGACCAATCGGAGGAATGAAAGAACGAGGGGTCCTTTTGGTGCTCTCTGAGTTTGCTTGTTTTCTTGCAGATGTTTCATTACTCAAAGTAGGTAGCAGAGTTGGGATGCTGGGGGTTTGATTTGATTTGATTTTATTTTATTACATTTATATGCCGCCCCTTTCCCCAAGGGGACTCAGGCGGCTCACAATTCAAATCAGGGGAGGGGGGGTACAGACAGAAATAAAAAAAAGACGGAACATAACAACACATAATTTAAAACACACAGCAGTCATACCATTCGAGGCGGGGGGGGCAACAGCTCTTTAACCCCAGGCCTGTTGGAACAGCCAGGTTTTAAGGGCTTTGCCGAAGGCCTGGAGGGTGGTGAGGGTTCGAATCTCCACGGGGAGCTCGTTCCAGAGGGTCGGAGCAGCCACAGAGAAGGCTCTCCTCCGGGTAGTCGCCAGTCGGCATTGGCCGGCGGATGGAATTCAGAGGAGGCCTAATCTGTGGGATCTAATCGGTCTATTGGAGGTAATTGGCAGCAGGCGGTCTCTCAAGTACCCAGGTCCAATACCATGCAGGGGTTCGCTCTAGCTAAGATTCTGTGCAGTTTGGAGAACCCCCAAACCCCACTCCTGGCTGGGCAGGATAACATGAAGTCAATCAGTTTATGATTAGTTATCATCAGGTGGGGTGAGGGTTTAATGGGAAAAATAGAATAGAATAGAATAGAATAGAATAGAATAGAATGAAATGGAATGGAATGGAATTCTTTATTGGCCAAGTGTGATTGGACACACAAGGAATTTGTCTCCAGTGCGTAAACTCTCAGTGTACATACAAGTAATAAATCATGATCGTAATCATAGAATACATTCATCATAAATCATAAGATACAACACTCAGGGATCGACCTACCCGCAGAGATCCGGACCCTTCTCACTCTCTCGGCCTTCCGAAAGGACACTAAACCTAGCTATTTCGGCAGGCCTGGGGCTGTTGACCTCATGAATGAGGTCCAGCCCCACCTAGATTGAGTGTATGATGTGTTGCTTTTTAATCTGTTTTCTCTTTCCCTATTTTTAACTTTTTATCTTTTTAGTCTTGTACTTGTAAGCCGCCCGGAGTCCTTCGGGTTTGGGCGGCATATAAATTTATTAAATTTACAATTTTCAATTTTAATCATAGGACACTAAATAAATAATCACATAAATCATACCAGGAGACTAAACAAAAACAATTTTAAAAATTGGCAAGATACAGGCAACGAAGTTATAGTCATAACGAGATAAGGAAATAGGTAATGGGAAAGATGAGAAGGATAATAGTAACATAGCCCTCGTAGGTAGTTTGACAATGTTGTGGGGAATTAGTTGTTTAGCAGAGTGATATGGGGCTTTTACTTCTGTAACGTACCAGAGTCACTCTGAATGAATTTGGCAGAACTATAAATTTTCTTAAGAAATAAACGAGGAAATCCAATAGCAGCAGATTCTATTCTTTATAGAATGTGTGCTATGATTCTTCCTCTCATAAGGCTGGGATTTCACTGCGTTTAGTTTTCATTGGATGACCCGAAATTCTAATATTATGAATGTGAGGAAGAAATGATTCCTATTCCATCAATGATACCACTTTCTTCCCTCTTACTTATCTTCTTTCTAAAAAGTTGCCATTATTCTTTTCAGCTTATTTTCCAGTCCTATCGCATGTTTTAGTTGTGCTGACCAGAATACATAATATGTAATATTCCAAGTGTAGCAGAGGTGGGTTCCTACCAGTTCGCACCTATTCGGTAGAACCGGTTCGTCAAATCTACCGAACCGGTTAGAAGAGGTTCCACTAGTGGAACCTGAAAGCAGGCCACACCTACAGAAGAGGTTCCAAATTTTTTTGAACCCACCACTGCCCCCCCACACAGAGAGAGACAGAACAGATTGACAGAGAGAGAGAGAGAAAGAGAAAGAAAGGGAAAAATAAATAAATAAAAAAAGAAAAAGAAAGAAAAAGAGAGAGATGAAAGAAAAAAAAGAAAAAGGGACAGAGAGACAAAAGGAAGGAAGAGATAGATAGATAGATAGATAGATAGATAGATAGATAGATAGATAGATAGAGATAGAGATAGAGATAGAGATAGAGATAGAATAGAGATAGAGATAGAGAAACACATAACCATCAAGCCACTCCCACCAGGACACATGGCCAGCAAGCCACTCCCACAAAGGAGGTCACACCCACAGAGTAGGTTCCAAAAAATTTGAAACCCACCACTGAAGTGTAGTAATACCATAGAGTTATACAAGAGTATTGTTATGTTCATTTAAAAAAAATATATTTTTCTAATTATTCATTTTGTTTGTTTGTTTTACAGATATCACAGACTAGACCAGTGTTTCTTAACCTTGGCAACTCTAACATGTGAGCTGCACATCCCATGGCTCTTGAGTTTTCTTGGAAGCATTTGAGTGAGGAAACTCATCAATACTTTTTTAAAATCCACATATGTAGCTTTGGATCATCTCTATGCAGTGAGTAATATTTTTCTTCAACAGGTATTACTATTTTCTATGCTGAACATATACAAGATGAATAATATTTTTCCAATTTAGATACAATATTAGACCATTTCCCCTTCAGTTGTTGTATTTTTAAAAGTGTGGGGGGGGAATTACTTTGGCCCTTTCTAGTCTTTGGAACGGATGACAAGTTTTTCATTTGTTATAAACCCAGCAATTTCAATTTAAGTCAAAGAACTCAGATGGAATCTGCCTAGAACTAATATTCACTTATTTATTTCCTTCAATAAGGGCTATCTTTTAATTTCACCAGATAATTCTTCAGGGTGCTCGCCTTGAAGAAGCAGATAAGATACAGTTATCTGTTTTAGATTTTCAACAATGAAAACCAATGTTTATGTATTTAGTGCATATTATACATTACATTTCTGCTGTTTCCTTCCTTCTTAAGCATAACTTGACATCCTTAATCATCCAAAGAATCAACTGCATTTGACTGGTTTCTTGTTTCAGATATAGTTTTATTCTTAAACATATGGAAAGTCTTTTTGCTGCAAAGTTTCCATTTTATTTTCAATCAATCAATCTTTGTTTCAACCAAGGACCAGCATATATCAGAAGTATCAAATATAAAAGGAAAGACACACTAGAAAGTATCATTTCTAATAATATCCTAATATGTAATACTCCAACAAAGTGTTATACTAAAGATATAATCCTACAGTTAAACATAATATAAAGCTAAAATTATAACATCAAAAATCTGGGTCCTTGACTTATCACAGTTCATGCAGTGACCATTACAACTGCACTGAAAAAAGTGACTTATGATTGTTTTTACACGTATGACCGTTGGTCATGTGATCAAAATTCAGATGCTTGGAAACTGGTTCATGTTTATGACGGTTGCTGTGTCCCAAGGTTATGTGTCCCATTTTGCGACCTTCTTAAAAGCAAAATCAATGGGGAAGCTGGATTCACTTAACAATCGGGTCACTAACCCAATGACTGCAGTGATTCACTTAACAACTGTGGCGAGAAAAGTCATAAAGTTGGGGCCAAAAGTCACTTAACAAGTGTCTTACCTAGCAACATAAATTTGGGATACAATTGCAAGTCAAGGAGTATCTGTATATATGTTTATTAAATGCTTAAAGCATCTCTTTTCATCTCCTTTTTTTTCTCTCTCCCCACCCCCAATTTGATTAAATTATCCTCTTTTTTTTGCCTAGCCATGAGCTCCATTGATATCCATTCAGATACGGTGATACTTTTTATAGGTTTGAGCTGGTCAATAAGTTAAGTATTAAGTACTTTCATGAATGCAGTTGTGATTATCCATATGACCCTTTAGAATTAAAAACTAAGCTTCAAACCTTTTGTCAATACTGATTGAGGAGGACTTGGGAACGTTCTTGGAAGACTTCTGTGGAAAGTCTGAAAGTAGGAGGTGGATAATTTCGATTTCTTAAGTTACTTTACCGTAATTAAGTCTTTTGCTGTTTGATGCCCAATGTTGTGTTTTCTTCAGCACCTTCCGTCTCAGAGCTGTTTAATCACTCGCATCAGGAAGATCCAAGTGATGAACTTGGTTATAACAGGGGGACGCTGCTGGGGGTTCGCAGGGGTCCTGGGAGAACCTCTAGCTAAGATTCTGTGCAGTTTGGAGAACCCCCAAATCCCATGGCTGGCTGCAGTGGTGGGTTTCAAAATTTTTTGGAACCTACTCTGTGGGTGTGGCCTCCTTTGTGGGAGTGACTTGCCGGCCATGTGACCTGGTGGGAGTGGCTTGCTGGCCATGTGTTTTCTCTCCCTCTCTCTCTCTCCTTCCTTTTGTCTCTCTGTCCCTTTTTTCTTTCATCTCTCTCTCACTCTTTTTCTTTCTTTTTTCTTTTATTTCTTTCTTTCTTCTTCCTTTCTTTCTCTTTCTCTCTCTCTCTCTCTGTGTCAGTCTGTCTGTCTGTCTGTCTCTCTCTCTCTCTCTGTGGCAGTGGTGGGTTTCAAAAATTTTTGGAACCTCTTCTGTAGGTGTGGCCTGCTTTCCGGGTCCACTGGTGGAACCTCTTCTAACCGGTTCGGTAGATTTGACGAACCGGTTCTACCGAATAGGTACGAACTGGTAGGAACCCACCTCTGGCTGGCTGGCCCCGCCCAACCCCCCCATCCGAGGAGTCCCCATGGCATCCATTTTGGATGAAGGTAAGTGCAGGGCCCATGCAGAGGCTCGGGGAGGTGAAAAACAGGCCTACTAGAAGTTCAGTAGGAGGGTCTCTGGAGGGCCTCCGGAGCCTGAGGAGGGCAAAAACACCTTCCCACCATGGTGCAAGGGACCATCTAGGCCACACCCACCACGGCCACACCCACCCAGCAACCGGGCAGAGAACCCCTTGCTAAAATTTTTGAAGTCCATCCCTGGTTATATAATATTAATACTTGTGACAAAACAGGATTAAGATCTTTAAGGCTTCACAAGCATTTTGAATTGTGTAGCCAACTGGACTGGCAGCCAATATTATTTGGGGATTGGTGAGAATGTATTCTCTGTGTTAGCAATTTATATTGCGTATGCATGATATTTCTAGAAAGTCATCAAATAATCCACTTAAAGGATTACAGCATAGACAATCCTGGCCAAGTTAAGTTATTAATCTTATACCTAGGTATTTCTCAATTAATTTTACGGCAATCACAATCATATCGAATTATTTCTTTGTTAAATTGAAGTTCCAGCTTTCCTCCAGGAATTTAAAATGTCATGAATAGCGCCTCCTTTTTAGCATTCAATTTTTAATAGTGTTGGAAGAATGAAACTCTCCAAATTCAATGAAAACTTCAGGAATGAAAAGATAACTCTTATAAGAATGGTGAAAAGTTATAGCACAAAGGACAAAAATTCTCCATCTTTGTTCAGTTCTTGTACACAAGCAACAAATGAAATCCACAATACATGCATTCAAATTGTTAATGGTTGGAACAGAAAAAAAAGACATTTGAATAAAGTAAACTCATAAACACAACCTGTATAATATTGATTTTATTATTTGTAAAATAATAAGATTTAATAATACTGTATATGCAAACTGCAGATTCAAATACTATGAAACACTCAATCTATTCTTTTTACTTACAATAAGCATAATCCTCAAAACAATGTTGTTCTGTAGGAGGAAAAATATGGTGATAGAAAAGCTTTTAATTCCGTTCTCACTAGAATGTTATACTTATTTTGGAATAATATAGTTTATTATTTTGGGAGGAGAAACTGTGGCCAGATGTTACTTTCTGTTTCAAACAAGGCCTTATCCACACATTGTTAAGTGTTGCAGCCCTAATTGTTACTCTGAATTTTCAAGCATTGTTACGAAACAAACTGGTGTTCATCTTGAAGGAGCCGTGGCAGAAGCGTTAGCTTATTTATTTAGAGAAGGGTTTGTTTGTTTGTTTATATATTTATTATCCTGCCCTAATTGCTTTATATACAGTATGACTCAAGGCAGAGAACGTACCTAATACTTGTTATTCAGTGGTGGGTTCCGCATCCCGTTGCAACCGGTACGGGGCAATAGGGGTGGGCGTCCACCACATGCTTGCGCGCGCATATGTATTTACCGCCCGCGATCTCCAGCTGCTCTGTGGAGCGTCGCACAGGCGCCGTATGCTCCGTGCATGTAAGCCCCAATCGGCTCAAATACAGGTAAGGAGGGCGGGCGGGTGGGCCCTCCGGAGCACCGTACTAGAACGGTACCTGGTGCTCCCAGCAGACACTGGTTTGCCCGTACCGGGCCGTACCGGTTGTATCCCACCACTGTTGTTATTCCTCCTCCTATTTTCAACCCCGTGAGGGGAGTTGCCCTGAGAAAGAGTGACCTGCTCCAAAGTCACCCATCTGGCTTTCGTGCCTAAGGTGGGACTAGAATTCCCAGTCTCCGGGTCTCTAGCCTGATGCCTTAACCATACTGTTTGAAAGCCAGTCCCATTCATTTAAAGGCATTTTTACTGGTGGTATTTTGTCATTTATCCCTTTTTTATGGCTGACATTTTATCCATCCTTTACTGCCCTGACTAAAATGAGGGTCTCGTCTGAATAATACTGAACATGGAATAACTTGTTTCTAATAGTAGCCCATTTTTGGCTTCAATATAGCAACAGCACGTAGATTTATATACTGATTCACAGTGCTTTACAGCCTTCTCGAAGCAGTTTAGAGTCAGCATATTGATCCCAGCCATCTCGGTCCTCATATATATTCATACATATATTAAATATATAAATATACACTGTAGCATTGCTCATTCTATACTGTATTTCAATACACCACAACCTCCTCCTTTACAGGCAAATCCAGCAAATGTCCCATTATATAAGGTAAAGGTTCACCTCGCACATCTGTGCTAGTCGTTCCCGACTCTAGGGGCAATGCTTATCTCCATTTCAAAGCCAAAGAGCCAGCGTTGTCTGAAGACGTCTCCATGGTCATGTGACTAAACGCCAAAGGCGCACGGAACGCTGTACCCTTCCCACCAAAGGTGGTCCCTATTCTTCTACTTGCATTTTTACGTCCTTTCGAACTGCTAGATTGGCAGAAGCTGGGACAAGTAACGGGAGCTCACTCCGTTACGCGGCACTATGGATTTGAACCACCGAACTGCCGACCTTTCTGATCGACATGCTCAGCGTTTTGGCCACTGAGCCACCGCATGTCTCTGTTCCATTATATAATTCGATGTAAAGCAGACCTCTTTTAACCTTTTTTTTTCTGCTTATCTGGAAAAAGCTGTACTTAGAATAACTTTATTGCCACTTTAAATGTATACTAATCGGCATACATTAAAATGAAATTTTGTTAAGCTGTTTACTCTCAGTCAGCCTCAGCGGACACTGACTGAGTCTGCCGCTGATCATTATCCTTCAGCCTGGCCTACTTCACAGGGCTGTTGTGTTGGAGATAAATTTGCGCTCTTGGAGGAAAGCCAAGTTATCAACTGAACGGCCAAACAAAAGAAAGGAGACACAATCAGTCAAAGGCTTCCTCAGCTTGTTGACTGGCACCTCTTGTGCTCCAGGTAGTTCTCAACTTATGACCACAACCAAGCCCAAAAATTTCTGGTGTTAAGTGAGACATTTGGTTTTTTTTAAATTTTATTTACAAACATACAAAATACACACAGAGAGAACTTAGACGTACACTACATTTACACAATACATTGGAACTTCCTGTTCCTCCTAATAGCAGTTTCAAATCGGTACAATTCTCCATATGTTATTTCCCCTTCTAATATATTTCATTAGAGTTTCACCATTTTTAACCCTCTTATTTTATTCATCTATCTGATATATTGGGCAATTACCTCTAATAAATTTAAACACTCTTGAGTGCATGTATATATGTTAATTCTCCTTAACTTCTATTTTTGGTCTTTATTGGCTTCTTTCATTGATCCTTGTTTCTTTCCTCCATCCACCTATACCATTTTTCCCATATCTAACAATATTCTATTTCTTCTTTTCCCTGGATTTCTTTTGTTAATTTGTTCATTTTGGCACAGTCCATGACCTTTCTTATTATTTCATCTTTGCTTGGTATCATTTTATTTTTCCATTTTGAACGAAGATAATCCTCGCCGCCATAATTATATGTAGAGTTAAATACTAGATTTCCTTTTTATATTTTGTTGTCATTATTCCTAGTAAAAATACTTCTGGTTTCCAATCAATTTTGACTCCTGTTATTGATTCTAGCCAATTTTTAACCTTTGTCCAATATTTTTTAGCTTCCTCACATGTCCACCATATGTGATAATATGTTCCGTGTGTTAATTCACATTTCCAACATTTTTGTGAAATATTTGCTGATATTTTTGCTAAACCTGCTGGTGCTAGATGCCATTTGTAAAACATTTTGTACTGGTTTTCCTTGTATGCAACCAATAGTGTCATTTTTAAATTTGTCCCCCCAAATTTTTCCCATTTATCTAATTCAATATTGTAGCCAAAGTTCTGTGCCCATTTTACCATTTGTTCTTTCCCAATTTCTTCTTCCATTTTATACTTCAGAAGAAATTTAGATATTCTCCCTATCATCTTTCTTCCTGTGCTTTGAATTATTTTGTCTAATTCGTGTGGTTCCATTTGGATGCCATATAATTTAGTATCGTTGTTGTGTTTAGCTTTGATTTGCAAGTAGGTTAGCCAGTCGACTTTCATGTTTCGTTCTGCCAAATTCTTCGATGGTTTTTAAATTTCCCCTGAGACATTTGTTAAGTGAGCTTTCCTCCCTTCCTTTTATGGACTTTCTTGCCATGGCCGCTAAGTAAATTGCTGCGGTTTTTAAATTAGCAACACGGTTGTTAAGCGAACCTGGCTTTCCCATTGATTTTGCTTGTCAGGTCACAAACGGGGGATTAGATGACCCAGAGGATATGACGAACCTGTTGCCAAGCATCTGAATTTTGATTACGTGGCTATGGGGATGCGAGTATGTAAAACAGTCATTTGCATTTATTAGTATTGTTGAAAGAAATGTCCTTCTGGGTTCAGCTCCAAGTGGGGAAAAAAGACACTGGAGACATGGAGGCTGCTTGGAAAGATGGTTTATTGGTGGACAGGGCCACATGGCTTGAGCCCTGAACAGTAAAGGTGATCACATGCTTCAATGTTGGTGGAGAAGAAGAGAAGGGCTGAAGGAGGAGCTTGCTAGGCTTTTTATACCCTGTTTTATCCCACCTCTCTGTTTCCTGTTCCTGTGTAAGAAATGTATTCTGATTGGTTGTCAGACTCCCATGGTGCCATGCAGGGGGCTACTCTCTAGGCTGTGATGAGTTCTCAGATGCCTTGTGGTCAGTTGAATAATATCTCTTCCCCCTACAGCTGCAGTGAGAAGAAGTCTTTATTATGTAAAGTGGGCTAGCCTGGCCATCTTAATGGCCCATTAGCTGGGAGTGGGCAGGAAGCTACAGGCAACTATTCTGTCTTTTAAAACATGTTTCTTTTCACATCCAGAGAAATATTCTGCCTTTTCAATATTTCATATTTCATTTTTCTGGGAGAGGGCTGGATGATAACTTCCCACATTAGTTTGTCAAACACGTACGAGATAGCAGGTATACATATAAACATGGATATGAACGAAAGAATACAAATAAATGGGGACAGTAGGAAAGGGACGGTAGGCAGGCTGGTGCACTTATGCATGCCCCCTTTACGGACCTCTTCCCTTTTTTTCTCGTCTGTTGTGATAGTCACTAAATGAACCATTGTAAGTCAAGGGCTAACTCTATCCAGGGAGCCTGACCTGCTCTCTGAGCATGCGCCAACCCGATGCAGGCTCGCTGAGCAGTCCAGGCCGTCCATCACCTGCCCGACCACGCCCTATCCCGCCCACTCCTTTAGACCCGCCCACGTGAAGGGCGGAGCTGCCTCGCTTCGCGCCCTTGCGTGCGCACGTACCCCTCTTCCCCCATCCCCCCCCCCCGTTGCCGGATTCCTGAGGGGAGAAATTAGCCAGGCTGGCGCTGACCTGAGGGGGCTTTTGGCGCCCTCTCCCTTCTAAAGCCGCTGAGGGGCAAGCGGGAGGACGGATTTTTTTCCCTCCCCCTTCCCTCAAGGAAGCGCCTTTCCGCCTTTGCCAGGGCTGAGGCAGGCGGCTCCTCCCGCGGGCGCCTCGGTCCGTGACGAGCGCGCCCTTTTTTCAACGTGGGAAGAGGCGAAAGTTGTTGTGGGAGAGGCCCTTCTTCTCTTTCGGGGAAGGGGGGGGGGGATAAACTTTTTGCCGCCTCCCCGCCCCCCCCTAATATATTCGCGTCGCCTCACACTTTCCCAATGGGTTACCAGCTGCAACGCTCCTGAATAGCGAGCTTAATTGGGTTTTGTCATGCAGAACACCGCCCGTCTTTCTCTCTCTCTCTCTTTTCCCCCCCCCCACCCCACCCCCGAGGGACAAAAGGGCGGGAAGGCCGCGGAGCCGCTTTGAGGCGAAGTTTTCGCTCGCTGCAGCTGATTTGCACGCCTCGCCCCCTTCGCCTGCCAGACCCCGGGTCCCTCCCCGGAGACGGCACCCTTTCGGGCTCCCGAAGCTCACTTCGCGCGGCTGCTCGTGTTTTGAGAGGGTTTTTGAAGCGCTCCTTGTTCCAAGTCCCGTTTTTTTTTTAAAAAAAATTTTTTTTATTAGGCCGCTTGAAAGTGAAAGCGCGGAAAGCTCCGCTGCGAGACACCCCCCCCCCCCCACTGAAAGAACAAATCCTTGATAAGAAACTAGACCAGTGTTTCTCGACCTTGGCAACTTGAAGATGTCCGGACTTCAACTCCCAGAATTCCCCAGCCAGCATTCGCTGCCTGGGGAATTCTGGGAGTTGAAGTCCGGACATCTTCAAGTTGCCAAGGTTGAGAAACACTGAACTAGACCATTCCAACGACCGATCGACAAGAGAACCAATCAGCTGCTCAGGATTTAAATATGGCTCCAAATAAACCACCAATCACGGGACCGACTTGGGAGGGGCGGGGCTTGGTGCTTTCTTGTTTTCTTGCAGACGTTTCGTTACCTAACTAGGTAACATCATCTGTGCTACAGGTGACAGCAAGCAGCCTTCTTTACTAGCACTGATGATCTATGGAGCTTCTCAGGCATCCAGGTCACGGTTGTCCCAAAGATGCTTTTTTTTTCCAAGAGGCAACTTGGACTTTCGGGTTTTTGTTTTGAAGACGTTTTGCTTCTCATCCAAGAAGCTTCTTGAGCTCTGACTGAATTCCCACTTTCCCCACCATCCAGTCAGAGCTGAAGAAGCTTCTTGGGTGAGAAGCGAAACGTCTTCAAAGAAAAACCAGAAAGTGCAGTTGGCTCTTGAAAAAAAAAGGCACCTTTGGGATAGCACTGATGACGTTATCTAGTTTGGGTAATGAAGCATCTGCAAGAAAACAAGCAAGCTCAAGAATAGCAATAGCAATAGCAGTTAGACGTATATACCGCTTCATAGGGCTTTCAGCCCTCTCTAAGCGGTTTACAGAGTCAGCATATTGCCCCCAACAATCCGGGTCCTCATTTCACCCACCTCGGAAGGATGGAAGGCTGAGTCAACCTTGAGCCGGTGAGATTTGAACTGCTGAACTGCAGATAACAGCTGTACCCTAACCACTGCACCACCTCGGCTCCCTGGTGAGAGCACCAAGGACCCCTCATTTCAATCCTGAGCTACTAATATTCTCCTTTATTGGTACCAATTGACCATGCAGGTAGTCCTCAACTTACGACCACAGCTGAGCCTAAAATTTATCCTGCAAAGAAATTTCAGAACATTTATTAAGCAAAACATTGCCGTTGTTAAATTAATAGCATGGTTGTTAAGCTAATCTGGTTTCCTCATTGACTGTAGTCAGAAGGTCGCAAAAGGGGGTCACATGACTATAGGACACTGCAACAGTCATAAATGTGAGCCATGTACCAGTAACCATGGGGATGCTGCAATAGTCATAAGTGAGAAAAATGGTGATAAGTCACTTTTTCCAGTGCCGTTATAACTTTGAAGGGTCACTAAATAAACCATTATGTCAACTACCTGTAGGACAAGAAAATCCTGCTGCTGATGTTAACTGGTCTGGTAATGAAATGTTCAGAAACTAAATTGAAACAAGCTTGGAGAGCAAACCACAGACAAAATCTAAAAGCTACAAGTATTTTCGATTATTTCTTGATAAGCATTATCAGATGTGGAGGGCGCAATAGTACAGGTAGTCCTTGACTTAACAGTTTGTTTAGTGACTGTTCAAGTTACTGAAAAAAGAGACATGATAATTTTTCACATAAGCATTGCAACATCTCTCTGGTCATGTGATCAAAATTCAGATGCTTGGCAACTGATTCATATTTCTGGACAGTTGAAGTGTCCAGAGATCAACTTTTGCAACCTTTTGACAAGCGAAGTCAGATTCACTTAACTGGATTGCTCTTTCACTTAACTATGGCAAGAATACTCATAAAATGGGGCAAAAGTTACTTAACAAATGTCTCACAATTTTGGGCTCAATTGTCATAAGTCGAAGACTACCTGTACACAACCACACCTCCAGGAAATCAGACACACATCTGGCTCAGTTGCGCCCTTTCAGATAAGAGCAGTTCACCTCACAGGTTCCTGGCTCTCTGCTCGGGTGGCGGAGTCACCACTAACCATCATTGGCGGATAACAATTAGCTGCCACCTGCTCCTCTTCCTCCTTTTCTGCTGGTTGTGTGGACACCTGGAGTCAGGACGGTGTGTTGGATGCAGCTCCTCAATGCTTGTTTAACTGCTATTCTGCCTTCATGACCTAAGTCCTCAGGGAAAAGAGACTTTTCCAAAATTCTCCCCATTAATAATCCCATGGATACATGTAATAGCAGTAGACTTACATACCGCTTCATAGGCCTTTCAGGCCTCTCTAAGCGGTTTACAGAGAGTCAGCATATTGCCCCCAACAATCTGGGTCCTCATTTTACCCACCTCGGAAGGATGGAAGGCTGAGTCAACCCTGAGCCGGTGAGATTTGAACCGCTGACCTGCTGATCTAGCAGTAGCCTGCAGTGCTGCATTTAACCACTGCGCCACCTTGGCTCTATGTATTTCATTGTATCAATGAATACATTGATCAATGTATTTCATTGCCTGGTCTTTCTGAAAGACCTGGTGTGCCTCACCTGCCTCCCTGGTTCAAAAAGATGCCAAATTAACTGCCAATTTCCTTTCCCTTGTGCATTTGGACCTCAGCTCCTTAATCCTTTGCCTGCCAAAAGGTTCCTGCAGGTCCTGTCAAGGGGGGAAGTGACCTGGCCAGAAGGTGTCCCCCTTTGGACCCCCTGCCCAAGACTCCCAAAAGGAGACCTTTCTCTCCACACACGGAATGCTTTTCTCTCCCACCAGCACTCACTTTTCTTCCAATTTTGCCATTTAGTTTCGGAAAGAAGAAGCTAATGTGATTCTACAGCATGCTCCTGTTCTTTCTTCACTAATATTCTTTCTTAATTGCATCATTTTTACTGCCATCAGTGACATCCACCCTTCCTTTATACTGGTTTTGTCACTTGGTTCACAACATCATCTCTCGTGAATGCCTTTGCACTTGCTTTTTTTCCACTCTCAGACTCTTACACCTGCTGGTTTTTGCCACAAGGCTGGAAGTTCATTCCTTACCCTCAGCCATCCTAATTTTTATACCGCTTAAACCATTGCATAGCATGATTATTGAACTCTGCCTCTGTGGCTCGTTGAACAAGCCACAATTGGAACAGCATTTATAGAGCAATGTATGAATCTATCCATGCTGTCATTTCTCACATCGGTCTGTTCATCTTTATTCCGGATCACAGAAAAGCTTGCATTCTTTCTCTTGTTGTTCATTAGAGATAAATATGGTAGACAATTACTGCCATAATATCCTTTCTGCAGTTAGATGATGAGACCCTCATCCTGGCCGTGGAAAGATGGAATTTACCCTAACGTCCTTTTGTCTTTGACATTCCTGATTCCCTCCCTTGTGTGGCGGTATCTCCTCTTTTCTCATCATCACTGATGTATCCCTTTTCTCATAAATTAGATCTTTCACACATTTCTGCATAAATCCATTGATTCTTCACTTTCTACTTTTGGCATATCCTCCCCTCCCTTGCAGGCACATACCTGCATTGTGCACAGTCTCAAGCTTGCATTAAGCATACTTGGGGCATTTCCTCACTAGCAATTCTTGGCATCTTCTGAATGAACAGTGTTGATACAATCAGGCTTTATATCAATCCAGTGATGACCAACTGCTGCCCTTAGACCAATAATCATGGCCCTGGACCTGGAATCTAAACTTGATTAGTGGGAGGAAAGGGTGAATAAAACCAATCCACCTGCCTGGGAATGAGAGGTGGTGAGCAATAGAACTGCAACACATCTGAACTTCTTTAGCTGAGGAGGGAGAAGAGAAGAGGAAGAAAGGAAAGAAAAATGGCCCTTTCCAAATTTAAAGTTAAAAGGCCCTCATGAACAAGAAAGGAGAAGTGAGGAAAAAAATCCCTATGTGTTTCAGCTCTCCCTTCTTAAGGCCAAATTTCCAAAAGCACTTTTTAAAGGCAATTTTGGGAGTTTCAGTAGAGGAGATCTGATATCCCCAAACTAGTTAAAACCAAGGTATTTGTATTCCTTCTTTCCCCAAAAAAACACAACACTATCTGCTTAAAGGCTGCATTCGATTTCCGCCCTGTCCAAAGCCATCCTATACAGGTGATTGATGTGAGGGTCTGCATCCCTCTTTATTGTACAACTCAGAATCCCTCACTTTGTTTGACTTTGGGAAGCACAACCCAATGAAACCGGCAGGTCAAGTTCCCCCATCCAAGTCCATTCTTTCCCTAAGCGGATTTTCCTCCTGGAGTGCCCTGGTTAAGGCAGCTTTGCCTGAAGTGTCATCCCCTTGAATTGCTTTTCAGCTCCAGGCCTCAAGGGAGCCAGGCAGGAGTCACTTACTCAGAGCTGGGATGCTTAATACAAAGTCATCAAAGTGCTCCTCTGCTTCTTGTCTTAAAGTGACAGGCCTTCTTTATTGGCCGGTTTGAACTACGCCTCCTGCCTTTCAGGGTCCTTCTATCTATCTTGGTCTGCTAGTCAGGGAGAAAGCAGATATTAAAAAGCAGTGCCAACTTTGGCTCCCCAGCAGATTGAATTTGTCACCCCTTCATAAATCCAGAGTGACTTCTTTTCCACAAGTTGAAAATGCATGTCCTGAATAGAAGTTTATCTCTGAATAGGTAGATTTTGCAACACCAAAGGAAGTTTTTTTTTTAATTAATCCAGCTAATACAGGAGATCACAAATGACTGCCCTTGGAAAACTAAGCAGGATCAGCTCTGGTTAGAACTTGGATGGGAGATGGCCTAGGGAATTGCAGTCTCCAAGCTAGACTGGATGTGAGAGCTGTGTGCAGGTATCCCAGAAAAAAAAAAAGCAAGGGTAAAGCACTTTCATATTGGCACCAACAACGCTACATGAAATCATCAGATGAATCTCCTTGGGAGATACTTGATTTTAAAGATGAAATCATTTTCAATGGCTCTGTAAAAACTAGAATGATTTATTTTAATACAGTAATTCCCTCATTCATCAAGTGGTTCTCAGTCATGAAAATCCGAATTTCAATGATGGCTTACATGGATGCATTCTTAAACTCACTGATTACGGAGACCCTATTTACAAATACTGTAAAGATACTTGGGAGCCATCTAGATTTTCACTGGTTCCTTTGGACCACCAGTAGGGATCCGTAGAGAGATCTCAGTTAATCAAGCCATTTCTGATCAGTGCCAGGTCTCCTTTCAAAGTGTTTCAAAAGCACATTTGGAGGAAGCTTATTTCTTCTGTGGAGGGAAAACATAAAATCTGCCTAGTTAAGACTCTACATTGTTAATGAGGTTGGCCTTTTAGCACAGTTGCACTACCAGTAAAGTTGAAATCTGCTTTCCCAGGAAGATCTTCCTTCCAAACACATTTAGGAATGCTTACAGCAACTGACTAAGTAGTAGATGCAAATCCTGATTCCTATTTTTGACCAAGCAGCCTGCAATTATAGTAATTAAATCCAGCATTCAGTTTCATAACTGTATTCTATCAAAGTTTCTTTATATGCAGTGAGGAATATAAATGGACAACTGTTTCAATAGCTCATTCAAGCTACACTCCCTGTCATGCTTATTGCTATAAAAAAAGGAGTAAATCTTTTGAACAATCTCCAACTAAAGCAAAAGGCACTGAAAGTGTTTGATAATGACTAATTGGTGTCAATTATAATCTGAATAGTTTTATTATGGTTCGGCAAACCATAGATTAAAAAGCAGATACTTACCAATTGAAAGTTATTTGCAAGTAAACCCCATTGACTTTGTTACATTTTGTAAATAATATTACAAATTATTAGAGAAAAGTAATTCAAATCACTGAGAAATGGTTCTTCCTTGAAGAGAAATGCCTGCTGAAGGAATAGCCTCAAGTTATGGGCTGAATTAAATTTTGTGAAAGCTTTTCTTATATATGGCTCAACTTAATGTAATTAAGTTATAATCGATAATTAGTTGTCTGCTGTTGCCAGAGTGGGAACATGATTATTATTTAGAAAAGAGTTTTGCCAGCCAGAAAATAAGTTCACAATTTGTGGACCATGAGACAAAAAAAACACCACTTTTGGATGTGTGCCCAGGGGCATCTAAATTGGCTTTCTACTGGGGAGAGACACAGAGCACAGCTGTCTCCTCATAACTTGCTGGTAACCCTTGTTGAAGCTGTAGTGTAGATCCAGAGGTTGGACCACTATCCTTTCTCATACTGGCCAAATGGGAGTTGTCCAGCCACTGTCCAAAAAGGGGCCTTGTGGATGCTGAATTGAATTATTATCTCTGTTCACCATAGTGGTTGGATATGTGAAGGGCTCAAATCCAACAAGATCTGGAATGTTCAAACTGAATTAAAGTTTTAAAGAAAGGATCTGTTGCTCTTCTCAGTGACTCTAGCGAGTTAATTCTGCACTGAGAAATGATGGCAAAGAAAAGCATAGGAAGATTAAAGATGAGGAAGCTACAGCGATGGACTAGACCAGCCTTTTCTGACCTCTAGATTTAGGAAAAAGTAATCTAACACCGAGTTGGATTATAGAATGTGATTAAACATTTTCATGAATGTAGTAATTTCTCCTTCCCATTATATTAGATATCCCAAGATGGGAGTAGCTTTGTAAGGGGAGAGGTTCCGTAGGCACCCTCTACTTCTGAAGGGTCCCTTCTACTTCTTTTGAAAGGGGGCATCCCACATGGCCTGGGAAATGGGGACAGTGCAGCTACTTCACTTGTACTTTGAATCAAAAATGGAGAATGTGAGATAGATTCCAAAAACTCCTGGTAGTGACCACAGTGGCCTGATTTATCAGATGTTGCATGCTTAAAAAAGAACAAATGAAGTTTTGATCGGACCAGGCTACCTACCATCTTGGTTTCTTTTTTAAAAAATTTGGTGCTTACGCATCTCCTGCAGAAACCACCAAATCAAGCAGTTTTGCCCCATTTTTAAGTAGTGTCTGATCTATCTTTAAGCAGTTTCAGAACAGGCTGAGTATAAGACCTTTGAGTATAATTCACCTGAACAGATGAAAGCAAGGGCCTTTGTAGGATGGAAGGAGATGCGCTCCATGAATAGAAAAAGCCTTCCAGGGGTAACCGAAAAGGGAGAAATCTGCAGTTTTTTAGAGTTCTCTACAACAGTGTTTCTCAACCTTGGCGACTTTAAGTCCTGTGGACTTCAACTCCCAGAATTCCCCAGCCAGCAGAGCTGGCTGGGGGATTCTGGGAGTTGAAGTCCACAGGACTTAAAGTCGCCAAGGTTGAGAAACACTGCTCTACAAAGGCCAATATTTCCTTTTTTTTATTTTTACAAAGCCTGTTTTGACAAAGTTGCTGGTTTAGGATACTTTTGTTGCAATTTCTTTATTTATTTTTTCTTTTAAAAAAAGCAGATTCCACCCCCCCCACCACTTCTGGTCCGACCTCATTTATTTAAATAAATATAAATATACATTTGATATAAAACTATTTCCCTACAAACCAGAGCGTTCAAGCGACTCTCCAGAAGAACCTTCCCCTTCCCATTTCAGGTAAAGATCGGTACCAAACAGGTTTTAGTCGAGCTTCCTTCTCTTCTACTCTTTGATTTCCCCTAAAACTTCTCTCCTAATTTGGGGTGTGTGTGTGTGAATGAGGCTGCCACCGATTTCCTCCGCCGTTGATGTGGGCAAGGCAGTCGGGCTCGGGATCTGGGTCTCCTGCGTTTGGGGGAGCAACTGTTTGGGGTAGGCAAACACCCGGAGTTCGAGGCCCGATCAAAACAACCAAGGGGGGGGGGGAATCTGCATCGTTTTCGTCTTTTTCGAATCCGGGAGTGTCCGGCTGGGGGCTCTGGCCACGGCGATTTGTCCGCAGAGCGCTACAGTCCGGAGGGGAGTCCCCATCACAACGGGGAGACCTCCTTGTCTTCGTTCGCCGAGGCCGGAGACAACGACTCTTCGTCCTCGGATCTGGGGAAGCGACCCGGGTTGCCGGCGCAGTTGCAGCCGCCGTGGGTGTTCCGCTGGGCGCCCTTGCCTTCCTTCTTGTGCTTCACCCTCCGGTTCTGGAACCAGATCTTCACCTGCTTCTCCGACAGGTTGAGGTACGTGGCGATCTCGATCCGCCGCAGCCGGGACAGGTACATGTTGGCCGAGAACTCCCGCTCCAGCTCCAGGAGTTGCGTGCTGGTGAAGGCCGTGCGCATCCGCTTGCCGTTCTGCAGCGAACCGGCGCCGTCCGAACCTCCTGCAGGGGGTAAGCCAGAAAAAAAAAGCCCGGTTAAAAAGCCAAGAAGCTACCTATGAGAATGTATGTTTGTCAATGCATATGGAAAGAAAAAAAGAAATATTTTTACAGAAGAAGAAGGAGAAGGAGAAGGAGAAGGAGAAGGAGAAGGAGAAGGAGAAGAAGAAGAAGAAGAAGAAGAAGAAGAAGAAGAAGAAGAAGAAGAAGAAGAAGAAGAAGAAGAAGAAGAAGAAGAAGAAGAAGAAGAAGAAGAAGAAGAAAGGCTGAGCGCCAAAGAATGGAGGCCTTTGAACTCTGGTGCTGGAGAAGACTCCTGCATTGAGTCCCTTGGACTGCAAGGCCATCCAACCGGTCAGTCCTAGAGGAGATCAACCCTGACTGCTCTTTAGAAGGCCAGATCCTGAAGAGGAAACTCAAAGACTTTGGTCACCTAATGAGAAGGAAGGACTCCCTGGAGAAGAGCCTCATGCTGGGAACGATGGAGGGCAAAAGAAGAAGGGGACGACAGAGAATGAGGTGGCTGGATGGAGTAACTGAAGCAGCAGGTGTGAGCTTCAATGTTAGTTGCAAAGGATGATAGAGGACAGGAAGGCCTGGAGGAACGTTGTCCATGGGGTCGCGATGGGTCGGACACCACTTTGCAACTAACAACAACAAAAAAGCCCAAGCGAATCTTAACTCCAGCCTTCCGCCATCCACCTGTTCTTCCTGGCATCCAGGAACCCAAATCCCTTTACGTTCCCCTTCAACTTCCGCCCACCTGGAGCAACAGGACCCGGCAGCAGGACAGGGACGCACCCCTCCCACCAATTCTTCCCTCCCAACACACACAACACACATTCCCAAGTCTTCCGTTGTTGCTTCCCAACTCCTGTCAATTAGAGGGAGAATGAATGCCTTTGAACGTGGAGGCTCCCCACAATCCTCTTGATGGATTGAAAACCCTGCGATCGATTTGGCTAAGGCCGCCGCCTCAGCCGTGGAAGTTACGAGTTAGTCGCCCCGGGGCTGAATGAAGACTTTCGCCCGCATCTCCCACCCGTCGTTTCGCTATGGAGGGTGCGACTTTTGCTATGGCGCACCGGGAGGGGAAAGGGGTGCGTGTGTTTCCCCCATCTCTTCCCTGCTTTTCCCCCTCTCATATGGAGATTACGCGGATTCCTTTCCTTGTCCCAAGAAAAGAGATTCCCACTTTAAAACCCACCGCCTCCTGTCTCCTAAACTAGAAGTTTGGAGTAATTCGAAGGGAGCAATCAGGCATGCTTCGTTTTAAAAAAGTATCTTCTGGCAGGGCGCCCTTCCAGGATAACGCTGGAAGCGTATAGGTCCTAGGGTGGCTGGGACGCATGGGGTTTGGAATCCAAACGACCTGGATCCTGGATTGTTCGTTTTTCCTTGGTCCAGAAAGCCCTCCTGCCGGATAAGTGGTCTTCCTATTCTTGGTTGTTGGTTCTAATGGATAATTCGGCTCAAGGAGGAAGAGAAAGGCAGGAGTCCCGAGCGGCTCCTGCGCAGCCCTTCACTTCGTCAAGTTGCCTGCTCCCCCAGGAGCGGCTTCTCACCTGAGAAGAGCGCCTTCCTAGCCCGGTGATCTTGATCCGAAAGTTCCCAGATCTCCATATGGGATCCCAAAAGGACCCCGCCGGAACCAAGAGCCTTTCCTTAGATCCCTGGGGAAATTAAGCCGGTTGGCAAGGGGAGAAAGGGAATTCGGGAGAGCGTTTGAGGGAGGCTCGACCCTTCCGAGAGAGTCCCGAAGGAGCTGAAGCAGCGCAGATTGCCCACCCAGCCTCCCTCCCTCCCAGGGCCCGGGGCAGCAGGACCTACCCAGGCCGAGGCAGTGGAAACGCCGGGGGTCGCTCATGCCGTAGGCGGCCGCTGCGCAAACAGGTGGGTGGGCTAAGGCTTGAGCCGCCGCCGCCGCCGCCGCGGATGCCACCGAGCCGAGGGGTGGCTGCTGCTGCTGCGGGGCCGTCTGCTGCTGGACGTGGCTCATCCGGGGGCAGAACTGGCTCTCGCCGCCCTGCCCGGCTCCTCCGGGAGCGAAGTGGCCCTTGAGCAGCGGGAGGGAAGCGGCGGCGGCGGCGCCTCCGCCCGCCGCGCCCGCCCGCGCCGTGGCGTGCAGGTGCGAGGTGACACAGAGCGGGCAGACGCAGAAGGAGCCGCCGCTCTTGCGCGACGGGCAGGCGGGCCCGCCGGCCACAGACATCACCAGCGGCGCCGGCACGCCCAGCGGAATGAGGAAGTCCTGGCCGGGGGGCGGCGGGGGCGGCTCCGGCAGGGCAGGCACCACCGGCCTCGCCGCCACCGCCGCGTCCTTGACGATGAGCGAATCAACATAGAAGGAGCGCGACATCGCGGACAGGGGCTCGGGGCTCCTCTCTGGGGCCGCTCGCCTCCTCCAAGTCCCTGGGGCGAGCTCGGAAGGTGCTTATGGCTGGGAAGCGAACAAAGCGGGGCTCACGAGAGGGCTGGTCTTAAAAGCGACCCCCCCTTTTTTTCCCCTTCTTTTCCTTCTCTTCTTCTCGCTAGACCTCCCCTGGATCTCCTTCTCCCCCCCTCCCCCCCCGCCCCACCGCCTACTCCCGGTGCAGCGATTTATAGTAACTATTTCACGCACGTGATGCCTGGCAATCGGCGCGCCTCCAAAAAGCCGCTTGTTGGGAGCCTTTTCAGTGCATCCCCCCCCCCGTCCCTCCCCGAAACAAAGCGGGTGGGGGGTGGGTGGGAAGCTTAGCGAGAGGCGGCTGTGTGTTTTGTTAATTCATTGGGGGTTCGCGAGGGGCGGCCCCTCCGCGCTCCTTTGCCCCCTTTGCAAGAGCGCCCGGGAGGCGGCAAAGTTACAACTTCGCCGCTGCTCGTGGGAACGCCGCCAGTCCCGGTTAGATTCAAGGCCAATGGGCTTTCCCCCCATCCCAACGCTTCTCCCTGCCCTCTTTCCTTTGCTTGTCTAACCAATAGACTTGCGATGCCCAGACTGCGCTCACCTTAGCTACCGACGTCTGCCTTTCCACCACGCCCCGCCCCGCACAGAAAGGAACTGAGTACACAGTACACTAAATCACCCCCTCTTCCCCCCCCATCCCAAAATAAATCCTGAGTGACAAACTAACCAAACTTCTCCCGGTGGTCCAAATACAGCCCACCCCTCTCTTTTAACCGCCCCGTGATGTGCGGCGGCGGTGATAGGAACCGCGCCACGGAAGCGTCTTTTCACCGCTGTGTATACTACACAGGTGCGGCTATAACGAGGGAGAAATTCCGGGCTACGGTCTGATTCTAGGGGATCCGGCGGAAAATCGCTTGGCTTTCAAAACCCAATCCTATGGCTCGCCTCCCTGACCTCTTAAGGGGGTGCCGTATTGGGGGGCGGAGGAGTCAGGCTGAGTGTTTAGGACAGCCTTTTCTGACGAGGTGGTCGGGTTGAAGGGGAAATGTCCTTCAGTTTATTTGGGTACCAGATTGAGGGGGAAGCAGTTCGGAGAAGTCCATCCCCCTGCTCGGATTCTTCTGTCCTGCCCGCCGCGATGTAATTATTGGGGTGCCCCATCGCTCTGGACAAAAGGCCTCTCTCAATCAGCGGCTTGATTGATGACACCCCAGATATAGATTCCATATCCACGTCCAATGGGAACAAAGGTCCTTTTTGATTTCAATGGGCGTTAAAGGTAAAGGTAAAGGTTCCTCCTCTAGGTTCCTATGTGCGGTGGCGGTGCTCATCTCCGTTTCAAAGCCGAAGAGCCAGGACCTCTCCGTGGTCATGTGGGCAGCTAAAGGCCGAAGGTGCACGGAACGCTGTTACTTTCCCACCAAAGGTGGTTCCTATTTTTCTACTTGCATTTTTACGTGCTTTCGAACTGCTAGGTTGGCAGAAGCTGGGACAAATAACGGGAAACTCACAGCGTTACATGGCGCTAGGGATGCGAACCGCTGAACTGCCGATCTTTCTGATCGACAAGCTCAGCTTCTTAGCCCCTGAGACACCGCGTCCCCTTCAATGGGAGTTACATCCGAGTGAATAGGATAGGCTTCGTGGTTTCAAGTCTGGACGTTTCCACGGGTGGAGCAGAATAGGAATGCAAAAGTAGCGGTGATCTTTGAGATCCTCTGCCGCTCTAATTCTGAAGATAAAAAGGGACATGTTTTTTTCCCCCCTTCAGGTAATCCCCAAGCTCCTTTGCTCGTCTGGACACGCGTTCCCACCCAGAGACACGCGTTCATCAGCGACGTAGGCGCCAAAGATCGCCTTTCTCCCTTTTCTAATGACTCGCAGATTTTTCTTTCGTGTCGCAGTTCGCTCTCGTGTATTCAGCGAAGTCTGGAATCCTTTTCTGCCTTTCTCTTATACTTGATATATAAATGGTACATCAAGAGAGGATTTCCCCTGCTCCGTCTTTCCCCCATCCAGTGAAATTGTCAGGTAACCTTTTAGAGTTTGGATAACAATGCCTTTCCATATATAAACCAGAGTTCAAAGATAGAAAGGAGTCTATTGGGAAGCAGGAAGCACTGATCTCTCTCTCTCTCTCTCTCTCTCTCTCTCTCTCTCTCTCTCTCTCTCCCTCCCTCCCTCCCTCCCTCCCTCCCTCCCTCCCTCCCTCCCTCTCTCTAACTTTGGAGCGAATCCTGATCACGCCGAGCTTTGCCTCTGAGAAAATGTGGGGTCCGATCAACTCGACTAGGTTCCATTGGTTGAAATGATCAAATGGCTCGCTCTTTTTCACTCAAGGCCAAAAGGAAATAGGAGGAGGCCTTCACCATCGAAGTATAACCCCAAGGATTGAAGTGAACACTGTCTATGGGATTTCTCACCTCCCGTTTACTGGGAATGTCTATGTGGGAGATTCTCAGCCATCCAGGTCGAGGTTGTCCCAAACCTGCTTTTTTTTCAAGAGGCGCCTGGACTTTCTCTATTTTTCCCCCCTCTGGAGACGTTTCGCTTCCCATCCTCATTCAGCTCTGAGCTTCTTGGATGAGAAGGTCTTCCAAGAAAAACCAGAGAAAGTCCAGGCGCCTCTTGGGGGGGGGGGGAAAGCACCTTTGGGACGTTTAGTGGACAACGGACTTCAACGGGTAGAAGTGGAGTTGAGGGAAATCAGCCTCTCGATTTCCACGGAGTGCTTGGATGCAATCCGACCGTTTGCGTGTCAGACGTGGGCAAGAGGCTGCCACTCTCACGTTTACAGAACAACAGAGCTGGAAGCCTTCCGCTCTAGATTTGCACGCGGTCTCCCATCCTAAGTTCAGCCTTGCTTAGCTTCAAAGTCCAGACTCGACTGGGGAGGGAGGTGCGAGCTGTTGAAGTGGGGGAGGGCGGAGGGAAAGTAAGGTTGGCTTCCATCCTCATTGAAAGGCTCCAAATCCTGAACAAGCGAGCAAAGCTGATGGAAGAGGCTTAAAATACGCGTCTCTTTTAGCGTGATTTTGCTTGCACGGGTTCCAAGGGGGCCGCGTTTTGCCACTTGGCGTTGCGAAGCGATCCTTCGAGGAAAAGCTGGGTCCGGTTTGCAGTCCTAAGAGGACCACCTTTCCTCTAAGACAGAGGTCTTCAAACTCGGCAACGTTAAGACTTGTGGACTTCAACTCTCCCCTTTCCCCACCCCAGGAGAGGAAGAAGCTTATTGCCAATGTAGTCTAAGCCTAATCAACCGTTTCGAAATGAGTCCCTCCCTTGCCTTTTGCTTACTTTGAAATTACTCCCAGGAAAACCAGCCTAGGATTGATCCTGGGCTCGGCCTGAGTCCCCTAGAAAGGTGGCTTAAGCTTTCCTTCCCTTTGGGGTGCAGGCGCATGGGTCTCCTTGCAGGGCCTGGGAAGAAAGGAGCAAAGGGAGAAAGGCGGGGCTTTTGCCCTTCGTTCTGCGCCCAGACGTCAACTCTTCCTCCGCTGCTGGGTCCCCAGGGATGCCTTTCAAGGCGGAGGCTGGCTTGCGCGGCTCCTGAAGCCTCCCAGCCATGGGCCATTTGCGCCAGGGAATGGATTCAGTGGCAAGAAGGTGCTAAGATCGCCCCTGACTTCGTGCTGTAGGAATTCCAACAGCCGCTTCTGGCACCGGCAGACCTGATCGCACCCTTTGCCTTGGGCTCGATTTCAGCCACTTGCTAGATTAGAGCAGACCAGAGTAGGAAAGAATAGAATTAAAATAGAGTAAGAGTAGAATTAGAGTCGAGTAGGAGTATAAGTAGAAGTAGAGTAGAGAAGAGTAGAGGTAGAGTAGAGTAGAATTAGACTAGAGAAGAGTAGGAAAGAGTAGAATTAGAGTAGAGCAAAAGAGAGTAGAATTAGAATAAAGTATAGAATTAGAGTAGAATTAGAGTAGAGTAGAATAGGAAAGAGTAGAATTAGAGTAAAGTATAGAATTAGAGTAGAATTAGAGTTGAGTAGGAGTATGAGTAGTAGGAGTAGAGTATACTAGAGAAGAGTAGAATTAGAGTAGAGTAGAGTTAGAATAGAATTAGAGTAGAGTTGAGTAGGAAAGAGTAGAATTAGAGTAGAGCAAAAAAGAGTAAAAGTATAGAATTAGAGTAGAATTAGAGTCGATGTCAGGCCCCACTCCATTCCATAATTAGGAAAGAAGACCAAGAGACTCCATGGGTTGGAAATCCAAAGTACTTTTACTAATTATAAATGGTAAGCGAGCAGTAGTGAAGCAAGATCTGAATAATATGGCGCGAAAGCAATTGATATATAGCATAGCCCGTTCCCCCCCCACAGGATCAAAGCTCCAGTCCAATCATAAGTCCCTCAAATGTCAGGTGTGAGACAACTTCAAAAAGACAGGCCAAGATGGAATGTGAAGGCCGTTGATGTAGGCGGGAAACACGTACGCATGCGTACACCCCGACGACTGGAACACCCTGGAACATTCCGTCAGCAGACCTCCAGCACATCAATTAAAACCCTCCCACAACAAGCCCCCCCCCTTCCCGTTTCATGGCAGCTGAAGCAGCAGCAAAGCAGAAGCTGACATCCGGCCGTCCCCCGGAAAAAAGGCTGTCAGGCCTGGAAAAAAAAACAAACAAAACACACAAAACAGACAAACAACAAACAAACAAGAGAGGGAAAGGAGAAAAGTCAAGGCTTGTCGGGATAAGCAGCATAAAACTTCCGGAGCAAGCGGGGAGCACGCACGTGGGACTTATCAACCCATTCCGTGTGGGAGGGGGGAAAATGTTTCCAAGCTACAAGGTATTGCACGCGATTGCGGTGCTTGCGGGAATCCAAAATGTCCCGGACCTCAAAATGATGTTCCCCATCAACAAGCAACGGAGCAGGTGGAGGGTCAGCTGCAGGCCGCAGGTCAGACGTCCGAACGGGCTTGATAAGGTTGATATGGAACACAGGATGGATCCGGCTAAGATGTTTGGGCAATTGCAAACGAACAGAAACAGGATTAATGACTTTCAAAATGGGAAAAGGGCCAACATACTTGGGACCCAATTTCTTCGACTTTTGCGTGGTATGCAAGAATTTAGTGGACAAATACACCAAATCACCAACGTGGTACTCATAAGGCTGAGAGCGTTTCCTATCAGCCTGTTTCTTGTGAGCCTTGTGGGCCGCGTCCAAGGTGGAACGAGTGAGGGGCCAAAGGCGACTGAGACGTTCACTCCAGTCCGCCACGGAGGGAACCTGAGGCTGGGCCGCAGGCAGTTCGGGGATAGGAACAAAATCCTGGCCGTAAACTACCCGGAAAGGGGTGAAACCAGTGCTGGAATGAACCGAATTGTTATAGGCCACTTCAGCGTGTGGTAACAAGTCCACCCAATCGTCCTGTTGATAATTGATGAAACAACGTAAATATTGTTCAAGGACGGAATTAGTACGTTCACAGCCGCCATTAGTCTGAGGATGGTAGGCGGAGCTAAGGCCTTGGGCGGAGCCAATACGTGTGAGGAACTCTTTCCAAAACTTGGACGTGAATTGGACCCCACGATCGGAGACAATACGGTCGGGAACGCCATGCAAACGGTATATATGGGAAAGGAAGAGCTTAGCCAAGGCCTTGGCAGAAGGAATCTTGTGGCACGGCACGAAATGAACTTGTTTGGAGAACAAATCAGTAACCACCCAGATGACTGTGTGCCCCTGGCTCTCGGGAAGGTCCACAATAAAGTCCATAGAAATTTCCTTCCACGGGGCAACGGGGCGGGCGACGGACTGCAGAAATCCGTGTGGTTTCCCCGGAGGTTTCTTGGCGGTGGCGCAAACCGGGCAACTGGAAACATAAAGTTCAATGTCCTTTTTTAAAGAGGGCCACCAGAATTGTCTCTTAACGAGGTGCAAAGTTTTCACGAATCCAAAATGACCCGCCATCCTGGAGTCATGAGCGCGACGAAGGACCACCAGACGTAGGGCAGCGGGGATGTACAGTTTAGCTCCAATCCATGGCAGATCGTCCCTCATAGTGCAGTCGTCCCGATGGTTGAGGAACCAGTCGTCCTGCGGAAGAGCTGCTTTGAGGTCAGAAAGCAGGTCGTGAGGTACGTCCTGTTGGGCCTTGGCCTGGCGACGCGTGAGCACCGGAGCCGCCAAGAGCGGTTGGACGATACTTAGCTTGGAACAATTATACTGAGGTAACCGGGATAAAGCATCGGCCATAAAATTCTTCCCGCCCGGGATATACTTCAGCGTGAAATTGAAACGGTTGAAATATTGGGCCCAACGCATCTGCTTTGGGGAGAGACGGCGAGGTGTGCGCAATGCTTCCAAATTTTTGTGGTCAGTCCACACTTCAAAAGGGTGTTTAGAGCCTTCAAGGAAGTGGCGCCAAGTAGCGAGAGCCCAACGAACTGCAAACGCCTCCTTCTCCCAGACCGCCCAGCGTCGTTCCGTGTCAGTGAGTTTACGTGAGGTGTACGCGCAAGGCTGTAAGGTACCTTGATCATTTGCCTGTAGCAGAACTGCTCCAACCGCGACATCACTGGCATCAGCTTGCACAACGAAGGGGTGGTTGAGGTCAGGATGTTTAAGAACGGGTTCAGCGGCAAAAAGGCGTTTAAGCTTTTCAAACGCCGCCTGGCATTCCATGGTCCAGTCCAACGGCTTACTGGGTTTAGGTTTCGGGTCGCCCCTAGTCTTGAGCAAATTCGTAATAGGGAGAGCAATGTCGGCAAAAGAGGGAATAAATTGACGGTAGAAATTAGCGAAACCCAAAAATTGTTGCAGTTGCTTACGAGTTTTGGGAGCGTCCCATTCAGTGACCGCCTTCACCTTCTCAGGATCCATCTCAATGCCATGAGGGGAGATACGGTAGCCCAGATAATCAATAGTAGATTGGTGAAATTCACACTTAGACAATTTGGCATACAAGTTGGCAGCCCGGAGTTTTTTCAAAACAGTGCGTACGAGATTGACGTGGTGGTCGTAATTGCGGGTATAAATGAGGATATCATCCAGATATACGATAACGCCCTTATAGAGATGATCGTGTAGGATCTCATTAATAAATTGCATGAATACAGCAGGGGCCCCCTGTAGGCCAAAAGGCATAACTCGGAACTGGAAACAACCAAGAGGGCAGTTAAAGGCGGTCTTCCATTCGTCCCCCTCCTTAATGCGCACCCTATAGTAAGCTTCACGCAGGTCCAATTTAGTGAAGATGCGGCCCTTCCCCAGTTGCGCCAATAAGTCCTTCATCAAGGGGAGTGGGTAGAGGTTCTGAGAACAGATGGCGTTAAGATTTCTGAAGTCGCAACACAAACGAAGAGACCCATCTTTCTTTTCACGAAATAGCACAGGGGCCGCCACCTTGGGCCGGGCCGGTTCAATGAAACCACGTTTCAAATTTTTGTCAATGAAAGAACGCATCTCCTCCATTTCCCTGGGTGACATGGAGTAAATGCGGGGTTTAGGGAGTTTGACTCCGGGCAAAATGTCAATGGAGCAGTCAGTAGGCCTGTGGGGGGGTAGAATGTCCGAAGATTGCTCGCTAAAGACTTCTTTAAGATCCAAATATTCTTTCGGAATTCTCTCCTCTCCTGCAATCCTCTCCTGCCCCCTAGCGGCCACCTCAGGAACGTCAGTGACTGCAGGTTGGCTTGGAGAGCCCTCCCCCACTGGAGGTACCTTGGAGCGAATCCGCAAGCGGCCTGTCCGCCAGTTAATGTGAGGGTTCCATTTCCGGAGCCATGGGATGCCCAAAATAAGTGGTCTGTCCATGCCAGGCGCGACCACAAAAGAGATCAATTCAGTGTGGGTCCCCAATTTCATTTCCAAAGGCTCAGTAAAAAAATGGGCAGGCCCCCCCCCCGCAACAGATCCGTCTATCTGGCAAAACACAAGAGGGGTTTTTAAAGTTCGCAATTTGAGGCCTAATTTTTCAACCATGGCTGGGTTGATCATGGACCGGGAACAGCCGGAGTCCAGTAATGCCAGGAGGGTGGCAGTAGTTCCCTCAGAAGGAACCTTTAATTCAATAGGGAGTAGAAGGGGCCCCTTGTTTGAACTCACCCAGTTAGGTGAAGCGTCGTCATCTGAGTCATCAGAAGAAGAGGAGTTAGCATCCGCGTCATCCTTCAATGGTTGGGCAAGAGGAGGGGGGTTGGTTTCTCCTGCGAAAGCTGTTTCCCTCTTTTTCTTTCCAGGGCCTCTTGCAGGCTTCTCCTCCCGTCTGGGAGGGGGTTGGGTGGAGAGGGGTGATCTCGCCCGACAGAGGGGGGCGGTATGCCCAAGCTTGCCACAGCGAAAACATGTTAAAGGTCTGGAGGAGCCAGAAGGGGGCTCCCTCGCGTCGCCCCGGCGTTTGGGAAGCGCTTGAGTAGCAGGAGGGGGGAGGGACTTGGCAGCTCTTTCTTTTCGCTTCCTTCTTTCTTCAGTGGCATAGCGCAGACGAATTAAATCAAGCTCAGCGTCAGCAGCATGTTCGAACCAAGTGATTAAACGCCTCGGCAGGTTACGATTGACACATTGTTGATAAATGTCAGCGTTTAAGCCTTCAGCAAATCTGTCCAGAAGCGCATCCTCCCCCCAGCCTCTCATATACTGAGACAGACATTGAAACTCCTGGATGTATTGGGCCACAGGTCTATCGTCTTGGTCAAAGGTTAAAAACTTTAACTTGTTCCGCTTCTCGGTCAACGGGTCATCAAAACGTTGGCGGAAAGCCGCCATAAAACGGTTGAAATTCCCCAAGAGGGGAGAACCAGACATATGCAGAGCAGTCGACCACGTGGCCGCTTCACCATCCAACGATAAAAGAACCATTCTGACCCTTAAAGTATCAGATTCAAAGTCCCGCCCATAAATTTCCATGTAGTTAAAAACTTGCATAAGAAAAGAGGGAAGGTTGGTGGAAGAACCATCAAAACGCACCGGCAAGGGAGGAATTTTAGCCATTCGATGTCTTCGAGGTGGGGCTTGGGGGGGAGGTCCCCTTTGATCAGCAAAACCTCTAGCCGCAGGGGGTGATGCAGGCCGAGGGGGGGGTGGGGGAGAATCCTGGCGTGGGTGACGTTGCCAACTTCTCCAGTCTCTTTCCTCCTCCCCCCTCCTGTCCTCCAAAAATGTTTGACCCCAATAATCAGGTAACTCACTCCGCTGTGGTTTTCTCACGGGGCCCTGGTGCTGATAATTTCTCCATTCCGCTTCATCGCCTCTTTGGCTCCAATAGTCAGGAAATTCGCCCCCCTGAGGTTTTCTCACGGCCCCTGGCTCCAGCGAAGTTTGTTGAGGTGGTCTCTGGGTGAGACCAGCATTCCAACTTGTCTCTATTCCTCTTTGCCCCACTGAAGTTGACCACCGGGGCAGGGGGGAAGGCTCAGGCTGACTGGAAATTTGCAGTTGACATAAATCTTCGTGCAGAGGTCGGTCAGACGGGCTGGGCTGGTGTAAAGAAAGGTCGGGAGGTCCCAGTTCACTGGAGTCCATCCCTCCAACGGCGCCTTCCTCCTCTCTGGTCGGAGAAGACATTATGTCCCTTCTCGGTAGACGTAAATCTCCTGGAAAGGGATATTACTGAGATCTTGCTTCTTGTCAGGCCCCACTCCATTCCATAATTAGGAAAGAAGACCAAGAGACTCCATGGGTTGGAAATCCAAAGTACTTTTACTAATTATAAATGGTAAGCGAGCAGTAGTGAAGCAAGATCTGAATAATATGGCGCGAAAGCAATTGATATATAGCATAGCCCGTTCCCCCCCCACAGGATCAAAGCTCCAGTCCAATCATAAGTCCCTCAAATGTCAGGTGTGAGACAACTTCAAAAAGACAGGCCAAGATGGAATGTGAAGGCCGTTGATGTAGGCGGGAAACACGTACGCATGCGTACACCCCGACGACTGGAACACCCTGGAACATTCCGTCAGCAGACCTCCAGCACATCAATTAAAACCCTCCCACAACAAGCCCCCCCCCTTCCCGTTTCATGGCAGCTGAAGCAGCAGCAAAGCAGAAGCTGACAGTCGAGTATTAGGAGTAGTAGGAGTAGAGTAGAGTATACTAGAGAAGAGTAGAATTAGAGTAGAGTAGAGTTAGAATAGAATTAGAGTAGAGTTGAGTAGGAAAGAGTAGAATTAGAGTAGAGCAAAAAAGAGTAGAATTAGAGTAGAGCAAAATAGAGTAGAATTAAAGTATAGAATTAGAGTAGAATTAGTGTTGAGTAGTAGTAGTAGTAGTAGTAGTAGTAGTAGTAGTAGTGAAGAGAAGAATTAGAGTAGAGTAGGAGTAGTAGGAAGAGAGTAGAGTAGAATAGAACAGAATAGAATCGTATAGAATAGAATAGAATTGAATTCTTTATTGGCCAAATAAACACACAGAAGGAATTTGTCTTTGGTGCATAAGCTCTCAGTGTACATAAAAGCAGTAAATGATCATCATAATCATAAAATACAATAATCATAAATCACAGATACAACACTCAGTGGTAGTCATAGTCTTCTGGGGCAACTGGTGATTTATCCAACCGCGGGACCTTTAAGTTCAGGTCGAGGGGCCCTCTGGCCTCTGCAGCTTCATGAGGAGCAAATGAGCTTAGAACCAGAGTTATGCAGCTACATCAAATGATCCAGCTTCATATCCGTCTGATCAACTGAATGTAAATGTTTAATTATCTTATTCTTTGTTTCAACCAAGCCCCATACAGGTAAACCTCAACTGAACGACCCCAATTGAGCCCAAAGTGTATGTCATTAGAGTAAGAAATTTGTTAAGTGAGTTTTGCCCCATTTTACGACTTTCCTTGCCACATCTGTTAAATGAGTCACTGCAATTGTTAAGTTAGTAACACGGTTGTTGAGTGAATTGTGGCTTCCCCCATTGACTTGGCTTGTCAGAAGGTCCCCAAAGGGAATAACATGACCTCGACCGCGTTGCAACCGTCGTAAATATGAGTCAATTGTCAAGCATCCACATGAAAAATCACATGACCATGGGGATGATGCAGCGGTCATAAGTGTGAAAAATGGTCTTAAATCGCTTTTTTCAGTGCCCTTGTAACTTTGAATGGTCACTAAATGAACTGTTGTAAGTTGAGGACTAATTGCATATCCTGGCTGTTGAAAGGTTAGCGTATTTTTCAGAGTATAAGACACACTGGAGTATAAGACGCACCAAGATTTTGAAGAGACAAATTTAAAAAAAAGTTTTTGCACTCTGGAGACCTCCCAAAAATAATCCGTTTTTTGCAAATAAAGGACATGCATAGCCCTTAGGAGGCTTGTAGAATGCTGCTGGGGAGGGGGGCGCAAAAACAAGCAAAAACGGGTCTATTCCTTGTCAAAAGCCTTTAGAAGGTTTATAGAGTGCTCCGGGGGGGGCAAGTTGAGAAAAGAAACGGGCCGTTTTTTGCTCATTTCTGCCCTCCCCAGCCCCCAGGAGCACCCCGGAAGCCTCCTAAAGGCTCTGCACGGCCATTTTGGTGAAGGGGGCGGGGTTCCGGGAGGCCAAAAATGCTGTCTTAAGGGTATAATACACACCCAGATTTTCACCCTCTTTTTTGAGGGGAAAATAGCAATAGCAGTTAGACTTATATACCGCTTCATAGGGCTTTCAGCCCTCTCTAAGCGGTTTACAGAGTCAGCATATCGCCCACAAAGTCTGGGTCCTCATTTCACCCACCTCGGAAGGATGGAAGGCTGAGTCAACCTTGAGCCGGTGAGATTAGAACCGCTGAACTGCAGATAACAGTCAGCTGAAGTGGCCTGCAGTACTGCACCCTAACCACTGTGCCACCTCGGCTCTTTATGGTGCGTCTTATACTCCGAAAAATACGGTACTTATAAAAGACTGTCTAAAGGTTGGATCCCCTTTAAATCCAAAGTCAAAACTTACTTCAGGAGTACATTGCATTGATTGTGTCCACTCAACACAGATCACCAACTTGTGTGCCATGACCTTCTGATGCAAGTAACATGCATCGTTGTGATGTGTGACAAGTAAAAAGTTGCATCCTTTCCTCATTATGTCATATTCACATGTCATCACTTTGAAGTCACCACAATTTGTTACCCAAGCTAACGGAACTGCGATTTATTGAATTAACCTAGTTGCAGGATGGGCTGACTCATCAATGAATCGTGTTGAAGTTATGAATGCCCCAACACTGGAAGTCTTTAAAAAGATGTTGGATAGGCATTTGTCTGGAACGGTATAGGGTTTCCTGCCTAGGCAGGGGGTTGGACTAGAAGACCTCCAAGGTCCCTTCCAACTCTGCTATTGTATTGGATTGTATTGGATTTGGGTTGGCAAATACAGTCTGAATGTATACAATCCCAAACTAATATTAACATATTTGCTGTACTTGTACAACATGCAACCACAAAACAAATTGATTATATTATTGTGATAGTTGTTTCAAGTGACTGTTGGAATCCATTCCGGGTGTTTGTGTGCAGGGCAGTTTCTGCTGTCTGAAACACACATACACAGGGATGCAAAAACATCGCACCAGAAACATCTTTCCGGCCTAAACGGCCAGGACTCACTATGCAGCCTCATATAACATGAACTATGTGAGCCAGCTACTCCCACACATGCCCTTTCTCCCCCCTATGCTGTGCTGTAACTTTCTATTCCCCCTTTCCCCTCCCAATGCCATGCAGCTTGTTGTCACATAACTCCTTGTGTAGGTGTGGCGGTCACCCATGGCCCAGTGCATAACAGGGCATGCGCAGCCACGCTGAACCACACAGGAGAAAACAAACTCCTAAAGAACATAACATCCTGATAGTACTCCATAACATCCTGATAGTTCATAACATAACATCCTGATAGTTCGCTCTAGATGTGCCTTACCCAACGACTCCAGGATTTGACCATATATAGACAGAACTTCCCTGAGCAGTAGATTAGCAATTGTAGTTTTACAGGCTGTCTTTAATCACATGCTGATTGCTCCTTCTGTCTTTGTCCTATCTCAATAAAAGGGGCAACCAGACCCCAATCTGGGTCGTTCCATCCCAAGAAAGCTCGTGTCCGTGTCTTTTCTCAACATTGGCCTCATGGACGAACCACGGGTACATCACAAGTGACGTGCTAAACCAATGAAGAACAGCTGCAGGGTTTGGCTAAGTCTAAAGAAAAGGAGAATGAGGGATGACATGATAGCAGTATTTCAGAATTTGAGGGGCTGCCACAAAGAAGAGAGGGGGTCAAATTATTCTCCAAAGCACCAGAGGGCACGGCAAGAAATAATGGCTGGAAACTAACCAAAGAGAGAAGCAACTTGGAATTAAGGAGAAACTTCCTAACAGTGAGGACAATTAACCTATGGAATAGCTTGACTTCAGAAATCGTTGGCGCTCCATCATTGGAGGTTTTTAAGAAGAAACTAGCCAGCCACTTATCTGAAATAGTATAAGTCAGTGATGGCTAACCTTTTTGGTGCTCAGTGCCCAAAGCCCCCACGCGCGTACCCCCAAAATGCAATATGAGCGCCCTCATGCAGGCACACCAGTGGTGGGTTTCAAATTTTTTTAGAACCTCTTCTGTAGGTGTGGCCTGCTTTGTGGGAGTGGCTTGCAGGCCATGTGACTGGATGGGAGTGGCTTGCCAGCCATGTGACCGAGTGGGAATGGCTTGGCAGTCATGTGACTGGGTGGGTGTGGCCAACTTGTAAAATGTGGTGAAACTCACTTAACAATGCTCTTGCTTAGCAACCAAAATGTTGGCTCAGAAACTCTGGCATTTGAAGCACGCAAAGTCTTAAAGCTGTCAAGTGACAAGACCCTTGCACCCCTAAGCCTTTAGGAAAAAAAAACCCAGGGATGTTCAAACTTGACAGCTTTAAGACTTGTGGACTTCAACTCCCAGAATTCCTCCTCCAGTCATGTTGGCTCAGGAACTCTGGCATTAAAGTGTGCAAGTCTTAAAGCTGTCAAGTTACAAGCACCCCTAATGCTTTAGAAAAAAAACCCCAGGGGTGTTCAAACTTGACAGCTTTAAGACTTTAAGGTTTAGATAGGACTCTTAGAGGCGGGCGGGGAGCCAGCCAATCAGTGAGCGGTGGGCGGGGCAAGCATGGTGTGGACGGGCAGAGTGAGGGAGCTGGAACCGGTTCTAAATGGCATGGTAGATTTGTGGAACCTCTTCTATAGAAGAGGTTAGAACTGGCAGGAACCCACCCCTGAGGCACGCGCATCCCTGCACATGCACATGCATCCCCAAGCACGTGCACACACATCCTCTGCGCATGCACCCCACTCTCCCTTGCCTATTTTTTGCTTCCAGGTTGGTACAGGAGGCCTTCCAGGCCCAAAATGGGGTACAGTGTGTGTGTGTGTGTGTGTGTTGTGTTTGTGTTTGTGCGTGCATGTAGATAGCCCCCCAAAATGCAATGCTAGTGCCCACCACCCATGTGCCCTGCCCTCCAAAGCATGCGGGCACAGGTTCCCCCATATGCACTCCGCCCCCCCTCACGCCTGCGCAGCAGAGACCCAAAGACTCCGCTCTGACTTCCAGTGAAGTCAGGAAGTGAAGAAGCTTCTTGGATGAGAAGCAAAACCTCTTCAAAGCAAAAACAAAACAGAAAGTCCAAAAGCCTCTTGGGAACGATAGGGGTGGAATAAAATTCAAACCTCTGGTATCTTACGTATATGAGAATTCTGAGAGTAAGTGCTATTTAAGTGACTGGGTCATACCATTCTATCTAAGAATGAGAATGGTGGCTGGGTCCATGTGGGAAACTTCCATCACTTAATAGGCTAAATACATTTTAACTTACCGGGTGGTGCGTACCCAGCTAATGACATTACAGTAGTTTATTCTGCAAACTCAGAAAATTAGGTTAAGGGAGCAAAAGGTGCTTCATCTATTCATGAATAAGTAGGTAATAGGAACAGAAGTTGTGTGTGTGTGTGAGTGGTGGGATTCAAATAATTTAACAACCGGTTCTCTGCCCTAATGACTAGCTGGGTGGGCGTGGCTCAGTGGTCATGTGACCGGGTGGGCATGGCCAACTCAATGTCACTCACGTCAATGGGCGCTTCGCCTTAGCCGTTACAATGTAATAAGGGTTAACCGGAGAGGCAGTTTCTGTACGCAGGGCAATAAAGATTAGGCTAGAAACAACACCAGAATGTTTCCTTCCTGCCTTCCTTACAGGATTAGCCCTGGAAAGTGGGGAAAAAAATCAGATTTCTTCCAACAACTGGTTCTCCAAACTGCTTAGAAAGTTAACAACCGGTTCTCCTGAATAGGTGCGAACTGACTGAATCCCACCACTGGTGTGTGTGTGTGTGTGTATGGTCAATCTGTCATTCATATCTGAAGGAGAAGCCCATGTGTAAATGAAACCGAGCCAAGTGGCATTTATAGAAGGAATGAGGTAAATGTTGCATATTACTTTTTCCTCTCTGACTTCCAAGGAGTTCACCTCAATGGGGAATTATGAAAACCGTTGGGAAGGGCGGTGTTCTGACGTAGGCTTCCCCAAAAAGCACCAAGCAGATTCCTGGTCCTGGTAAAACCCCTTTTATTAAACGAATGTGAATTCCTCTCATTCACATTCAGCGAAGGCCTGGCAAACAGTCTTTCAAAGGTGGAGTTATGACCACAGACCTTATCTAGCTTGGAAAGCTGCCATGAGAATGTTTTCCAAACGCCAAGGAAAGATTTGGCACAGAGTCTCTGAGATTCACGGACAGATCTTCACACTCCTGAAATGAATGAACAAATGAATGAATTGTTTCCCACAAAAGCCCACTCCCCTTTCATTCCTTTTATTTCCTATGGGAAGGGCCATTCACCGTCCACCTGTGGCTTTACTCCCACGTCGACCCTGATTTCTTAGCTGTTCTTTTCTTCTGGCAGCTCTGCACATGCACACACTGGGAACAGGCTCCAGCTGTTCTTCTGCCTCATTTCTGTCTAGCTCCGAGGGCAGCTGAGAACTGCCAGGTGGCCTTGGCCCCATCTCTGCAGAGCCCTCGTCCAAGCCTTCCCCAGCCTCCAGGACTGGCCCATGCTCCTCCCCAACTTCCTCACTGTCTGACTCTGCTGCCAGCTCTCCTGGTGGGCCGCAACAGGCAGAAAAGGTTTCTGGGGATGGTGGTAGATTGAACGGTTCCACCACAAAACCGCGTTCGACTAAAGGGCGCTCGATGAAACCGCGTAGCTGACGTCATCACAGCGCGACAACAGCGCGGAGAAAAAAGCACGCTGTAAACGCTAAACCTAAAATTAACCCCTAAACCTAAACCTAACCCCCCCTAAACCTAATCCTAAGCCTAACCCTAAACCTAACCCTAAACCTAACCCTAAACCTAACCCTAAACCTAACGCTAAACCTAACGCTAAACCTAACGCTAAACCTAACGCTAAACCTAATCCTAACCCTTAACCTAACCCTAAACCTAACCCTAACCCTAACCCTAACCCTAACCCTTAACCTAACCCTAAACCTAACCTTAAACCTAACCCTAAACCTAACCCTTACCTTAACTTGAATCGGCTTGCTTTCAAAGCGCTATTTAAAGCGCCCTTCTTTCTCCGCGCTCGCTGTTGTTGCCCTGCTGATGACGTTAGTGACGCGGTTTAATCGGGCGCGCTTTAGTCGAGCGCGGTTTTGTCGTGCCACGGATTGAACACTCCATCTTAAAAGTTCAGGAGCTCAGCCTTCCATGATAAAAAAAGAAAGACTGAAGATAAATGCAATGATCATCCTTATCCTTGGGATGATCTATTTAAAGTAGGCCCAGTTGAAAACCAACCCATTCCTGGCTGCATTCTCCAAACATTTATCAGCGAGTTGTTTCAGCATCACAGGAATAAGTGATCCCAGATCCTGGGTTACTGGGGATCTTACTCCCAACCTCTTAGGCCCTGTTACGACACGCAGCCTGTTTCAAAACCGTTCTTTAAACTCTCGGCCGACCCACACCTGGGCGATCCCTTCATTTGCTCGCAGAAAAGGAAAGGAGAGCTAGGTCACTGAACAATTTATGGGTGGCAATCAAAGCTGGATGCCAGACCGCTATTTGAAGGCGATTAGGATTCAATTAGAAAAAGTTTCCTGGACGGAGGGGTCCCGGGAGGGTAAACAGGCAGCTATTTCAGAAATGCGTTAATCCCAGGTCTTATGACAACCATCAGGCCAGCCCAGCGGCGTGGATCAGCTGGGGAGAGCCCAGGGATGGCTTGCAAAGCCCATGTGAGATACAGCAGCAGCGGAAGGAGGTTTTCTGTCCCCATTTAGGCTCCTTCCTGGGGTAGAGAAAGCCATATTGCACCCTAGGTTTCGATGAGTGGGTCAGCCCCCTTGCTATTCCTTTAAGGAATTCAGATATGAGCCCAATACATTCCGATGCCCCTCCATTTTATTAGATTGATTTGGTCTTTGCAGGTTCAGACAAGCGTACAACTTCTTGACATCTCGGGGCCCAACTGGAAAAGGCCTCCCTCCGAATCCTGACTCTTTGGAATACAGATTCAAACATTCCTTTTCTGCAGTCCCGCTTCCTTTGGAGCTTCCAAAACTAAACATCTGGGGGATCTTGGAGGCCTAGTGGACAACCATTTAAACATGAGCTAGCCGTGTGCAGCAGCAGCTGCCAAAAAAGCCAACACAGTTCTAGGCTGCATCAACAAAGACAGAATCAAGATCACGTGAAGGGTTAATACCACTTTATAATGCCTTGGTAAGGCCACACTTGGAATACTGCATTCAGTTTTGGTCGCCACAATGTAAAAAAAAAGATGTGGAGATTTTAGAATGAGTGCAGAGAAGAGCAACAAAGATGATTAGGGGACTGGTGCCTAAAGCATATGAAGAACGGTTGCAGCAACTGGGTTATGTCTAGTTTAATGAAAAGAAGGACTGGGGGTGACATGATAGCAGTGTTTCGATATCTCAGGGGCTGCCACAAAGAAGAGGGAGTCAAGCTATTCGCCAAAGCACCTGAGGGTAGGCCAAGAAGCAATGGGCGGAAACTAATCAAGGAGAGAAGCAATCTAGAACTAAGGAGAGATTTCCTGACAGAACAATTGATCAGTGGAACAACTTGCCTCCAGAATTTGTGAATGCTCCAACATTGGAAGTTTTAAAGAAGAGATTGGATAACTGTTTGTCTGAAATGGTATAAGGTTTCCTGCCTGAGCAGGGGGTTGGACTAGAAGACTTTCAAGGTCCCTTCCAACTCTGTTATTCTATTCTATTCTATTCTATTCTAAACACCTTTCCTCAGACCCATTGGGTTTGGGTCGAGTAAATGGTTTAGGGCATTTTGTGGAAAAAGATCCCAGCAGCTGCTGCCTTGTTTTTCAGTTCCCTACCCTAGACTCATCTACCAAATTCTTTGTACAATACAAATGAAAACAAAAATTAGCCAATTCCACAAGGATGCTTTCAGGCCTTCTAGTTTAAATAAGCATTTTCAGTTTTTGTAACGTGATGTTTTTTTCACTTAGTTTATCCTAATATATATTCTGCTAGGCATAATACCTGGGGAGAGAGGAAATGAATAGAATAGAATTTGAATTATTTGAACTTGAATAGGAACAGAAGAGAAATAAATGGAACAGAATAGAATAGAATTAGAATAGAGGGAAAAGAATAGGATGGGATTAGAGTAGAATAGAATAAGAATTTGAATTTGAATAAGAACAGAAAGGAATAGAATTAGAATTAGAATAGAGAAAAAGAATAGGATGGGAATAGAGCAGAATAGAATAGAATTTGAATTTGAATAAGAACAGAAAGGAATAGAATTAGAATTAGAATAGAGAAAAAATAGGATGGGAATAGAGTAGAACAGAATAGAGTAGAATAGAATGGAATTGGAATTGGAATTAGAACGGAATAGAATTAGAATTAGAAATAAAATAGAATTAGAATTAGAAATAAAATAGAATTAGAATAAAAAAGAATGGGATGGGATCAGAATAGAATAGAATAGAATAGAATAAGTTTATTGCCACTTTGAATATACACTAATTGGCATACATTAAGAATGAGATTTTGTTGCATACAACTCTTAAAGAGTCACCACCTCCAATTTTACATGACAAGATAAATAAATAAACACAAAATTATGTATATACCCACATATACCCCCATTTACTACTGGTTCTGTAGGTGTGGCTTGGGGGGCGTGGCATGGCTTGGTGGGTGTGGCAGGGGAAGGTTACTGTAAAATCTCCATTCCCTCCCGATCAGCTGGGACTCGGGAGGCAGAGAATAGATGGGGGCGAGGCCAGCCAGAGGTGGTATTTGCCGGTTCTCCCAACTACTCAACATTTCTGCTACCGGTTCTCCAGAACTGGTCAGAACCTGCTGAATACCACCTCTGCATTTAACTTACGGTACAGGAGAAGTCTCTGTATAAACCGAATTCAGGCAGATCATCAGAGAGGGTATCCTTTCCCTTAAAGACTTCTCAAAGGCAGTAAGAAATGTGGGTCATCGGCCTTTAAACAGGTAATTGTTTTGACAAATCAAATGGAAAGGAGCAAAAGAGGAAATAGGAACCAGCTCAAGGTATTTCCAACCCAGGCGGAACGATGCAAGGCATGCGCCCACATCACATTGGCCCCTTCCTGGCATTTTTTATTTTTATTTTTCGAGAATTCTGTCCGATAAAATTTCATTGTCCATTAAGTAATCCCTGAAACGAGCCTATAATGAGCTCTAATTGCTACAACTAGTTGAGCCACGTGGAAGGATTTAGAAGGTATTAAGGCAGTTGGGTACATAGCGCGGGTTGTTACCTAGCCATTACTTTCATAATTCAAGGAGAAAATTAGTCCTTTTAAGGGAAAATCCTTTGATTCCCCTTCATCCTGCTTGGGGTGACAGAATATAGCTTTGTCTGCTTTCAGTTCAAGACGGTGTAACAAATGAGAATGTAACAAAACCGCTCCTCTCTCTCTCTCTCTCTCCTTTTTTTTTTTTAATCACTAAAAGGAGAAAGGAGAAGAAAAGGGGGGGAAAAAAAGAAGAAGAAAAAAGAGCCGGAGCTTTTAAAAAGAACATCAGCAATTCCTGCATTGCCTCATTCACACAAATCATGTTTCCTCCGCTCCTAGAAAAGAAAGCAATCATAAGCCAACAGGCATTTATGAAAGGGATTCATTCTTTTGAATGCACTACTAGGATACTCTTTTGAGGGCTTTTTCCCCATCTCAGTGTAACCCCGAGTTTCACAGCCTTGGCAACTTTAAGATGTATGAGCGTCTACTCCCAGAAATCCCCAGGAAATTCTGGGAGTTGAAGTCCACAATCCTGGAATACTGTAACCAATTTTGGTCACCATACTACAAAAGAAAAGAAAAAAGATGTCACCACAGCAGGGGGTGAAATACAGCAGGTTCTGACAGGTTCTGGAGAACCAGTAGTGGAAATTTTGAGTACTTCAGAGAACTGGTCGGAGACATTTTGAATAGTTCGGAGAACTGGCAAATGCCACCTCTGGCTGGCCCCAGATTGGGGTGGGAATGGGGATTTTGCAGTATCCTTCCCCTGGAGTGGGGTGGGAATGGCGATTTTGCAGTATCCTTCCCCCAGGAGTATGGAGGGAATGGAGATTTTGCTGAAGTGGGATGGGAATGTGCAGTATCCTTCCCCTGGAGTGGGGTGGGAATGGCGATTTTGCAGTATCCTTCCCCTGGAGTGGGGTGGGAATGGCGATTTTGCAGTATCCTTCCCCTGGAGTGGGGTGGGAATGGTGATTTTGCAGTATCCTTCCCCCAGGAGTGTGGAGGGAATGGGGATTTTGCTGGAGTGGGGTGGGAATGTGCAGTATCCTTTCCCTGGAATGGGGTGGGAATGGCGATTTTGCAGTATCCTTCCCTCAGGAGTGTGGAGGGAATGGCGATTTTGCAGTATCCTTCTCCTGGAGTGGGGTGGGAATGGCGATTTTGCAGTATCCTTCCCCTGGAGTGGGGTGGGAATGGTGATTTTGCAGTATCCTTCCCCTGCCATGCCCACCAAACCACGCCCACCAAGCCACGCCCACAGAACGGGTAGTAAAAAAAATTGAATTTCACCACTGTACCATAGCCATCCATGGGTTGGGTCCAGGTTCGGCCAAGTGTGCGGTTAGAACTGCATTCCTTGATACCAGCAGTGACTTTTGCTTCGGCCCCAGTGGCACAGCGGTTAGAGTGCAGGCTACGTTTGCTGACTGACAACTGTGGTTGTAAGTTGAGCACTACCTGCATTCCTGGGGGTGGCAGGGGGAAAGGAGTGGTGGCGGTGGAGGTTTTATTTTTATTGCCCCCGCCCCGAAAGTTTGCAAGCCAGTGGTTGTCTCTTCTTCAGGCACTCCCCCTGAGGTGTACTGTGTGTGCATTGTGTGTGTGAGTGTGTGTGTGTGTGCATGCACACGCCTGTGCATCAGCTTTCCCTACCTCCCTTTCATGAGGCCATTCCCGAAGCGTGAAGAAGCCCTGGAATGTTTTATTGAAAGCTCTTCGATGACTTGCAGCCATCCTTTTTCTGCTAAGCGTGGCATTGTGAGATGGCTGCTGTGGCACCTCTTCCCAATCTATCCCCCCCCCCAAGTTTGCTCCGTTTCCCCCCCTCCCGTAACCAGGCAACACTTTCTGAATACCCAAAAATTGAAAAGAACCGCTTCGTCTTCCAGAAAGTCCTCAATAATAGTAGGGAAAAGAACAAAGATCCAGGAGACAACAAAATGCCACAGGGGTGACTTTTCAAGAGCAATTATCTCTCATTAATCAGAAGAACAGCTGCAATATTAATTTTCTCGCTTTCTTCCTCGCTTTTCAAAGTGTTGTCTTCCCCCTCCCCACAGCCCTCCCCAACATCTGAATCATCATAGATTTTTGGCTTCACAGAGAAGCCACCGATTCAGGGGCGGAAAACTGCACACTGAAGAAAAAGTTGGCTGTTTTAAGGTTTTGGGGAGGGAATAGAGTGACAATGTTAATCACAACTCTCTTTTTCTCTCTCTCTTAAAAAAAAAAAAAGAGAGAGAGAGATTTACTTTGGATCAAACCAATCCATTAGGCTGTAGAGATTCTGAGTCATCCAGATTACGGTTGTCCCAAAGATGCTTTTTCAGGAGGCAACTGGCCTTTCTTGTTTTCCTTTCTGAAGAGGTTTCGCTTCCCATCCAAGAAGCTTCTTCAGTTCTGACAGGATGGTGGAGAATGGAAGGATTTATATTCCCTGCAGACAGCTGGTCATTTGCCTCCTTTTAGAAGGCCTTGGAGATTCATCTGCGTCCTCAGGGTCTACTGCAATGGTGGGTTTCAAAAAAGTTTGGAACCTCTTCTGTAGGTGTGGCCTGCTTTCCGGGTCCACTGGTGGAACCTCTTCTAACCGGTTCAGTAGAGTTGACGAACCGGTTCTACCGAATAGGTGAGAACTGGTAGGAACCCACCTCTGGTCTACTACAAGGGTGGGTTGCTAATCCCGTTCCAACCGGTTCGGTTGGAACGGGGCCGGCGGCGTCCTCGTGCACGCGCGCAGTTCACGCATGCGTCTGAGTGCCTGAGCAATGCTCCAGCCGCTCGCAGAGACTCACGCAGGTGCTGTATGTGCCATGCGCCTGTGTGGAAGCGCAGAAGCCTTCAAAGACCGGTAAGGAGCGCGGGCGGGCGGGCGGGCCCTTCGCCGTTCCCGGAAGTTACTTACTTCCGGGTTCGCTGACCAACCGGTTCGCGGGGACCGCCGCGAACCGGTTGAAACCCACCCCTGGTCTACTACCACTCACTACTCAGGAGACCCTGATGGAAAGAGTGTTTCTGAGAACATGCATTATCATGGAGATGACTCACCTGAAAATATCCACAAGCCCATGTTCTGCCAATCTTTAAACACTGATTGGACCTCCTCCATCAATGCAATGTACTGTAATGGCAAAGGTGATGTTAGGTATCCTGACCTCAAATGGTGTGTTTATACGTGACCCGTCAAAACCGCGTTCCAGAAAAGCGCGGTCGACGAAAGCGCGTATGTGACGTCATCACAGCGCGACGAAAAAGATCGAAAAATTGAAATAAAAATTAAATTACAGCAAGCCGATTCACATAAAGGTAAGGGTTAGGGTTAGGTTAAGGGTTAGGGTTAGGTTTAGAGCATTAGCGTTACGTTTAGCATTAGGTTAAGGGTTAGCGTTAGGTTTTTCGTTAGGTTAAGGGTTAGGTTTAGGGTTAGATTTAGGGTTAGGTTAAGGGTTAGGTTTAGGGTTAGGTTTAGGGTTAGATTTAGGGTTAGGTTAAGGGTTAGGTTTAGGGTTAGGTTTAGGGTTAGGTTTGGGGGGGTTAGGGTAAGGTTTTCGCTTTATTTTTACATTTTTCGATCTTTTTCGTTGCGCTGTGATGACGTCACATACGCGCTTTCGTCGACTGCGCTTTTGTCTACCACGGTTTTGTGGTGGAACCGTGTTTATAAACCACCAGCAAGACGATTAAAAAGAATGTACTTCCTGCATCAACTCATACAACTCAAGACTGCTGATACAATTCCTCTACGGAGGAATTATTCAGTCTGTCACAGAATCAAAATCACATGAAGCATTAGTACCACTTTATAAAGTCTTAGTAAGGCCACACCTGGAATACTGCATCTAGTCTTGGTCCCTGCATTGCAAAAAAAAGATGTTGAGACTTTGGAAAAAGTGAAAAGAAGGGTAATAGGACGAATAAAGGCTCGGAGACCAAAACATATGAAGAACGATTGCAGGATTTTGGGTTGGCTAGTCTATACAGTACGCGGTGGCTCAGTGGCTAAGATGCTGAGCTTGTCGATCAGAAAGGACGGCAGTTCGGTGGTTCGAATCCCTAGCGCCGCGTAACGGAGTGAGCTCCCGTGACTTGTTCCAGCTTCTGCCAACCTAGCAGTTCGAAAGCACGTTTAAAAAATGCAAGTAGAAAAAAAGTAGGGAACACCTTTGGTGGGGAGGTAACAACATTCCGTGCACCTTCGGCATTTAGTCATGCCGGCCACATGACCACGGAGACATCTTCAGACAGTGCTGGCTCTTCGGCTTTGAAACGGAGATGAGCACTGCCCCCTAGAGTCAGGAACAACTAGCATGCATGTGCAAGGGGAACCTTTACCTTTTATCTTTAGTCTAGAGAAAAGAAGGACTGGGCGGGAGGGGGGGCACGATAGCAGCAATCCATTTATTTGAGAAGCTGCCACAAAGAGGAGGGGGTCAATTTATTTTCCAAAGCCTTAGAGGGCAGGACAAGAAACAATGGGTGGAAACTAACCAAGGAGAGAAGCAACCTGAAATTAAGGAGAAACTTCCCAACAGCGAGGATAACTCAACCAGTGGAACAGCTTGCCCTCAGAGGTTGTGGATGCTTCATCACTGGAGGCTTTTAAGAAAAGACTGGACAGTCACGTGTCTGAAATGGTATAGGACAGTAATGGCGAACCGTTTTTGGCTCGTGTGCCAAAAGTGGGAGGAGCGCAAGGGGGTCATGCGAGGGCGTGCCACACCCATAATGCTATGCACACGCCCCCAGTGCACATGCGCGCACAACCAGTGCTCCCCCCATTTTTTGGCATGCTCTTTTCACCCTCCCCAGGCTCCAGAGGCTTTTTAGGAGCCTGGAAAGGGCGAAAACAGCCTCCCATGTCCTCCGGAGTGTGAAAAACCGGCCCTACGGACAAACCGGAAGTTCAGGAACGGACTTCCGGTTTGCTCATAGGGCTGGTTTTAGCCCTTTGGAGCCTTCAGGAGGCTCCCCTAAAGGCTCTGGATTGCAAAAAACAACCCTACGAGCAAACTGGAAGTGACTTCTGGTTCGTCCGTAGGTCATTTTTCGTCCTCCGGAGCCATCAGGGAAGCTTCCTGAAGGTCCCTGAAGGTGCTGGACGGCTAAAACCGACCCTACGAGCAACCCGGAAGTGACTTCCGGTTTGCTTGTAATGTCGTTTTTTGCCCTCCAGAGCCTTTAGGGAAGCCTCCTGAAGGCTCCGGAGGGCTAAAAGCGACCCTACGAGCAAACTGGAAGTTCATTCCTGAACTTCTGGTTTGCCCGTAGGGCTGGTTTTTCGCGAAAAATGGCCTCAAAAGAAGACTGAAGCATGCACGCTGGCCAGCTGACAGGGCAACGCCTCGTGTGCCCTGAGAGATGGCTCTGCGTGCCACCTGTGACACGTGTGCCATAGGTTCGCCATCGCGGGTATAGGGTCTCCTTTCCAGCTCTATTCTGGTTTATTCCTCTCTAACTGTCTGGTTTGGTACCTGTCTTAAATAGGACAGATACAAACTTTGAGAAAAAAACAGCTGCAACCAGCCTACCTTCCATTGAGAATCTGTATACTGCGCGAGCCAGAAAGAGGGCTGAAAAAAATATCTCCAGACGCCCTCACATCCCAGACATAAATTGTTTCAACTCCTCCCCTCAGGTTACCACTACAGAGCATCGCAAGCCGAAAAACAACTAGACACAGGGACTCTGCTGAACACCGAATTCCCACACCCCAGTCTGAGGATGTTTACCCATGTAGTAGGACTGCATTGCTATTATCCTTCTCATCTTTCCTATTATCGTCTCCTATTGGTCTCTTACGATTACATTACTTTGTTGTTTATATGTACCCTGAGAATTTATGCACCAGAGACAAATTCCTTGTGTGCCCAATTACACTTGGCCAATAAAGAATATTATGTATTGTGAAATAAGTACATCAGAGGTGAGTTCCTACCAGTTTGCACCTATTCGGTAGAACCGGTTCGTCAAATCTACCGAACCAGTTAGAAGAGGTTCCACCAGTGGGACCCGGAAAGCAGGCCACACCTACAGAAGAGGTTCCAAAAAATTTTGAAACCCACCACTGGTGGGTGTGTAATGTCCCGCAGTTATCTACGCATTCATAATGATCTAGTAATATTTCCTTATACATTTTAGGGACCTTTCCTTACATAATTGGTGTTTTCTTTCATACTTTTGGGTTTCTAATTTCTGTTTCCGTTAGTTGGCAATTGCTAAAACCAATCCCACGTGAAAAAGTATTCAAAGCCTTCTTGATTTTAATTGTCAATTTATTTAGTCCTGCACATTGTAATATTTATTCATTTACATATCTCTGTTTTTGCACTGTTGTGCAAACACAATTCCAGCAGCTGCTAACATGTGTAAAATTAAATATATATTATACTCCCTTTGAAATAGCCAACAAAATATTTCTGGTTTTAATTCCATGTTGCTATCCTATTTCTCTGAGAATGTCTTTCTTTGGAAAAGATTAGTAAGTGGCCCAAATATTTAAGAGTTACTAATAACATTTACTTGGTCATCCATTTAATTTAGTGGCATTTATTTCTAAGAATCACCATAGTCTGATAAGAGTAAGCACTGTAATTTGTCCTAATGCTTTGCATGCCTTCTTCTATAGGAAATGGTTTACACAGGACGGATATAGCCGACCACAAATTGTTCTTGACACCTGTAGAATTTGCTTGTTTTGTACTTGCTTGAAAACAGCTAAACTAGGGCGTACACATGAAACTTAGGAAACGCGCAGTTATCAATTCTATTATTGGTCCAGATGCATAATTTGTAACCAATGACATTTGCAATGTTTGAAAACCTAATTTGCGTATGAAAGTTTATATATTCAGCTTCACTACATAATAAAGTTGTCATTCACCCAGAGAGATCGTGCCCTCAAGTTCTTTCTAGGATTAGCTTCGTGGGTGACCCCACGTGATATTGTTGTGCCCAGGTGCCGCCCTGGAGAAGCCGTTTCCTCCAGGGGCGGACTGAGGCACTAACAAGTGGTGACCCCCGACGTGATTTTTTCCGCCGGACCGACGCAGTCTCGCCGCTGCGTGCCTGAGACCCCATCGCTTACCCGCGCGCTCGTCGTCGTTCGTGGAAACGACTGATCTTTCGTAAGTATGGGGGCGGATCTGTCCAAGGAGCAGGGAACTCAGAACTTGGCCAGATTCTCAGAGCTTCTAAAAGTCAATTAAAAAAGAAATTTGTCTTTCCTACCAAATCTGAATTACGCCAACTGTTAATACACATTTGGCAAAACTGCCCCTCCTATCCTCACCATGGTTCCCTTAAACCTGGACCATGGGTGAAAATAGGCACCTATCTCCATCAGGAACCTCGTGCTCCTACTCCGATGCTCCTGACTTGGAAGGTTATACTTGCTGCTCTTAGACTCCATCATTCTGACCCTTCTCCTGTTTTTCCCATAGAACCCCCTGATCTTACTCCCCCACCTCCTTATTTAGATCGCCCTTCAAGTTTTGTTCCGTCTGTCTCCTCTCCCTCTGTTTCCCCCCCTCCCTCTCCTTCTGTTTCTGACATTTCGCTCACATCACCTCCCCCTCCTTCTTCTGATCCTGCCAGCGTTTATTTTGCTTCCTCTCTCTCTCTCCCCACCATAGCTGGCAGTGCTGTGGCCCGTGGCTTGGCTTCTGCCCGAGCCGATCCTTCTCTTACCCCAGACTTCTTTGTGTGAGTCTTATCTCTCTTCTTCTGTTGATTCACAACTTTTGTCTCTGTTTCTCACTTTACAAGGTCTTGTCTCCTCTCGCTGTTATTTTTTCCATGTCTCCCATATCTGAAGTCAGCCCTTCCCTGGGCCTCTCCAGGAGGGCAATGATGTTGCTGACGCTGCGGCATCAGCCCCCCCACCCCATGTCAATGTTTGTTCTGCTATCACACCTTGGGATAGCCACTCTTACTTTCACCAGAATAAAAAAGCGCTCATAAAACAATTTGGCATTACTGCAAATGAGGCATCAGCAATTATTCAACTATGCCCCACCTGTAGCCAGCAGGCAAACCCTCTCCCTATGGGAGTTAATCCCTGAGGGACAGAGTGTTGCCAAATTTGGCAAATGCATGTTATACATGTTCAGGCTACATTATGGCATCCCCCCAAAGGGGTGAAGCCACCAAACATGTTATTAATCATTCGATTCGGACCTTTGCATCGCTGGGACGCCCAAAAGAGAAATTTGGCATTCCTTATAACAGCCAGGGTCAGGCGTTGGCTGAGCGCGCCAACCAGATATTAAAACATGCCCTGGACAGATATATTGGCAATAGGGGAAAATGCCCCCTGGCCTCCCAGCAGTGCAACACACCGGCAGCCCACCATCCTCGGCAGCGACTCGTCATTTTGCAGCTCCACCTACTGCAGACACCTCCCGTCCACCTGTCTACTATCGCTGCTTGCCTGACTTGACGTGGTGAGGACCTGCTGACCTGCTGACCTGGGAAAGGAACTACGCTGCAATCCAATTAAAAGACAAAGTTCTTTGGATCCCAGGATGGCACGTAAGACCATATTTGCCAAAACCACCTATACAACCACCTACACAAACACAGAAGCAGCCTGACCATGACCAACCAACAGGAACCACAGCTTGAGGCTGTCTCTGTCTCTGACCTGGAACACAGAGCAGAGCACCCTCCACTCCCCCGACCGGCTGTCCTGTCTTTCGCCGCAGATCCCCCTGCTATGTGTTTGGTTGAATGCTACCTGTTGTCATTATTTGAACCAGTCCGGACAAATTGAAACCAGTGTGGAAAAATTACATGATACCGTTCAAACAGTTGGACAAACATACAAAGCCTTGGACTCCTGGTAGGATTGGATGACCTCTTGGTTACCAAATTTTAACTGGTTGGGAAATGTTTCCAAGACCGTTATAACCCTTGTTGCTTTGCTGATACTGTTGTGTTGCTGTATTCAATGTGCACCCTCTTTATTAACTATCTGTAAGAATATACTCTCTAGCTTGGCTCCACAGAAGAATATTCACATTGTCAACCACATGGAGTTACATGAACAGTCAACCCCTTCATGGGGAAAGCTCCCTTCCGCATGCCCAGCAATGAAGAGGGAGACGCTGCCTTTTAACAAAAACAGTGTTGGAATTCATTCCGTGTGTGTGTGTGCAGGGCAGTTTTTGCTGTCTGAAACACACATACACAGGGATGCAAAAACATCGCACCAGAAGCATCCTTCCGGCCTAAACGGCCAGGACTCATTATGCAGCCTCATGTAACATGAAGTATATGAGCCAGCAACTCCCACACATGCCCTTCTCTCCCCTATGCTGTGCTGTAACTGTCTATTCCCCCTTTGCCATGATGTGATTTTTTATTGGTTTATGTGTAGAATGCTGTGATTAGCCCTGGTAGATGAAGAGGAAGAGTCTCTTTGACAAAAAGATAATAAAAAGAAAAGGAGGAGATGTTGCTATCCTATTTCTCTGAGAATGTCTTTCTTTGGAAAAGATTAGTAAGTGGCCCAAATATTTAAGAGTTACTAATAACATTTACTTGGTCATCCATTTAATTTAGTGGCATTTATTTCTAAGAATCACCATAGTCTGATAAGAGTAAGCACTGTAATTTGTCCTAATGCTTTGCATGCCTTCTTCTATAGGAAATGGTTTACACAGGACGGATATAGCCGACCACAAATTGTTCTTGACACCTGTAGAATTTGCTTGTTTTGTACTTGCTTGAAAACAGCTAAACTAGGGCGTACACATGAAACTTAGGAAACGCGCAGTTATCAATTCTATTATTGGTCCAGATGCATAATTTGTAACCAATGACATTTGCAATGTTTGAAAACCTAATTTGCGTATGAAAGTTTATATATTCAGCTTCGCTACATAATAAAGTTGTCATTCACCCAGAGAGATCGTGCCCTCAAGTTCTTTCTAGGATTAGCTTCGTGGGTGACCCCACGTGATATTGTTGTGCCCAGGTGCCGCCCTGGAGAAGCCGTTTCCTCCAGGGGCGGACTGAGGCACTAACAATTCCATATCTTGCTTTACAATTGCTTCTAACCACTAACTTCTGAATAGCTACTTGGACCGACCTAAGTACTAATTCATAATTTCATATCCGGTCACATGGGTGGCAAGCCACTCCCATCCAGTCACATGGGTGGCAAGCCACTCCCACAAAGGGGGCCACACCCACAGAGTAGGTTCCAACAATTTTTGAAACCCACCACTGATGTACACCATGTTTCCCCGAAAATAAGTCCGAAATAAATGCTTGGCCTTATTTTCGGGGAGGTCTTATTATTTTTGAGGTGCCGGAGGCAGGCGAGCGTGGTCACCTCATGGCTGCTGCTGTGTTGCACATCGCTGGGCCTGCTGCTCTTTTTGCGGTGGCCATTAGCGTGACAGAAGAAGCATGGTGGCTAGGTAGTTAGGTAAGGGCATGTAGGGTGCATGGGGCATGTTCCCCACCCCTTTCCCCCATCTCCAGCCTCACCTCACCTCGTGTTCTTTGGATGGCAACCAAGCAGAGGAAATGGTAGGGACATATTTAAATATTTTCGGGGAGGGCTTATTTTAGCACATGCGCTCAAAAGCCCAATTGGGCTTATTATCCAGGGAGGCCTTATTTTGGGGGGAAACAGGATACTATATGACAGTAGTGGGTTCCGGCTCCCGTTCCAACCAGTACGGTGCATGTGTCTTAGCGCCTCCATGAGCCTCCGTGATGCTCCAGCTGCTCAGCAGAGCTTCGCGCAGCCACTGTACGCGCCATGTCCGTGCGCAGAAGCGCCGAAGATTTAAAAGACTGGTAAGGAGCTCAGGGGCAGGGGGGGGCCCCTCCAGAGCACCATACCAAAATGGTATCCGGTGCTCCGGGCAGGGTCTAGTACGCGCATACCGGGGCATACAGCCTGCAACCTACCACTGCTATATGACCAGATGCACTATGGTTGCTATATATTTTAATTTTTGGCTTGAATCAAGGAGAAGTTGCCTCAACTTAGCATTCTGTGCTGAGGCAAGATTTCTTAGTTTTAAGATTTCTTAGTTTAATTTGTCTCTGACCAGGTAATAACATATCGTATTTTTTGCAGTATAAGACGAAGTTTTTCCCCTCAAAAAAGAGGCTGAAAATCTGGGTGTGTCTTATACACTGAATTACAGCATTTTTTGCCTCCTGAAACTCTGCCCCCTTCACCAAAATGGCTGTGCAGAGCCTTTAGGAGTTATTATTGTAAATAAATAAAAAGGTAGGGTATATACTGTTGAATACCAGCGCGGGAATACAAGCGCTGGAATAAGGACTCCCTTCTGATTGGCTCCCGGGCGGAGCCGTTTCAATCTCCGTCCCGATTGGTCGAGTCACTCGACGCCCATTGGTTCCTTGTTCAAACCCGGAGGTATAAATGTTTGGCGCGAACCACGCCAGGATTGAATTGCAGTCACTCTGTTTTTAATAAAGGTTGCTGTTTTACATACCCGTTGTCGCGTTCGTTCCCTTCGCTCCAAGATGCAAAACTGGCGACGAGGGTGGGATCCTGATTCCCGCGACCACGGAGAAGAACGAGCCAGCTGCCACCGCGTTTGAACAAGCACGAACGCTATCTTCAGGCTGAGAACTCCGGCAGCGAACGCAATTTTTTTTTTCTCCGCCCTCTTCCTCCCCCTCTCTGGCTTTACACCGATGGCAACAGCGCTTCCTCCTTTCGCGCCATTCGGATCCGCCGGAGAGTCATGGGATGGCTTCATGGAGCGTTTCGAGTGCTACTTAATCGCATCGAAGAACCAGGCACAGACCGACGAGGAGAAATGCAGTTTCTTCTTGTCCTGCTGTGAGCCTTCCATGTTTGCCTCTGCGAGAGCCCTGGCCGCCCCGAGGCCAGCCTACAAACTTGGGTGGGACGAGCTGATGTCCAGGCTGAGGAACCACTACGCTCCTTCACCCTCTCTGATCGCACGCCGCTTCACCTTCCGCCGCCGGGTGCAGAAGCCCAACGAATCCATCAGCCAGTTTCTGGAGGTTTTGCGCACAGTGGCCGCCCAGTGCGATTTTGCAGACCTGGAGGAGAACCTCGTGGAGCAGTTTGTATGCGGGGTCCGCGACGTGCACTTGCGCAGCCGAATGCTCCGGAACCACAAAATCACTCTGGTGCAAGCCGTGGAGACTGCGCGAGCAGCGGAGCTCTCCGAACAATCCACGGCCGACATCGAACGCCTCCAGCTGAAACCCCCCGCGCAAACCGCCGCGGGGCCTTCCACCCAGACGAACCTCGTCGACGACCTCTCTCCTGCCGAAGATGAGGAGGAGGAAACCGTCGGACAAATGAGGACGCAGCCGAAGCGGAGGCCACATCAGCAACCACCGACGCCCGCTCAGTCAGTCTCAAACGTACTTTGCTGCGGATGCGGCGGCCGCCACAGCCGCGCATCCTGCCCGTTCCGTTCCGCCGTCTGCCGCCGCTGCCGAGGAGAAGGACACCTCGCCAGGGTCTGCCGGGCTCTCGTGCCAGCTCCATCGTTTTTGCAGTCCAGCGACCAGCGCCAGGCACCGCAACGCCGCCAACAGCCACGTCCCGCAAGGCGAGCTGAGGACTGTCACTCAACCTACCAGCCCTCTAGCGCCGACTGCGTGGTCTACCAGGCTTCCCATGTTCCCGCCGGCGATCACAAAATCAGTACCGCCGTCCGACTCGAAGGTCAGCTTTGCCGAATGGAGGTGGACTCCGGGTCTTCCCGTTCTCTACTATCTTGGGCCCTGTTTTCACGCCTCTGTCCCGGGGTTTCCCAGAGTAAATTGCGCCCCGTCGGGGTCTCCCTCCTAGACTACCAGGGAAATGGGATTCCCACGGCAGGAATATTCCACATCCGGGTGGAATACGGAGACTTTAAGGGGAAACTCCCAGTTCTAATCGTCAGGAACGATCTGCCCGCTCTCCTTGGGTTGGATTGGTTCCCCGCTTTGGGCCTCACCATAGAGGGGGTGCATAGGGTAGTCCCCCTTACCGTAGATAGCGTTCTAAGTGAGTTCGCAGATGTGTTCGATGGGGAACTGGGTTGTTATAAGGGCACCCCCATTTCCCTTTGCCTCGACCCCCAGGTTGCTCCTATTAGGCTGAAGGCACGCAGGGTTCCCTTCGCATTGAGAGCAAAGGTGGATGCTGAGCTTGACAAGCTTATAGAGCAAGGGGTAATCGAGCCCGTAGATCACGCCCGTTGGGAAACCCCCATAGTCATTCCGGTCAAACCCGACGGATCGGTGAGAATATGTGCCGACTATAAGTCGACCATTAATTTGGCCCTGCAGGCTAACCCATATCCGGTCCCCGTAGTGCAACACCTACTCCATTCCTTAGGGGAAGGCCGCATTTTTGCGAAGCTAGATATGGCACAGGCCTACCAGCAGCTTCCCGTAGACGACGACGCGGCTACAGCCCAGACCATCGTCACCCATCGCGGGGCTTTCCGTTGTCGCCGCCTCCAATTCGGCGTTTCGGTGGCCCCGGGGATTTTTCAGAGCCTCATGGAGCGTTTGCTCCATGGGCTCCCAGGCGTCGTTCCCTACTTCGACGACGTCCTGGTCGCAGCCCCCAACCACTCGGAACTCTTAAAAATACTGCGGGAGGTTCTCACACGTTTTAGGGAGGCAGGACTGAAACTAAAGCGCAGCAAATGCGAAATTGCCGTTCCTAAAGTAGAATTCTTAGGGTTCCTTATTGATGCCCAAGGCATCCACCCCTCTCCTTCCAAAATTGCCGCCATCAAAAACGCACCTACACCCACTTCTAGGGCGGAATTGCAGGCGTTCCTGGGGCTTTTAAACTTTTACGCCCCCTTTATACCCCATAAGGCGTCGCTAGCCGAGCCGCTACACCGACTGCTTGATCGGTCAGCGGCCTGGAAATGGGGTAGCCGTGAAGCGCACGCGTTCGCGGCTATAAAAGACATTTTGATCTCGTCGGCAGTCCTAATCCAATATAGCGATAGGATGCCCCTAGTTCTGACTTGCGACGCCTCTCCCTATGGCATAGGGGCGGTCCTGAGCCATGCCCTCCCGAACGGCTCAGAGGCCCCCATAGCTTTCTATTCCCGGACACTCTCCTCTACGGAGCGGAACTACAGCCAAATCGATAAAGAAGCCCTGGCTGCAGTGTCTGGCATTAAGCGTTTCCATGATTACCTCTATGGTAGGAATTTCACCCTTATCACGGATCACAAGCCGCTTCTGGGGTTATTGGCAGGCGACAAGCCAACCCCCTCCATCTTGTCTCCCCGCATGACACGCTGGACGGAGTTTCTAACGGCGTATTCGTATACGCTGTTATACCGTCCGGGGAAGCAGCTAGGGCACGCAGACGCCCTGAGCCGTTGCCCCTTGCCAGAGACGGATACAGCCCACGTGCCCGCTCTCTCTATTTTGTCCATCGCCGAATCCGACCTCCCCGTCTCTGCCGCGGACGTCGCAGCTTGCACAAAGGCTGATCCCGTCCTATCCCAAGTAGCTTCATGGGTTTTGAGGGGGTGGCCTACGGAAAAGGTAGCGGAAGGATTTCGACCATTTAAAGTACGACAAGCCGAACTCGCCCTTCACGGGGGTTGTCTTGTCTGGGGGGGATAGGGTAGTGATCCCCACAGCCTTGCGGGCACGAATCCTGCCTGCACTTCATAAAAACCACCCCGGCATAGCGCGAATGAAAGCCTTAGCCCGTAGTTATGTGTGGTGGCCATTGCTAGATTCGGAAATTGCAGACTACGTAGGCCGTTGCAGGATCTGCCAAAACTCTAGGCCGAATCCCCCCACAGCCGCCCCTCGTGAGTGGGAAATCCCTAGAGGCCCATGGTCCCGTTTACATATTGACTTTGCCGGCCCCTTCCACGGCCGAAATTTTATGATAGTAGTCGATGCTTACTCCAAGTGGGTGGAGCTGGTAATCATGACCTCCACCACAGCAGAGAGTACAGTGAGGGCCCTTCGTAAGATGTTCGCCACCCATGGGTTACCGGATGTGATAGTCTCAGATAATGGGCCCCAGTTTACCTCCACCACGTTCCAAGAATTCCTGGTCGAACAAGGAATTAGACACGCAGCCACAGCCCCTTATCACCCAGCTAGTAACGGCCGGGCGGAGCGCGCAGTTCGCTCAGCCAAGGAAGCTTTGGGCCGCATGGACCAGGGTGACTGGCAAGAAAGGGTGGCGGCATACCTTTTGAGCCAGCACTCCATACCCTGCCCAACGACTAATAAAAGTCCTGCGGAGCTCTTGATGGGTAGAAGATTGCGAACCCCCCTAGACAGGCTCCATCCACTTTATGCAGGGGATCTATCGAGTAACCTGGGGGCCCTCCCTTCCCATGCGTTTAAGTTAGGGGATCCTGTATGGGCCCGTTCCTTTTCTGGGGACCCACGGTGGGTTCCCGCAACCATCACAGCTCTGACTGGCCCCTGTTCCTTTAGGGTCGGCCTGGCCGACGGAACACAATGGAGGCGCCACATGGACCAGTTAAGGCGACGCCTCCCCGCGGAAACAGACGGCCCGAGCCCCTCAGACATCCACTCTCAGCAGGAGCCACCCTCGATGACCTTCCCCCCATTGGACTGTCTCCATCCGGGGAACAGGGGGCAAGCCGATACGAACTTTTCGGACGGACGTGCCTCACCCGGCTACCCCCTTTCCCTAAGTCCTTATCGAAACTCTGAACCGACACCCCAACTAGATTGCACGGGGCCACTGTCGGACACTCCTGTTGCCACGGAGACGCCACCCCGGACAAATGGACATCGGGTACGGGACCCGGGGCCAGCGCCATCTCACGGGGCCGCGCCGCAGATTCACCGCCCTGCCACAGACACATCTCCGCCGGCGGTTCCCCCCCCGACGACAACCGCCGGGGAGCCACGAAGGTCGGGACGAGAACGTCACCGTCCCGCCTACTTACAAGACTATGTTTGTCCTTCCTAGGGAACTCTTGACTAGGGGGGGAGGGGTGTTGAATACCAGCGCGGGAATACAAGCGCTGGAATAAGGACTCCCTTCTGATTGGCTCCCGGGCGGAGCCGTTTCAATCTCCGTCCCGATTGGTCGAGTCACTCGACGCCCATTGGTTCCTTGTTCAAACCCGGAGGTATAAATGTTTGGCGCGAACCACGCCAGGATTGAATTGCAGTCACTCTGTTTTTAATAAAGGTTGCTGTTTTACATACCCGTTGTCGCGTTCGTTCCCTTCGCTCCAAGATGCAAAATATACGTCACAATTTCCCCACAACCCTTAATTCTTCAATATAAAGTTGGTATCTTGTTCAGTTAAATCAGGATAAATCACTCCCGATGCTAATAATAGAATTATTAATAATAATTCTGAGAAGCTTATGAGTATGTCCAGAAGAGCTTGATTGCTACCAAGATTAGTTTTTGCATATCAAAGGCAATGATTTTGGCTCCAAGGAAAAACATGCTTTCCTAAATTTTAAAAGGAGGCATGGATGCCATTGCTAAAATGCTAATATCACCCTTATGCAAATTAATTTTTAATCAATTTATTAGCCACTTCTAAGAGAACCGTAGGAAACCAGAGCTGTAAATAGCTGGAAAGACCTCCGAGGGGTCCTCGGTGCCCTCTGAGTTTGCTTGTTTTCTCGCAGACGTTTCATTACCCAGTTAGGTAACATCATCAGTGCTAGTAAGGAGTGGTGTTTGCTGTCAGTTTATAGTCTGCTGATTTTCCTGTCTGTGTGGGTGGGGGCGGCCTTAGAGATTCTTTGGTTGGGCTGTTTACTGATGGATCTTTAGAAGTTTCTTCATTGGGGTATTATTTACTTGATTGCTAGTCTGAAGTTGACCTTGAAATTAATCTATGCTGATGTGAGCGCTGATTATTGGTGGAGAGGTGCTGGAGTCTTTTTCTCTTTTGGGGTGGTTGATTGTCTCTTTTGCATGGTCTATAGATGTTGTTAATGTCTATGTGTCAAGTAAATAATACCCCAATAAAAAAAACTGCCAAAGAGCCATGGGTAAATAGGCCAAACAAAGAATCTCTAAGATCAGAGGTCTTTAAACTTGGCAACTTTAAGACTTGTGGACTTCAACTCCCAGAATTCTCCAGCCAGCAAAGTTGAAGTCCACAAGTCTTAAAATTGCCACATTTGGGGACCCCTGTCTAAGATGATCTCCACCCACACAGACAGGTAAGACACCAGAATGAAACTGACAACCAACAAAACTCCTTACTGGCATTGATGATGTTACCTAGCTGGGTAATGAAACATCTGCAAGAAGACAAGCTCAAGATCACCAAGGAGCCCTGATTTCAACTCTGAGTTACAAATATTATCCTTTATTGGAACCTCCAAGACTACCCCTACCCACACAGACAGGCAAGACACCAGAATATAAACTGACAGCAAACTGCACTCCTTACCAGCACAGATGATATTATCTAGTAGGGTAATGAAATGTCCGCAAGAAAACAAGCAAGTTCAGTGAGCACCAAGGACGTCTCATTTCAACCTTGAGTTACAAATATTCTCCTTTAGACTTAGACTTAGAATAACGTTGTCACTTTGAATGTACACTAATTGGCATACATTAAAATGAAATTTCGTTGCATACAGCTCTCAAAGGTTCTCACCACCTCCAATACACACTACATAAACATGACAAGATAAATCAATACAAAATTATGTATATACCAATGGTGGGTTTCAAAATTTTTTAGAACCTCTTCTGTAGGTGTAGCCTGCTTTGTGGGAGTGGCTTGCCGGCCATGTGACTGAGTGGGAGTGGCTTGCCAGCCATGTGACCGAGTGGGAGTGGCTTGGCAGTCATGTGACTGGGTGGGTGTGGCCAACTTTGTCTTTTGTGAGCCGCCTGGAGTCCTCCGGGAGTGGGCGGCATACAAGACAAATAAATAAACAAACAAACAAACAAATAAATAAACTTGTAAAATGTGGTGAAACTCATTTAACAACGCTCTTGCTTAGCAACCAAAATGTTGGCTCAGGAACTCTGGCATTGGAGTGTGCAAGTCCTAAAGCTGTCAAGTCACAAGACCCTTGCACCCCTAACCCTTTAGAAAAAAAACAGGGGTGTTCAAACTTTTCAACTTTAAGACTTGTGGACTTCATCTCCCAGAATTCCTCCTCTCGCTCTTCATCTTGATGATGTGCGGACGGGCAGGGGGAGGGAGCTGGAACCGGTTCTAAACGGCACTGTAGATTTGTGGAACCTCTTCTATAGAAGAGGTTAGAACTGGCAGGAACCCATCCCTGGTATATACTCACATATATTATATGACACAGAGAAACAACAGTGTCTCATTCAGATGTATACATGTACATGGCAAGAAAAACGAATCTTGTGAGATGGATAGCATAGGAACAAATTATTCATTGGAAAGACCTCTAAAACAGAGTTTCTCAAAGATGTTTGGTTTCAGATTCGGGTTATTGTCAGGGTTCCAAGTAACGCCCCCAACGAAAGAAGACTCCGAGGCTTGAAGTTCCTCAAAGTTCCATTTTATTAGAGACGTCATATCGGCACACCTGGGAAAACCCGAATCTGAAAGCTTCCAGGTTTTCCTCACCCAAACCAAAGTTCAAGTCCCTGCCCAGCACCAACAAGTCCATCACATGGTCCAATCAGGCACCGTCCCAACTGGAGATTACTGCCGATTACCTCCAATAGACCGATCAGATCCCACAGATTAGGCCTCCTCCGAATTCCATCCGCCGGCCAATGCTGACTGGCGACCACCCGGTGGAGAGCCTTCTTTGTGGCTGCTCCGGCCCTCTGGAACGAGCTCCCCGTGGAGATTCAAACCCTCACCACCCTCCAGGCCTTCCGCAAAGCCCTTAAAACCTGGCTGTTCCGACAGGCCTGGGGCTAAAGAGCTTTTGTCCCCCGCTCGAATGGTATGGTTGTTGTGTGCTTTTAAATTGTGTATTGTTCTGTTCGTCTTTTGTATTCCTTATTTGTACCCCCTCCCTTGACTTGGATTGTGAGCCGCCCTGAGTCCCCTTAGGGGAAAAGGGCGGCATAGAAATATAATAAATTCAATTCAATTCAATTCAGATGCCTCCCAGGCACCTCATCGCAGCTGCAGGGCAAGGTGGCCTTGACTTTCTGAGAAAGGAATGTTATTTTGACTATATATCACACACTCTCTCTCTATAACCCCCCCCCCCGGCTCCCGCTTTCCCACCGTAGAAAATGCGGGAGGCCTGAAAGCCCAAATGCAAAAGATGGCTTCGAGATCTGACATTTGGTTGGCGAATTCACCCATCTTAAAGTAGCCAAGTTTGAAAGACCATTGCTCCAGAAGGTGCATAAAGGCAAATTATAATTCGGTAGTCAAGTGCACAAAGTCAGTTTAAGCTCAACTCTTAAAGCACAACCGGCTGGGCTCGCCAGGCTTGTCTCCCAAAGGAGCATCCTGCAGACTCACACTCAGAGCCCTTCCCCAGCCTCCCCCCCCCTTGCAAGAGGGGCCTCTGTCCTTCCTCCTCCCAACCCAACCGAGTCCCAAAGGGGCATTTATGTATTTATTTGCTTGTTTGTTTTTCCAAAAGGCAACTGGACTTCCTTGCTTTTTCCTGGAAAACGTTTCGCTTCTCATCCAAGAAGCTTCCTCCGTTCGCTTCTTGGGTGAGAAGCGAAACGCCTTCCAAGAAAGCCCAGTTTAGTTTTGGAATAAGAAGGGGAAAAAAGGATTTAAAGAAAGCGCCCCTCTGGGACAACCAGGATGACTGAGAACTCTATAGACATCCAGCCCAACGGACGCGAGAACCAGCGCATGCGTTTAGGGGCTGTCTCGCGCAGGCCGGGGAGAGAGGCGGGGCTTCTCGGGCCCACTCGGGCTCCTCCAGCCAGTAGCTGCCGAGGCTTCCGACGACCGGATGTTGTGATTGTGACTGTTCCTGTCCCTCCCCTTCCGGGGGAGCTCGACGGGCGCTTCCTTCCCGGCGGTTCTGAGGGGAAAATAATTTTTTTTTTTTTTGGCCCGGGCGGTGTCGGTGGCCGCTTGGGCTGACCGTTTCCCTCGCTTCGCTTCCCGGCTCTCGAGTCTCTCCCTCCTCGAAGGGTCCTCGGGAGAGTCACCGTGGCCCGGCCTCGGTCATGGCGGACTTCGACGAGATTTACGAGGAAGAGGAAGACGAGGAGCGGGCCTTGGAGGAGCAGCTGCTGAAGCACTCGCCGGACCCGGTGGCGGTGCGCGGCTCGGGCCATGTGACCGTGTAAGCAAGGGCCGCGGGGAAGGGCGAAGAGGGCGGCGGGCATTAGAAGGCCGGGCGGGCAGCCTTTCCGAGGCTGCTGCTCCTCCGCCGCCTCCTCTTCATCCCTCGTCCCCACCCGACCTTTCACGCGGCTTCTTTTAATCCGGTTTGAGGAAAAACCGGCCTCTCCTTTCCACACAAGGCGATCCGTAGCGAAGAACAGTCGCTAAAAACGCTCCCCTGGGAATTTCCCCCAAGCTGCTGCTGCTGCTTTCTCCCTTTTTTCTCCTCCTCCCTTCTTCTTATCCCTCTTCATCCTTTCCTTCCTCTTTTCTTCTTCTTCCTCTTCCTCCTCTTCCTTCTTCTTTCTCCTCCTCCCTTCTTCCTATTCCTCTTCCTCCTCCCCTCATTCTCCTTTCTTCTTCCTCTCCCTCCTTTCTTCCTCCACTCTTTTCTCCTCCCTTCTTCTTATCCCTCTTCCTCCTCTTCCTCCCTTCTTTCTCCTCCCTTCTTCCTCATCCTCCTCTTCCTCCTTTCTTCTTTCTCCTCTCCTCCTTTCTCCTCCCTTCTTTCTTCTTTCTCCTCCTCCCTTCTTAACCCTCTTCCTCCTCTCCTCCCTTCTTTCTTCTTCCTCTTACTCCCTTCTTCCTATTCTTCTTCCTCCTTCCTCCTCCTCTTCCTCCCTTCTTTCTTATTTCTCCTCCTTTCCTCTTCCTCCTCCCTCCTCTTCCTCTTTTCTTCCTTTTCCTCTTCCTCCCTTCTTTCTCCTCCTTCCCCCTTCTTTCTTCTTTCTCCTATCTTCTTATCCCTCTTCCTCCTCTCCTCCTCTTATTCCCTTTCTTTTCTTCCCTTCTTCCTTTTCTTCTACTTCTCTTCCCCCTCCTCCCTTCTTTCTTTTTTCTCCTCCCTTCCTTCTCCTCCATCTCCATCATCGGACATTGGTCATCATGTTGGCAATCCTATTTTTGTCAGCAGCCACATGAAAAAGTGCTGCTGAGTTTTGTCCAAACCAGTCAATCCCTTAGGTTTTGAAGCCATGATGTTCTTCTGCCTGGACCTTGTTTGCCTTCAATCTTTCCCTGGAGGATTAAGTGAAGGATGTCTTTTGCTAAGTGGGTTCCCCCCCCACCCCTTTCCCCTTTTGGTTCCACCACTTTTAATGATTCCCCCAGGAAGCGATTCTTGGGCTATTATTCTGGTTCCTTTTACAGGTGGCTCTCGACTTATGACCACAGTGGAGCAGAGTTTAGGTTGCTAAGTGAGACATTGGTTAAGAGAGTTTTTCCCCGTTTTACGGTTTTTCTTTATATGTTAAGAGTTTAGGTAGACGTGTGTGTATGCATGTAGCTTGTCTATGTGTGTATGTGTCCACTTTTGAGAGCAGGCGACAGGATTTCCCTTTCAATGGGTGCCAGAGTGCCCACGGGGGGGGGGGGGGGTGACGATAATGGTTATCTTATCTTGCCAGGTTTGTTAAGTGGATCATTGCAGTCGTTAAGCTAGTAACACGGCTGTTAAGTAAATCCAGCTTCCCCATTGACTTTGCTTGCTACAAGATTGCAGAAGGGGATCGCATGATCCTGGAACATTGCAACCGTCATAAATCTGAGACAATTGCCAAGCATCTGAATGTAAATGACTTGACCCTGGGGATGCTGCAACGCTTGTAGGTGTGAAAAATGGTCATAAGTCACTTTGTTGGGTGCCGTTGTAATTTTGAACGGTCACTAAGCAAACTTGTAAGTCGAGGACTAGCTGTACGTTAGAGGGGTTAAAATGACTCGATTGGTACTTTGGTCTTTGGGCTCCAAATAAAAACCTACCCAAAGCCACAATGGAATGAGAGATGCCTTTTATCTTTTCCCTAGTTGTTACATTAGGTCAGTACCAGGTAGTCCTCAATGTATGATCACAGTTGAGCCCAAAGTTTATGTTGGTGAGACATTGGTTAAAGGAGTTTCCCCCCATTTTATGACTTTTCTTTATATGTTAGGGTGTAGGTAGACACATGCGTATGTATGTATCGTATCTACATGTGTGTTATGTGTGTGTACACTTTTGAGAGCAGGCGACAGAATTTCATTTCCAAGGGGTGCCAGAGGGCCCACAGGAAAGAAAATGACAATAAAGGTGATCTTGTTTTATCTTGCCACGTTTATTAAGTGAATCACTGGAGTTGTTAAGCTAGTAATGCGGTTGCTAAGTGGCTTCCCCCATTGACTTCACTTGTCAGAAGGTCGTAAAAGCGGATTGCCTGACCCTGGGACACTTCAACCGTCATAAGTCAGTTGTTAAGCATATGAATTACATGACCATGGGGATGCTGCAATGATCGTAAGTGTGAAAAATGGACATGTCACTTTTTTCAATGCCGTTGTAACTTTGAATGGTCACTAAGCCAACACTTGTAAGTCGAGGACCACCTGTATCTGGTGTTTTGTAAGATCTGGTAAAACCGAGATTACATCGCAGGTGTGTGATTGAGTCATTTTTGAAACACAGGTCTCTCGTGAGAGCAGAGAAAATATATAGTAGTTTTCATAGTCTTTCTTCTGGTATTGATTAACATAGATAGTATTTTTCAACTGCCATCACTCTGCTGAACACTTAGTTCTCCCAGCACGGTCTCATTTTTCAGCCTCTCATTTTTCCTACCATCTTCTATTGCTTTCTATGATTTATAATCATTAATCATTTGTAATATGATTAATTATTTATGACCTATTACTTACTGTTTATATGTACACTTTGAGCTTATGCACTGGAGACACATTCCTTGTGTGTGATCGCATTTGGCCAATAAAGAATTCTATTCTATTGATGGGGAAGTAAAGCATATTTGATTATATGTATTTTTTTACAGTACTGTAGAAGATGAGGAATAGAGACGAAAAAAATGTGGTGCAAGATTGCATTGTAAATCCACGTTTGAAGGTCTTAAAAAGTATAGCTTAAAAGTCTTGTCTTGCCCAAACTTTAATGGGCAAATTAGAGGATAGCTCTGAAAAGTATTATTGGGAATAAAAAAACTTTAACTTCTTATATTGTGATTCAAGTTTTTTTCCTCAAACTTCATGTTTGCTCGTTTTTCTCCATCTCTTCTTTTGAATTACTGAAATCAAACATAAAATTTGTAATTAGAATTTGCTGAATCTTCATCTGTTCCTGTCCTCCACTCTTCCTCCTCTTTGGTTTTAGAGCAGGTAAATCAGATTAGATCAAAATATTGAATATTGTATTTGCTCCATATTCAATTGGCAATTTATTCAAGTGCATTATGATGCACAAATGCTAGAGAATTGTTAGTTTGCAAAGGGCTTACATTTTTCATATTTCCTGTAGGAGACTCTGTTTTGAAGTACAGATAGTCCTTGACTTAAAACCAGTCACTTAACAACCATTCAAAGTTATAACACAGCCATCACTGCCCCCAAAAGCTACTTACAACCTAAATTCAAAGTTGCAATACTCTCCCTCCTACAGTAACGCGACCATATTCGGAGAACTCAGCAACCAGTCCACATTTATGACCGTGTGCCCTGCGATCATGTGATTTATGATGCTTTTTGCTGGAAACTGATATTTATTTCTAGTTTTGGCAAAAAAAGGCTATTACAGACAGTGGGTTTGCTTAACAATGGCTGCATTGGCTTAAAAATTGCCACAAAAAATGTAAAATCATGTCAGTCACATACATAGGTGTCTTGACCGATAACCGTAATGACATATGATGAAAATTCCAGGCTCCATTACCATCATAAGTCACATGCTAACTGTACTCTTCAGTAGTATATTAAATTGTGTCTTCAGTCACACAACCTGAAGGCAAAGGATCCTTTGTTATGTGCTATATTGAAATCCTGGGAAAAATGTGTTTGGTTTAAGGAATTGCAGATAAGTGTATACAATTTTGGTATTGTATACAAAACATTATTTCATGTAGCTAGTGATGACTCATGTAGTAGATTACAGGATCTAACTTACCTGGGTTGATACTGAAAAAGCTCAGTAGGGTCAAACTGGGCTAGTACTTGGATAGAGACCATTATGAATTTCAGAATTGCAGATAATGTGAAAGAAGGCAATGCAGAAGTAAATGTCTTCTGTATTGCTGAATCTGTCCATGTTGAATTTGAAGGAAACTAAACTTAAACAAAATGATTTGAGTCACTTTGTTTAAGATTTAGAGTATATATTACATATACCCATATACACTTGCATTCAAATTGTACACCGTGCAAAGCCTTAAGAGTGACTGTAGGATTTGTCTGATTGTTTACTTTAGACCAAGGGAATATTAGATTATACACTACTACTATGCTTGTAAGTTGAATTCCTTTTTGGGGTTTTGGTATGTTGTATATCTTATTTGCCTGGACATATTTGTAAAAATAATAAAAGCAGGATATAAAGAAAACAAACAAACAAACAAGAAACCACAATGTCTGGGTCAGTAAGGAAATTCAGCTAATTATGACTAAGGCAACATATAATGCAACAACATAATGATGACTTGTCAGGTAGAAGAATGTTTGGAATATATAACAACAGCAATATTGTATCTAAATGTAAAAACTTAATGCTTCTTTTAATCACAGCCTTGACCTACTCATGTAATAACAAGTTTGACCTTTTTTCTAAGGCATGAAGAAGCCACTTTAATATATAGTTTGTAAATAGGACATGCTTGGTTATTTCAGCATGATTGCCCTCATTATATGGAATATAATGTATAACTTGCTCTGTTTTTTTTCTTACGAACCTGGGCTCGTTTCTTGTAGCTTTATTAGTATTGTTTCTCATGATCCTTAGCTGGAGCATTTTCAGGATACTAATCAGTGTAAGAAATAGTGCAAAATTATAGATTTAATTTTGATTGTTTGAAATTATTCTGGAAAATGACTAATTTAAATTATTGGTTTAAATCATATTTCCAGTACTTGGCAGCTATTACAAATAAAGTACAATATCTTGCAACTGAATATGCTCTTAATATCTAGGAGCAGAGTAAAATATTGTAAGTGGCCCATTTACCGTACCTGTTGTATTGTGTAAAATATTTGTGGAAGTGAGTTTGAGGGATTACCTTAAAATGATTTTCTGTTTTGCTGGGTATATATACAGTGACTAGTAACATATATCCTTATCTAGATCATTTATTAAGTCTGGAAAATACATGATTTATATGCAATATGATATTTTGTGTGAGAGTTCGGATCTTAGGGAATGATCACACTGAAAACAATATAATATAATATATTCGAAAACTAAGTTATCTGCTGCTAACTTCAAACTGGAAGGCAGTGGGCAAAGAGAATGTGAATGAAATAATTTCAGTTTTTCAAAATGTACAAGGAGGCTAATGGTGAAAATGGGGAAATCGTTTTTTTAATGAAGAAGAAATAATATCTAGGAGTAATAAAATAGTTTGCCGGAATGCTCGCTGGAATAAAAAAAAAATTTTTTTAATGGAGTCACAAAAGTATGTGAAGGAAGTTCAAGGTTAAAACTATATTGCTTGGATGCAACTGGCCAAGAAGCCTCCCCTGCATCCCAGCAGCTTTTTTCTATTGATTTCAAAGTCATGCAAAGACAGGTCTTCCAAGTGAATAGAATATTTTTTTTATTACGGCCACTGACTAGAATTAAAAGAGCCGAGGTGGCGCAGTGGTTAAATGCAGCACTGCAGGCTACTTCAGCTGACTGCAGTTCTGCAGTTCGGCTGTTCAAATCTCACCGGCTCAGGGTTGACTCAGCCTTCCATCCTTCCGAGGTGGGTAAAATGAGGACCCGGATTGTTGTTGGAGGCAATATGCTGACTCTGTAAACCGCTTAGAGAGGGCTGAAAGCCCTATGAAGCGGTATATAAGTGTAACTGCTATTGCTATTGCTATTACAAATAGAAACACATTTAAAGTAAATCTTCCAGGTGTCATTTTGGGTTTCTAACATAAACCCCAAAATGCATTTATTTGTAGTTAGGAAAGAACTCACTTTGCCAGAGACCCAATCATAGGAATTTTTGTTGCAGTGTTTTGCATGCCCAAAAAGTGTTCACAATAGTAGTCTGACCTTGAGAAAACTGAGGTCCATGTCACTTAGCCGTGTCAGCCTTATGAAGAATGAATACATTTGAAATACCTTCCTAAGGTTAACACCTGAAATTTAGTAACAAGAAATTAACTTATTGCAAGTGTGTTTTCAAAGGGAATGCTACCCCAATTTAAAAAGTCTGAAATACTGTTCTCTGATTCAATTTCCACAAAAAAAATTTGGTCTATTAGCCATAGCATCTTTTCTTGATCTCAGAAATGATTCAGATCCTGGATAGACTTGGTAGCTTGTGAAAAATGAGAAGAATATACTACCAGTTCTTGATGAAATTCTTTAGCAGTAATTGTCTGGTTCAGGCTGTTCAACCAGATATTTATACAGGTGAAACTCAAAAAATTAGAATATCATGCAAAAGTTCATTTATTTCAGTAATGCAACTTAAAAGGTGAAATTAATGTATGAGATAGACTCATTACATACAAAGCAAGATAGTTCAAGCCGTGATGTGTCATAATTGTGATGATTATGGCTTACAGCTCATGAAAACCCCAAATCCACAATCTCAGAAAATTAGAATATTACATGCAATCAATAAAACAAGGATTGTACATAGAACAATATTGGACCTCTGAAAAGTATAAGCATGCATATGTACTCAGTACTTGGTTTGGGCCCCTTTTGCAGCAATTACTGCCTCAATGCGACATGATATGGAAGCTATTAGCCTGTAGCACTGCTGAGGTGTTATGGAAGACCAGGCGGCCTTCAGGTCTTCTGCATTGTTCGGTCTCATGTCTCTCATCTTTCTCTTGGCAATGCCCCATAGATTCTCTATGGGGTTCAGGTCAGGCGAGTTTGCGGGCCAATCAAGCACAATCCCACGGTCATTGAACCAGATTTTGATGCTTTTGCCAGTGTGGGCAGGTGCCAAGTCCTGCTGGAAAATGAAGTCAGCATCCCCATAAAGCTCGTCTGCGGAAGGAAGCATGAAGTGCTCCAAAATCTCCTGGTAGACGGCTGTGCTGACCCTGGACTTAATGAAGCACAGTGGACCAACACCAGCAGATGACATGGCTTCCCAAATCAACACAGACTCTGGAAACTACACTGGACTTCAAGCATCTTGCAGTGTGTGCCTCTCCATTCTTCCTCCATACTCTGGGTCCTTGGTTTCCAAATGAGATGCAAAATTTGCTCTCATCAGAAAAGAAGACTTTGGATCACTGAGCAACAGACCAGGTCTGTTTTTCTTTACCCAGGTAAGACGCTTCTGACGTTTGTTGTTCAGGAGCGGCTTGACAAGAGGAATACGACATTTGAAGCCCATGTCCAGGATCCATCTGTGTGTGGTGGTTCTTGATATACTGACTCCAGCCTCAGTCCAGTCCTTGTGAAAGTCCCCAACACTTTTGAATGGCCTTTTCCTGACAATCCTCTCCAGGCTGCGGTCATCCCTGCTGCTTGTGCACCTTTTTCTTCCACACTTGTCCCTTCCACATAACTTTATATTAACTTTGATACAGCACTTTGGGAACATCCAACTTCTTTTGCAATTACTTTTTGAGGCTTTCCCTCCTTATGGAGGGTGTCAATGATGGTTTTCTGCACAACTGTCAGGTCAGCAGTCTTTTCCATGATTGTGATTCCTACTGAACCAGACTGAGAGACCATTTAAAGGCTCAGGAACCCTTTGCAGGTGTTATGGCTTAATTTGCTAATTAGAGTGCGACACTTTGAGCCTAGAATATTGCATCTTTTCACAATATTCTAATTTTCTGAGATTGTGGATTTGGGGTTTTCATGAGCTGAAGCCATAATCATCACAATTATGACAAATCACGGCTTGAACTATCTTGCTTTGCATGTAATGAGTCTATCTCATATATTAGTTTCACCTTTTAAATTGCATTAGTGAAATAAATAAACTTTGCACGATATTCTAATTTTTCGAGTTTCACCTGTAAGTTAGAATTTATTTATGTATTTATTCAACTTATATGCCGTCCAGATCACTACGTGACTTATAATCATTATGGGTTTGAAGCCCTGGTCTTTCACATTTGAAGTGGACAGTTTTTATCATTTTGGATAAACTATTTGTTGAGCTGAATATTTTGAGATGAATTATATTTTAGTCCAGTAGTTGTCCAACTTTGTAGGGGTGGAAATGCTTAAATATCCTAAATATCTATTACTATAATACCGTATATACTCGAGTATAGGCCGACCCGAATATAAGCCGAGGCACCTAATTTTACCACAAAAAAACTGGAAAAGTTATTGACTCGAGTATAAGCCTAGGGTGGGAAATGCAGCAGCTACCGGTAAATTTCAAAAATAAAAATAGATACCAATAATGTTTTTGAATATTTATTTCAAAGAAAAACAGTAAACTAGCGGTGTATTCAATGAAATACTTCACTCACCTCATGATGCTGATGTCCCGCTGTGATGATGATGTCCCGTGCAGCCGCGGGAGCGATGTCCCGCCTCCTATGACACACGGCACAGTGATTCCTATCATTGGATCACTGTACCAGAGGAGGTGGGACATCGCTATGTGGCTGCTTGCCATAACAAGGAGGAGGTGGGACATCGTTGCAGAGCGGCAGGAGGGGGAGGAAGGGGAATCGTAAGACAGCCCTGCATTACAATAGAACGTGAGGAGGGGGGATGGTGCGGTGCGCGCTGCGCGGCAAACTGACACAGAGGGAGGGGAAACTCACAGGGGCACTGGGCCATTCACGAGTGTCACCCAGCGGCATGGCCCCGCCCCTTTTTCTCCTCCATTTTGGGCAAATTTTTCACTGACTCGAGTATAAGCCGAGGCGGCTTTTTTCAGCCCAAAAAGTGGGCTGAAAAACTAGGCTTATACTCGAGTATATACAGTACTTGTTCTTTTTATCTATCCTGATATTACAAACCAGGATATTTTTTAAAAGTTGTATTTACTATATTTGACATAATAACCCCTTTCTTTTACTACCCTATTGCTGTTTTATTTTCTTGGAGCACAACTGTTTGTTTCTGTGACATTTACTATTCTTACATCTCCATGGGATGCAAACATATACCACAGAAATTCTCTTATACCGTTCTATAGCATGGTTATCTTCTGGATATTTGGTCAAAAGCTTGCCTCAAATTCGACTAATAAAAAGGAAATAAAAAGAGAATGTGAATATAAACAATATAAAGGTTTTCTACTGTATCCATGTTATGCATTTGTATTGTTTTGTCCAACTCTACTTGGGTATATAAATATTTTCTTATTTTTTTTTCTCTGACAAAGGTATGTCTTGATTCTTTGAAGTTGACATAGGGGAAAATATATTGAAGCCCTACTTCAATTCTTTAAAGAATAGATACTGTGTTCCCCCGAAAATAAGACAGAATCTTATTTCTTTTGACCCCCGAAATAAGCACTTGGCCTTATTTTTGGGGAGGTCTTATTATTTTTGAGGTGCAGGAGGCGGTGAGCGTGGTCACCTCATGGCTGCTGCTGTGTTGCAATATTTTCGGGGAGGGCTTATTTTCGGAGGAGGGCTTATTTTAGTTCATGCGTTCAAAAGCCCGATTGGGCTTATTATGTGGGGAGGTCTTATTTTTGGGGAAACAAGAATACTGTTTTTCATATAAAACTTTCTATTACTCTTGCTAATGGTACTTGTTCTTAGTGGGTAAGGAAAATTTGAAATTATAAGGTCATCGGACCCAGGTGATTCCTAGAATTAAGTTTCAGTGTTGGCTGAGAATAGGTATGAACTGTAAACAGTACGTTGCTTGTTGATATAAATTACAACATTTGTCTTCAGGGGGATTTGTCAGAATATCTTTTAAAAGTTATTTATAATCTAAATGATTCCTTATAAACTGTTGGGATATCGTTTGGGGCTTATTTATTTCTTTAACAACTTTCGATTGAAGAAGTTTTTCCAGCATGACCTATAACGATGACATCTTTCCCCTCAACCTTACAACCAAGAAGGAAGAGAAGGCGGCAGTGTTTTTAGTCACCAAGTTCTTGTAGCTATCAGCTTAAACGGCCTGGCTCTGGCCTCACAATGCAGGCAGTCCTCCGGCTTTCCTATCCTCCCTCTGGTAAAGCTTTATGACGTGGCGGCTGCCAGGAGACTGTTGCTGTAGAGAAGCTGGCTGCTCCAAAAGACTGGTATATGGTGGCACAGTTTCCCTTATTGCAGCCCGGTGGATTAGCAGCTGCAAGGTTTTATCACTGAGTCTGACCTCTTCGATTGCTTAGCATTCTGCACCACAGTGCTGCTGTAATTTTCTAAGAGCAAGGAGTTACTCAAATTCTCAGTGTCTCCTGTTATGGCTTAGTCCTTGTACCATTTTAGCAGATTCTAGAAAAGTAACGGGAAAGGCTTATTGGAAGTAAAGCATACATACATGTGTCTTGCAACATATAAAAAGATTGCAAATTGCCGTAACTTTTGAGGATTGCAATCCACCTCATGAAAATAGAGGTTTTGTTTCCATCTGGCAAAAGTTTACAGACAGACACACAAACACACAAGAGAAGCTCTGGAATGTTTCCTATTTCATGCCTTTGAGCCATGCTGTTTAGACTGCAAGACAGTTTTGCGAAGCTCAAATGTGTATAAAATAAGTGCAGCACACAGATACAATAGTAGAACTTGGCCGCATTACATTTTTCTAGCTGTCTGATGTTATTTTAATATGTATGGCAAGAGAAAGGCTCCCCCACCCCCATTTCAGTGGCGATCCTTTTGCAGAATGTCAGTTTGTTAACAGATAACACTGAACAGTTCAAAGAAACATAGAAGTAAGAAATACAGCTGAATATGTTATGTGCATAGCAGGTTAAAATTGTACTCGGTAAGTATCAGAATTACTTCTGATAATTTACTTTGAAATATTTTTTTTTAAATTTCATGCTTATTGCTTTTTAATTAATAAAAGAAAAAAACATGGAGACACATATTTTTCAGAGTATAAGACATACCTTTTTCCCTCCAAAAAGAGGGTGAAAATCTGGGTGCGTCTTATACATTGAATACAACATTTTTGGTCTCCCGAAACACCCCCCCCCTTAGCAAAAATGCAGAGGGTTTGGGAGGCTTGTTGGGTGCTCCTGAGGGCTGGGGAGGGCAAAAAAGAGCAAAAAATGGGCCGTCTTTGCCCCCCAGCCCCCAGGAGCACTCTACAAGCCTCCCAAAGCTCTGTATGCCCTTAACTTTTATATATGGAATTGATTTATTAATAACAAATATCTGTAAGAACTAATAGTAGGTTTTCTAGTTTTAAAGGATTTAATAAGTTGTTCTAGTATCTCAGGTGGCTTCAAACTCTGACTATGCTGCTAATCCAAACAATGTTAAGGAATGTAATTTTAAATTTATTTCATTTCATTTCTATAGTCTCCCTCTCCTTGTCCCATTTAGTTATCACAACCTCTTGTCTTTACCCCTTTGGAGGTTTCCTCCATAGCAGGTTGGAAACCTTATTAAAAAGGAGCTTCAAACTTCAAATATTTGGTTGGAGATTAAGAATTTAGGTTACATTTTGCTTTATTCTGTGGACAGTGATCTAGGCTTTTATGACTCTGTGTGTGTATGTGTTTGTAGCTAGAATGGGGGAGGATTCCTTTATAGACTAGTTTCATAGATTGGAAAGTTGATATGTTAGGCCAGGCTGCAGTTGAATAAATCATGGCAAACCTTTTATGAAGATGTGAATTGGATAAATATGATTAAGATACTGTACAATTGTATAGAAGTTAATTGAGAAGTAACTCATGCTGAGTTCATTAAAGCATATGTAGCCTTCCTTTAGATGCAATTGTTTTTTTTACAATTTTTTAAAAACTGTATGGCATGAAACATAAGCAGAACAATAACATTGTACGCTTATAACATGGAGTTAATAGTGTTTGCGATGTAAGAAGTAAGGGTGTACTGTTATTCAGCACAAACCGTAAACAAAATGGCACAGTTTGGAGTGATAGTTAACTCAGTGGACGGTAATAGAGTTGTCAATCTTAATCTTTTGATAATAAGTTACTTGAAAACTTAATGTACTATATAGAAATGCAGCATGACGTGTCCCTGATAAGTGAGGAAAAGGAAACTTTAAACATGATCATTTAGTGCTTGTTAGCTTTGCTGTATGGGAATATTGGATTCAGTGAACTTTGTAATAAAATATTATTTTTCATAGCATCCAAGTGGTATGGATGTGGAGACAAGAATCAATCTTAATTTGACTATCACTTCACTGTGTCCCATCATCTATCCTTAGAATTTGTAATTGCTATTTGATTGGCTTAGGGACAGTGTTTTGTTTTATGAAAAGATCTATCCATGCATCCATGCATCCATCCATCCATCCCATTGTCCAAAGCGATTCTGGGTGTCTTACAATATAATAAAAGCCCAAATATGAAAACATTAAAGAACATTAAAACAGGGATTAGATAAAACCCAGGAACAACGTACAGAAGCATATATTTTATAGAATGATTGAAATAAGATTTATTGTGGTAAATTACAATATACATTTACTGAATAAGTAAAATATTGCTGTGCAAATGTAGCCCCCCCCCCTCCTAGCCAATATGGATTAGTGGTTAAGGTATCAGGCTAAAAACTGGGAGACTGTGAGTTCTAGTCCCTTAGGTATGAAAGCCAGATGAATGATTTTGGCTCAGTCCCTCTCAGCTCCACCCACCTCACAGAGTTGTGGGGAAGAAAATAAGGAATATAAAGTGTACTTGACTTCAGTTATTTATAAAAATAATAAAGGTGGGATGAAAGCAAATAAATCAAAATCTTTTGTTAGTATACAGCTCTAAATGCTTTGTGAAAGTAAAGCAACTATGAAATTAGTGATTGGGACTACATGTAAACAGTTTCATTTTATTTGAGGATAATTCTTTTCAATTAAACTCTGCAGCTTATTCTATTGTTGGCTGTAGTGGGAAAAAGTAGATGGGGGTTAGAACAATTTGTGAGGGGACAATGGATGGAGCGGCAGTAATAAGATCCTGAGAACTTCATTTCTCTCATTCACATGCCTCATTCATTCATTCTTCTGCCTGAAGCATACATTATTTCTGAAGTAGATCTTGGTCAAATGTTTCAAAGAATGCAGTTTATTTGACTTTTCTCCTTTCTTTTTTTCCTCAAACTCCCCCCCCCTTGTTTCCTTGAATTTATTCAGACCAAATTAATTTTAAAAAAGCAAGAGAAATGGGAGATAGACAGGTGTTTGCAAGAGCCTGGAAAACTAGCAGCAAAGCATAATTATAATACCTTTCTGAAGGATGCTACACAGCTCTGCATTCAGCTTGGCTTTCTGAACTCATGTGCTCTTGGCTGCTCTTCTTTCATGCTCTGTATGACAGTGAAAACAAGCGATCTATGTGGATGTTTTTATGAAGGAGTGACCACAGTAGCTAGAGCCTCTTTCTCAAGGTTCATGGTTGTGCCTGCAAAGTTGTGTGTACCTCTGTGTACTTATTCTGAAACCTGGCTGTTCAGTTCTTTGTAAAGTCCTTCAACAAAAGACCTTACAAAATACCCTGTAAGGCAGTGATGGCTAACGTTTTTGGTGCCAAGTGCCCAAAGCATGCCTGCGTGAATCCCCAAAATGCAATGTGAGCACCCCTGTGCATGCGCCCCATCCCCCTCACCCATTTTTGGCTTTCAGGTTGGTGCAGGAGGCTTTCCAGGCCCAAAACAGGGCATGGGGGGGTGGCCCTGTGCAGTCGCACAAACCCCCAAAATGCAATATGAGTGCCCCCCACACATGCGCACACTTGTCCCCTGCATGCACTCCACACATGCGCAGCAGAGACCCGAAGACCAGTTGGCTGGCAGAAGACACGCTGGGCTGGGTCAACGGCTGGAGTGCCTGCAGAGAGGGCTCAGTGAAATTCTTTAATAATCTGCGTATTATTTTCCATCTCTCTTCAGTTTCTGATTCCTTTTCCTTTAGTCCCATTTGTTTCTGTCATATCCAATTCATCGTTACTTTTGATTATTTCTAGCTTGCTTGGAAGTTCTAATTTCGGATTAAAAATAGATCTCTTTTTCCGTATTATTTGCTAACATTCTTGACTGAAATATTTTTTTACAATCTTTTCCTATTTGGTTAATGGAACTTTGGGTTGAGTCATCCTACATGGTTCTTATTGCCACAGGCTGCTGTCCTCTGTCTTTCCCTGGGTATCATGACAGATTGCTTTGAAAGCATTTGAATCTCTTCTCCTTTGCATTGCTAGCAGTGATCTCATCTTCTGCTTCTGAGTTTTTCCATGCAGAACTGCTATCTATTCCATATTCCCTCAGGTTCTCTTTCATATAAGTTTAATGCAGGAAATAAGGTAGTAAGATCTTTTTTACCAGTGCTGTGAGCAACATACATGCAGGTCTTACCTTGGAATCAAATAAACTCAATCATAGGGAGTAGAAAATATAACATTCAACCTCATCATCCAGGTTGCATCTGTGTGAAAATTAGGGAATATACCATAAATTACTCATGTCAAATTTGTAGATTGAATTTAAAAAGAATATTTAACAGATGTTGAATAGATCTTGGAGGGAGATGGGTGGTTAAGAAATAGAATAAATTACATACATACATACATACACACACACATACACACATACACACATACACACATATATACATTTAGCATTACATTTAAAGTTTATTTTAATTAGCCTTTTAAACATGTACATATTTTTAAGATGAAAAATAGGGTTTTAAAACTAATTGATGTATATTAGGCAGGTACTGTAGAAGCTTTTAATACTTCGTTAGTGACACATGAGTTGCAACATATATTCAAAACTTGGAAGGCACCTGAGCCTTCCAAGTTCTTACATCATGAAATTGCTTATCGTCCTTAAAAGCAAGTAGTTATACACAGAGTCTGAGGATGAAAACAAAAATGATAATACGAATAATGACACAGTAAATGCAGCCCCAGTTCCTGAGGCCTTGCGCTCATATTTTTGGATTTTATAAAGTACTTATTCCTATGTTCTTATTCTCAGCACGGGACTTATTAGTGGCTAATTATCAGGCCATCATGGTTCATTATGAATCTTTTATTATGGTATAATCTCTTCTCCACAGTTAATTGTGTTCATGGGAGCAAAAGGTCAGCCTTTTTTTGCCTACTAGAAAAAGGGAGGTCAAGATGAGAGAATAACACATGCCCCAAAAGCTTAAGATACTTGGAATGAAGTTGCTTGACCTTGCTGAGTCACTTTTGGTTAAGGTTGACATGATTACTTCCAGAACCTCTCCTGAGAAGAAGAACTCCTCCTCCTCCTTCTCCTCCTCCTCCTCCTCCTCCTCCTCCTCCTGGTTAACAGTCTGAGAGAATGGACATTATTTAAGTGTGTTTACTTTATGGAACTTTGAAAGGAATATCAACTGTACAGTTCCAATTGTAACACTTTTCATCTTAACATTTTAAAAGACTCTTCCTTGTCTATGTCTACCCCCCAAAAATTATAAAGGTGAAGGACAGCTGTGGGGGTGGATGGGCAATGAAAACAGTGTTCCCACACATTTTTTCAGTGCCGTTGTAACTTTGAATGGTCACTAAATGAATGATTGTTAGTTGAGGATTCCCTATATATTAGGACTCAACCATCTAAGTGTATTATTATTCGGGAATAAAATATCCAGGAGAACTTTAGATTCGGCGTATGACCACAATGGAGCCCAGAATTTATGTTGCCAAGTTAGAAATACGTTAAGTAAGTTTGGTCCATTTTACGACTTTTCTTGCCACATTTGTTAAGTGGATCACTGCAGTTGTTAAATGAATAACACTGTTGTTAAGTGAATCTGGCTTCCCCATTGACTTCGCTTGTCAGAAGGTCACAAATGGGGAATCTGGCAAGCAAAGTCAATGGGGAAGCCGGAATCACATGACCCTGGGACATGTCAAACTGTCATAAATGTGATTCAGTTGCCAAGTGTCTGAATTTGGATCACATGACCATGGAGACGTTAGAACAGTCGTGTGACAAATGATCGTAAGTCAACTTTTTCAGTGCTGTCGTAACTTTGGATGGTCACTAAATGAACTGTTGGAAGTCGAGGACTAGCAGTATTTAGAGGCAAGTATGGGAATATTTTTGGGTGAGCTGATCTTATAAATACAATAATCCCAGACTTCCGAAAGTTATAAAGGAGATAGAACTGTATTCTGAGCGGGACTTTAAAGCTAATCAAAATTGGATAGAAAATTAACTGAGGTTGCAAGTACTCCTGGTTTCCTTCTCAGTGGAGAAGCCTGTTTTGTCAACACAAATATGCTAGGCACATGTTGGGAAATTGTACTTAGTTAGCAGGTGTTGATCACATGCTTAGCGAAGCAAGATTTCTCATCCAATGTTCCTTTTATAGAATGGCTTAAATCATTTATTTCTGCTTTCTTCTTTGGTGCATTGTCGTAGAATGCAGCACTACAAAAGTAAATAAATCAAAGGCACTCTATATATTTGTAGAAGTGCTTGTGAAGTGAAGCAGTGCATATTGGTAGATGTATAACATTTTAGCATAGCATCAAAACATCATCGAGCAAATGCAACTATATTAAAGCCAGTAAAGCCATTAATTTAAACCATTGTTGATTCCTGGCTATTAGGCATCCTTAATAGCCAGATCTTAACAAAAGGACCTGCTTGAATTACTGTTTCTATTGCTTTCCTAGAGGCGAGCAATGTTGGTACCACCCAGATTTTGGGTAGAAGGCTGTTCTATAGAATAGATGCTACCAGAAAATCATAGTCATCATATAGATGCCTCCTCCATCTGCTGGTTGCTGCTTTGCTTGAGACTATTGCTCAAGGCTCAGCTCTTTCAATCAGAAAGACTATATCTCTGTTGAGGTGGTGAGATAAAAAGTATTTTCAATTTGAGCTTCCCTCTGGATGTCCCAAAGATGCTTTTTCAGGAGGCAACTGGACTTTCTTGTTTTTTCTTTGAAGAGGTTTTGCTTCTCATCCAAGAAGCTTCTTCGGCTGTGACCGGATAGTGGGGAATGGAAGGATTTATACTCCTTGCAGACAGCTGGCCATTTGCATCCTTTTAGAGGATTGTCAAAGCACTTGGAGGTTTATCTGTGTCCTCAGGGTCACCTGAGTGATGCTCCTGGTTCCTGTAGTCTACAGTTTTTTCTCTGGAAAGCCATTCCTACAGATCTTTAGCTATACAATTTGGGATGAACACCGTTTGAATGGTGTGGAAGTAGGAATCGCCATGGCCAACTCACCACGGGATAAGAGTTATGCTAATATCAAGAAATGGTGGAATAGAATCATTAAACAAAGGATGCAAAAGGAGGGACAAAATGAACTCTGAATGATAAAAATTAAAATAATGTTTAAATAATTTTAAATACTTAAATTGAATTGTTGAATTGTCCCACAATGACTTGTCCTGCGGTGGGTTGGCTGTGGCAATTTGGACATGATGAGTTGGTCACAGCGGGTTAGCTGCACCAAGGTGTCCCATTCCTTCCTACAGGCCTGTTACTCTTGTTTTGATCTCCCATTCACAGACTAACCAGACCAAAAACTGCTTAGTTGCCAAACTTCTGCAAGATTGGCTAGGTGCATCCACCTGTTGAGGTACAGGTGCAGCAAACCCAGGCAAACTTAATAATTAGAAATGTAACTGCTGGATAAGATTTCAAATTGCCACATAATTTTCTTAAAATATGGAAAATTATTTATGAGTAAAGGGACATAGAACAACATCATAATAAGATACTCAGAGATGATTCACACCCTGGTCAGTGTCCTTTCGCACTTCTACCATCGGGCAGAAGACATCAAAGCATAGCCAGACGAACAAATAGGTTTAAAAATAGCTTCTATCCTTGGGCTGTCAGACTCTTAAACACAACCACAATCACTCCATGCACACACAGAAACACATGACTAGTTTTTCTTTAGCTTTCATTTTTATTTTCCCCTACTTACTTGCATGGGGATTATTCTTTATACTATTTATGTTGTTTGTATTTGTTGTCGTGGATTGCACCAGTGGGCTAAAACCAATTTCATTGTATTTATTTTGTACAGTGAAAATAAAGGCTAAACTAACCCTGCAAGGATGAGGGTTGGGTGAAAAGTAATGTTTCCAACAGATGGACATCCTGAAGCTCTACAGAGGTTCTGTCATGTTATTTCGTATATATTACTTCACTTCAGTTAGTGAGAAGTTGCTGTGAGAAATGGTTATGCGACTATTGTTCATGAAATGGAATCCTGCTATGAGTACTCATTATTCTGCTTTAAGCATCACACTGTGATGTAATTTTTAACTGCTGAATTAGAATTCACTGCCATGTACAGATTGTTTTATGGTAATGACTGTGTTGACGAGAGTCTAGATGTAAACATGAGAACTGGGAAGAACTGATTGATATGATCAGGAACAAAGTGGCAGCAACCAACGAGTTGCACATAAGAAAGATTGAGGCACAGGCTTAATGGTCCATCGTACAGCAAAGGGTCATTGTTGTCAAGTTTGGCATTTCACAAGAATGTATGGGTAACATTATTGAACTTCGGCATCAGAAGGCTTGGGCAAGATGGGGGCCTCACATACCGACGGCAGAAACAAAGCCCTCAGGAGCTGGAATTTGCCAACAGTTTTCAATTTATGAGAATGAAGATGGGGAATCATTACCATCCAGAAACTAAGTGCTTGCCCTTGGAATATCATCACAAAGTTTCCCCTGTAGAAAAAGATTCAAAACTTGGATGCTGTTGAACCTGGCAGCTCAGAGCACCATACTGCAGCACTCAAAACTTTGAAACAATGACTAAGGATACTTTTGAGGAACAAGAAGAAAACTTTGCTGCAATGTGGTAATGCTAGGCCTCACACCTCATGAACCAGGTTGAATCTCATCCTCTTACCACACAAGTCTATGCTTAGCCACATGGATCTTCCACCCTTTTCCAGAATTGGAAGAATGCCTTCAAGGGCATCTTAGTCAAACAAAGAGGTGAAAAGGAGATGATCGAAGGGACCAAAATATGAAGTTTCATGATGCCTCTTAAGAACCCTGTCCATCATTGGCAAAATTGTGTGGCCAATGGTGATGATCATGGGTAGAAAGAAATACAGGTGGCCTAAGTTATCATTTCAATTTATTGAAATACTTTTATTTACACTAAATATGACGTTTCATTACGTTTCATTCAACCCCCCCCTCCATATGTGTGCACATGGTATATATTGACATGCATGATGCTATTTTCCTATATATACAATGAAAACTAATGGTCTAATGATCTGTAAATAAAAAGCTGGTTGCTGAAGGATAATTCTTCAGCAACTGACGGGAACCAGCATAAAATGAGGCACTGATCTACTGGAATAGCTCTGCAAGGGCAACATTACATGCCAGAGGATTCCAACCACTGATCTTAAAGGACAGAGTAATCCACATGAGAATAAGTGGTCCTTTAATAACTAAATCATTCAGTTAAGTAACTAAACTATTATTTATTTTAAGAGAGAAAAAATACCAATCTCATGTTAAAAAAATGGCACTCTGAAATTTAGCAAAAACCCTTAGGTTGTGTCTGTGTATTTTGATTTTGTTGAAGCCATACAAGATACTGAAATCTTTAAAACAGCTGGAAGTGTACTTTTCAAATGGATTCTTGAGAAGACATTTCATTTAGAATTGCTACACAATTTTATGCATGAGTTGTGTTTAATAATTGCACTTGCTGCGCTAAGATATGTCAAATGTGAGAGAAGGCAAATGTCTTCCCTTGGCCTCCTGTTTGGGCAACGGTTTATAGAATGTAGTTCTTTAGCAAATGTTTTTTTTAACATGTCTTGGGCATTGCCATAAATGTCTTTATGCTAACAAAATATTAAGAATCTCTTTGTCCTAATAAGTTGAGTGAAAAAAATGTCTTTATTTTGTTTGTAGGTTTGGGCTGAGCAACAAATTTGAAGCAGAGTTCCCTTCCTCATTGACAGGAAAAGTAAGTATCTTGAAAGAAAGTAAAGTTAATAAAACTCCTAACACATTACTACACGTTGAATTTGATGCTGCTGCTAGAGCAGGAAAATGGTTTCTTAATGCATACCAAGCCTTAGAAATATATATATATTTATCATCCTGCTTTCTGGGTTCATTCTTGAAGGTCGCACCTGAAGAGTTCAAAGCCAGCATCAGCCGAGTGAACAGCTGTCTTAAGAAGAACCTTCCCGTTAATGTCCGATGGTTACTCTGTGGCTGCCTTTGCTGCTGTTGTACCTTAGGCTGTAGTATGTGGCCTGTGATTTGCCTCAGTAAAAGAGTAAGTTAGATACCACTTATTATCATAAATGCTCTAGACCATGTGATTGTTTTAATGCCTGGGAGGACATCAGCAACTGTGTGTGTGTGTGTGTCTGTGCGTGCGTTCGTGCACTGGGTGGGTGGGTGTTGGTTATTTAAATCCCAATCAACCTTGCATAGGCAGAGTGTGAGCATTGTAAAAATGTGTTTCTGGCTTTGCTCCAGGCCCTGCTTGTCTGCAATCCAGGGAGCATTGAAGTACCTGTACATTTGATATCATTTAAAATCTATCGTATTTTTTGGACTATAAGAAGCACCGGAGCATAAGACGCACCTTAGGTTTTTTTTTGGGGGGGGGGGATAAGAAAAAAACAATTCTGCCTCTGCCTACCAGCATCCATGGTATTCATCTGGCTAGCATCCTGTCAGTGTGTGAGAGAGTTGAAGGCTGTTTGGAAACAAACAGTATTTGCTGTGTGAGCAACAAGGAAGGAGACAGCAAGGAGCCTGGGCGTGGCTTGTTCTGTACTAAGGCTGCATGCTGTGCTGATATCTGAAACTAAAACGGAAAGTGAAACTCCTCCTCTGCTGAACTACCACGTTGGAAAACCTGCTTTTGGTATTGTGTATTTACTTAATGTGTTATATTATATCTAAAGAGAAGTTATTGAATCCTGCTGAATCAGTTACTTGTGTGTGCTTTCTGAATGGGATTGCTGCTGCAAACTCTGACACCTCCTTGCAGCAAATAGCAAACAGACAGGTCAGCTTCAGCACATTATTGCAGCCTGATTCAGCATGAGCAGCTGATTGGCGGGTGGATCGGCCTCCCGGAATACCCCCAATCAGCTGTTCCAGGCTGCAGGGATTGCCATAGAACGTTGCCTCCTCTGTGCCTTGCGTTTATACTCCGAAAAATACGGTAATCATTAAAATAAATAGTATATTTACTTCTTGACTAATCCTGCCATGAAATGTTTAGTTTTCTTTGGGAAGGGTTCATCTAATATCATTTTAGGAGGGTGCAGTTTGAGGACCCTTATCCTAATGAGTTGAATTTTGTTACCAGTATCTTCTGCATCCTTTCCCCCTGCAGGGAAAATTTCTAAATAAAAATAGAATAATTGTTATTTACTTAATACTGTACATGGTTAATATTTCTGAAGCTGGGATCTACAATACAAGTAGTCTTCGACTTATGGCCACAACCGAGCCCAACATTTCAGTTGTTAACTGAAACTTTTGTTAAGTGAGTTTTGTCTCATTTTACGACTTTCCTTGCCGCGGTTGTTAAGTGAGTCACTGAAGTTGTTAAGTTAGTAACCTGGTTGTTAAGTGAATGCAGCTTCCCCATTGACTTTGCTTGTCAGAAGGTCACAAAAGGGGGTCACATGATCCCAGGACACTGCAACCGTCATAAGTATGAGTCAGTCGCCAAGCATCTGAATTTTGATGACATGACCATGGGGATGCTACAACAGTCATTAGTGTAAAAAACTGTCCTAAGTCACTTTTTTCAGTTCCATTGTTACTTTGAATGGTCACGAAATGAACTGTTGTAAGTCGAGGACTACTTGAAGCAGTAACAAAAGAGACCTATACTTTTAAATCCCCCTTCTAAAGCGTGCTGTACTTCAGAGTTACAGTATGTTTTTGTAACATGCAATATCTAGTGTGGTCTGAACCTTGCCTTCTTCGGTGAAGTGTAAGAATATTGTCATGTACACCACATCCCTGGCTTTCAGTCTAATATTAAATTAATCCCAGCAATTATACTGAGGATCCAGTAATATTTTCCTGACCCATTTCCTATTTACCAAATTTTTCCAGCCACACAGGAAGCACTGTTCTTAAGACAAACAGGAACAATGATCAGAATTAACAATACAGCATAGTTGTCAGCCGTCCCGTTGGTAAACGCAGCAGAAGAAACTCCTGGGACATTATTCTATCAAGAGTAGAACTTTACTAATAATTCCACATAGGCACAGACCTAGCAAAACCAGTTTCCAGGAATAAATTCTCGCAAACGGGCAAAGGCAAACTTTTGTGCCTTCAGTGATACATCTATGAATAATTCATTCACTTCCAGTCTCACTTCCTTGTGCACTTAGAGATGCACGTAAATATTCAGATACGTGGCAACTCCTTCATCCGTATGTGAAGATTTTTATGAACAGATACACACATATGTACTTCCCATTACATACAGCTAGACACAAACACTTTTTCTCGCGTAGCACTAAAGTTGTTGTGCTGTGCAATTATTGGCAAGACAATTTTTGAATAACATGCCCTAGACGTTCTGCCCGTTTTGGTGATCCCCTTCCTTTTGCTGGCTTCTGCTATCCAGCTTACACTCTCCGTGCTTAGCAATAAGAATGATGATTGTCAGATCATCCTTTTGTAATATTTACCATCCTGTTGTAATGGCTGTAAGACCACCTTTTAAATAGCATAAAATGTAGTTCTTCTTATTACTCGTTATTGTAAAAGCAATTCATGTACAATGTACAAAATATGTTACCTAAAATTTGCAGCACAATGTCCTAAAGTTATACCCGTATTTCATCAAAAATAAGACCGGGTCATAGATTAATTTTTGCTCCAAATGATACATTAGGGCTTATTTTCAAGTGATGTCTTATTTTCGGGCAAATACGGTACTAAATGCATCCCTCTGGCTGACAATCTTAACTGGGGTTTTTTGGGGAGGGTAAGGCTTATATTATGAGCATCCAGAAAAATCATGCTAGAGTTTATTTTCCAATTGGGTCTTATTTTCGGGGAAACACAGTACTTTCTCAAATTACGCTTCCTTAGTGTTTCATGGTTCCTTGTCTCATTTTAACATAAGGTCAGGTTTAATGTTCAGAAGTTGGGGCTCTTGTTTTACTGCTGATTACAAAAATGTCAAATGAAGTTGAGAACATAATGCCTGAATATACCTCCAGTGGATTACCCTGTTTCCCTGAAAATAAGACCTCCCTGGATAATAAGCCCAATCGGGCTTTTGAGTGCAAACGCTAAAATAAGCCCTCTCCCAAAAATAAGCCCTCCCTGAAAATATTGCAATAAAGCAGCAGCCATGAGGTGACTATGCTTGCCACCTCCTGCAGCTCAAAAATAATAAGACCTCCCCAAAAATAAGGCCAAGTGCTTATTTTGGGGGTCAGAAGAAAATAAGACCCTGTCTTATTTTTGGGGAAACGCGGTAGTAGACATTCCTCAGTCTTCCTCTCTGCCCACCCACCGCCTCTATTTTCTAGGATCCCCTAGTACTTCATATACTGAAGGTATATAAAGAAAATTGACTAAATCAATGCAGAACATTTAATTATTATACAATGTAGTAAATAAAGTATTGTGTTTATTTCTGTAACGCTATTGATGAGTGAGCTAATTTTGCCTTGTTCATAACTTGTTCAACCAGTGAGAAATACAACATTTTCAGACTAAGTTCCATTTTGTAATTAAGCTAAAGTAATATCTGATGGTCCATGGGCTTTTTAAAAAAAATAATTTTCTAAAATATTAGAAAGGAGAAAATCTCCCCCCCCCCCCCCCCCGCTTCCTTTAGAACAGCCTTTAGAAAGAATACCATGATCTCCATTCTGAGGAATAATTTGACTCCAATTGAAAAGGCACAGCAGGAACTGTTGCGTCAAACATTTCCAAAAGGGTGCTGTCTTTTATTTATACAATGAATTAAAAAAAATAGTCAAAAAGTCTTCCTAGCGCGTTACTACTTTTAAATTTACAAGAAATCCTCTTGCTCCAATTTAGTTACAACTATTTTCAGAGTAGCAAAATGAGGGCTTTCTATGTTCAGGATTTTCTGATGGAGATATAATCCGTATGCTTAAAATAAAATTGCAGTATATGTATAGTTATTCCTATTGTTAGTAAAACTGTTGTGCAGTTTTATGGATAGTATTTATCCTCCCATGGCCATACTTTCCTTTGGTCTTTCAGACCCAGATCTTTTTTGGAATAATGTGTTGTAGACCATTAAAGATGCCTTGAATTGACAGCTTAAAAATTATCTTTTATGTAAGGATCATCTTCATGATAGAATTACATTAAAACCAGTAGTTAAAATTTTTATTGTATAATTTTAGAACTACTTCATTAAGTTTCTCTAAGTAATAGAATTTTTTTTTAATGGTTCATCGTACACAAAGGGAAGTCATGTCCATTACTCCTCAGTAAATCCGGATAGGATAAAATGGCTTCAGTATTGTGACCCACTGTGACCCTTTTATTTATTTAAGAGCTATTAGGTTGAAGTGGTTTCCATAAATAATCATACCTTGTTCCCAGATAAGAAGTATTAATCTGGTTTTAAAGAACAAAAAAACCACATTTGATGGTTAGTGTTCAAAATCTTCCTAATGTCTTTTCCCCTTTTAGTTTTGTTTTGTGTTATCAAATGTTCTTAGAAAGTTCTCTGTATGGCTGTGATTGAAAATCTCCAGTCTTGCTCTCTAGATCAAGAGCCCCTCTTGGGCTGTGAATGTCCTCACCTGCTCCTCACTGTAAATCACTGAGCTGTCAAGTATCATGATTAATTAAGCTGCACATGCCAGTCTCTCTCTCTCTTTTCCACCTGGCAAATCGAGGGGAAAGGAAGCTTGATCTAAGAATTGAGTGATGCTCTTTAAAGTCACCTTTTCTTCCTCGGCCTTCGAGGTACTTGCGAATGTTTCATTTAAATGTTCATTCCCATTTTATTTAGTGGCCAGGGGTTGAGCAGATTTAAATGCTTGGCAACATTTAAGTAACGATGAAATGATTGACAAAACTGGAATATTTTTTATAGAGGGAAACATCAGTGGGCATCTACATTAAACCTTAGGACGGGATAAATTGACGTGAAAGTATTTTTTAAAAGCTTGTTTTCCACATGTTTAATATTGTTTTTTAATTTATTTTTTAAAAAAAATGGGTTTTTATGTCCCCTTAAATCAGGATGCTGTTCAATTTGTGCTTAAGATTTCCTTCAGTTTAAGAGTAACAGTCATTAAATGTTAATTTTTTTTTTAATCTGCAGAAGGCTCCTTCGGAGGGTTGCATTGAACCTTCCTGTGTTCACTTTCCTATTTATAATGTAAAGTGTTTAATTGTGCTAGTATTTGGGAAGCTGGTTTCTTTGCCACCCTTTCTCCTTCCCCTCCATGCAAGCAATGAAATTTAAATTGTACAGCAGCCGTAATCTATTATTTAAAAGGCTCTGGCAAGAAAGATTACAAGGTAGCTTCACATTTTTTGAATCGGGTTTTGCCATTGGTTTAACAGCGGGTGGGCACAGGCAGATGCCCTATTGCCATTTTTCACCATTGATAGAGTAGCCTTTCAGAGTCAATGAGCTCTGTCAATGTGAGCTTGTCAAGGCTACAACTTCATAGACCTGAGAGGCGGTTTGAGAGGTCAGCCCTTTTCAGGTTTGCTGTGATGCAAATGAGTTTTAATGCTTAAACAACTATTGGAATTTTTATGTCTGCTCCTTGTTCTTTTTTTCCTTCACAAAGTCATTGACGAGACATTCAGTGCTTTTTAAATTGGAAGTTGCATTGTGCTAAAGACCTAGTACAGATTTACTGAGGGCTGAAAGCAGTTAGATCATGTTCTTTTCATGGTGCGATTAGAATCAAATCGATTTCCCTACAGCCTTCAGCATTCAGATGGCAATTTTAACAAAGCTTAGGGGGCTAGACAAGGGACAAAACGACTGAACTGAATGTTAATTACACTCTGCAGCCTTATTTTCTTTTGATTTGGAGCTGACTGGCAACTAAATTAACAAAAGTGTGACCATAACTGCTGCCCTATTTTCATTTAAAAGGAGAGCAGGCTCTAAAAGGCTATCTTTACAAAGAAACAAGAGAGGTCTGCTGATCATTGTTAAAGGGCAGGCCCCGTCTTTCATAAAATAAAATAAAAAGTATTAGCCAAAAGTAACAGAACTTCAAAAACTACAATGCGGTAATTTAGTTGTCACTATTTAAAAGCTGACTGGAATCCCTTCTTTTTAGGGAAAAAAAAGATGGCACAGAACCTTACAATTCATCCATAATAGTTGGATTCTTTCATGTAGGCACAACTGAGATTTGTGCATTTGCCTTGGTTGGAAACGCAAAGAATCTCTTCCCCCCCCCTCTTTATTTTAGCCCATAAATACTTGCATGTACACATGTTCACTCACAAATATGTTTGCCTATAGAACAATTCACATACTGTTTTCTGCTTCTTCTTTTTTTACGATACTCAGTAGATTTGGAGATTTAAATTTTATTATATTTTTTAAAAAAATCTTGCTGGATCAGGGATGCAGTTTATAACACCTCTTGTTTAGCTTCAGTTGAAGTGCAGGATGCTTTTCCACCCACCCACCCTCCCTCCCTCTCCCTCAGTGCCCCCCCCTTCTCTTTGCCTTATAAGGAAACTGCAGCTGTACAAAGTTGAATTTGCCACAAGGCTCAGTGATCCATGCCTTTGCACCTGCAACACTGGTCTCATCTCAACACCTGGTGTCATGATTTATCCTCCCTTATGCATAAAGACTATAAACTCCCGTCTTATTGTTGTGTGGTTGATGGCACGGCCGTCAAATGGCTATAAACAGTAGGATGTATTTCTAATACAACTCAATCAGAACGCTTACTTGAGTGTTTAAAGTTGCGTGGTTTTGCAGGAAGATTTAATTCCTGTGGTTTAGAACTGAGTATTGAGGTGCAGGAGATTTAAGGATCAAATGCTTTTGCATAATTTTACACAATGTGTTAAGTGAGAGAGCATAGATTTACAACTCGTATCTGTTTTATATGAAAATCTCTATTGTTCTTGTGTAGGTTGCTTGAAAAACGCATCCCATTAGATTAGATTCAGTGGATTGTGAATTAATGACTCTGTTCCTAAAAAACCCTTTGTTAATGCATAGCTTCATAAGTTTTCCAACTATTTGGGTATTTCTTAAAAGTTGCTTTGCTTCCATTTTACTCTCTATAAGCATGCATAACCTCTAATTACTACGACCCCCAACAAGTAAACGTAGAGTACAACAAACTACCCTTTACTGAGTTCTCCTTTCCGCCTACACATTTTCACATACAGCCAGTTGCAAAACAAACTCCCCCCCCCTTCTCCCCACAAAGCAACTTGAGAGTAAAAATTCTTTTTACTTGCCTTCTAGACACGAAGATCGATTGAGAAGTTATTAGAATGGGAAAACAATAGATTATACCACAAGGTGAGTACTGCAGGGAGCAGCTTCGTACTGCTGGGGCTAGAGTGGCTCAGTATGGAAACAGATGCTTTGTTGAAGGCCAAATATGAAAAGTGAACAAACGGGGGTGTCTCAATGCCGGCAATAAAACATCGCTCATTTTTCTTCTTCCCCTTTCTCTCCGTTGTCTAGCTGTGCTTGCATTGGAGGCTAAGCAAAAGGAAATGTGAATCGAATAACATGATGGAATATGTAAGTTAAAGGGCTGTTTTGTGCGTCTCTCTATTAAATGATCATTTATTTTGCTTCTGATCTTATTCTTTCCACGATTATTAATCAGCAAAGGTGTCAGCAGGCTTAATCGCCCGAGTGGCATAGATTTTCTACGGTTCACAGATTCATGGCTTCATGCGCAGGGCTGATTTATAAAAGTTATGAATGACTTGAAAACAAGGCTTCACTGTGTCCTTGGAGGGGGAAAAAAAATAAAATAAATTAATTGCCAAGATAAAATGGCTTGCACATGTGCTGATGGGGTGTGAAATTTTCAAATGCTGTATAAAAAGAATAACTGCAACTTTGGTTACGCAGTGAATTAGAGACGTGGGCTGTTTTATATAATGCTAATCAAGTCTTGGCGTATGGAAAAGACCTTTCAACTGAGCAGTTGGAGCTTAGGAACCTCTATAAAGACTTTGTAGATTTTAACTGCTCCCATATCTCAGCAGCCCTGAAAGTGCAGCCGTCAACTCTAAATGTTTTAAAAGCCTTGATTGTAAGAAAGGAAGTTTAGGTCGTCTTCCTGCTTCTGAAGCAGAACTTTGCATATTGTTATAAAGACTTGTGAAGATGCAAAAGTTCTTCCTTTTGCAGTCTTTGCAACGGAAATCTCTCTGCTTTATTGTTCTTTGTATTTTCCTGGGGCGCACAGGGGAATTGACTGCAATAAAACCAGCCCCCCCTAACAAATATACTATTGCAAAATATACCAGCATTGTGAAAATTTAAGATATAAGCAGGGGTTAACAAATTAAGACTAACCTGCAAAAGTATCTTGCTTTAGCTATTTCTAACATCCATGCCTTTTAATTATATATCTTGTCTATTATTTAACACAATGCACGCATTATAGACAGTATGTTAGAAGATTGATTTAAAACAGTGCTTAAATAGTTCCAAATTATCTTAAAATCATCTTTTCTGTTAGCACTGAAAAAGCGGAAATACTAAGGCCTATATCTAGCCTAAAACATAAAAGACTGCCTAAAATGCCCTTTTTACAGAGTAGCTCTATTCAACAAACTGTTTCTTTTTAACATCTATTATACTTAACATGTTAATTTATGATCATCTATTATAGCGAACATGTTAATTTATGATAGCAGACACATGATAACTTTGCAATAATTGAAAGCAAGAAAAGAATTTTTGGCACTGGTTTTTAAGATTGGCTATGTAAAGAATTCAGCACTTTATTTTAATAATTACTCCAAGCTTCTGGCCTTTATAAGACCATAATAAAAAAACAATAGACTTTTTGCCTGCTCCTATAGAGATACTCTGATTACAATTACCGCTTTTTCAGTAAGATGTTCAGAGGGTAATGTTAATATCCCAGCCTTTGAGCCTATTTTAATAACATTATAATGCACACAACAAAATCCAGGTCAGTTTAGAAAGCAGCTGTGCATGAGTGTGCACGCAACACCTGATGGCAGCCCTCATAAACCACGTACCAATTTTCACAGGATCATGCTGCAGTGGTGGAGGCAGCCACACAATTCTGAGAAAAAATGCAGCTGCTTTAAGCAGTTGCTGGTAGGTAGCATGAGAGGACTGCTACCTGGTTCAAAGATGCAGTTTAGCTTTCCCTTGAAAATATGAAAATAATTGATGAAAGCTGCTTTCATCATCTATCACTTGGTAAATGGGCTTATACTGGAGCCATTTTTCTTCCTCTTAGTTAACCTTCAGAATTAACCGTTCTGAAATGGCTAGTAGTTCTTTGACCAAGAGACTTTAGGCATGCTAAAATGGGCATGTACACACAGCCTGCATTTTCTAAGTAGGCCCTATCTCAGTGATGGTGAACCTTTTTGGCACTGTTGTGTTTTATATGCATGAGCTTCAGGTTCCTTCTTCCTTTTTCCAGTTAAAATGATCACACTAGAATCGATCTGTAGGTTACCTTCCATTGGTCTCGGAGAGATGCTGTCCAGCTGAAAACATGCCCAGATAGTTAAAACAGATAGAGACCCAGTTTGGAGTAGTGGTTTAGGCATCAGGCTAGAAACCACGAGTCACGAAGCCAGCTGGCTGACCTTGGGCTAACCACTCTCAGCCCTAGGAAGAAAATGCAAGGGCAAACAACTTAGTTAAACAAATAGATTCACTTTTGGAAAAGTAACTTCCTTTGTTCCCGACCCCATATACGTCAGTTGCAAAAATATTTTTAAACTGGGAGGAAATTCAAAAACAACCGTTTATGTACAATAAGGGAGCAGCATAAAAGCAAAATTAAAAGCTCTCTTGGCTTTGCCTGTAGCAGTGATGGCTAACCTTTTTGTTGTTGCGTACCGAAAGCGTATGCACCCATAATGCAATGCCCCCCACATGCCCCGCCCCCTGCGTGCATCCCCCACATGCATGCAGGACCTCCACGCTCCCACTGCCCCAGTGCATGCATGTGTGTCTCCCATATGCACCCCACACATGGGCAGCAGAGACCCGAAAACCCGCTGGCCAGCGGGAGGTGCACACACATGCGGGGGGGGGGGGAGCTGAACTGGGATGCCATAGGTTCGCCATAACAAGCCTATAGTAATTTGGATCCTGGCTATGGGTTATTCCCTTCTCATGCTGAAAACAACTGCTAAGAAACTTTGACAATAGCAATGCTGCCCAATAATTAATTTTCTCTTTCTCTTTCTGTTTTAACAGGTCATTCTTATAGAATTTTTACCAAAGACACCGATTTTCCAACCAGATTAGCATTTGCTTTACCTAGAGACTTCCTGAGTATGTTTCATTTCCAATGGTGCCTTGCTTGGTGCTCTCCTTGTAATGATACAGAGTTGGTTCTACAGGATCTTGTGGTGGTCTTCGTTCTTTTCCTTTCCGGATTTTTTTTTATTTTTATTTTTTGAACAACACGTTCAAAAGTTCATTTTGTCAAATTTGGCACATAGCATTCTGTGTGATTTAAATTATTACCTTCACCCCCCTTTCTGTTAATGAACCCTGGTCTTGAGGTATGGCTAATATGTGTGGGTATGTGTTTGAATACGCACACACACACATACATGTGTGTGTTTCTATGTGTATATATGCATAGCTATTATATACAAATGAAAATAGCTACAAGTATTCTAACCCCAAGATAAGATGTGAAAATTGGCAATCATTTTTAACCTATGCATCTCTAAATCTACATCTTGCCATGTTTGGCTGATGACAATATCTGTTTGTATCAGATCCCCCCCCCCCTTTCGCTGGGATATAAAACCAATCTCTTCTGAGCCAACAAGCAGTATTCCTTCATAAGCCCTAGCATCCATTCCTTTCCTTGTATCTTGAAAAAAAACTCCCATCTGCTCAGAAGATGTTCCTCCTCCAGAAACTTGAACATAGAATTGCTATTTCTCCACGAGAAGACGTAAGTCGCAGATTTGCAGGTGTCTGATGGCTCAATCCTGCTCAGGACTGTAAAATTGACTAGTATTTCCCTAAGAGGGCTGCTGCATGGAGAACAGTTAGGTAATCTTCCTGTGGCTAAGAGATTCAGAAGTGACTGAAAGAGAACCCGGGGTTCTACTCCTAATCTCTTAATCATGGTGAAAAATAAATAATTAAAAGTGATATTTTGTTTATACCAACTCCATATGTGTTTGTGCAGGTGCTTGTGAGAGAGAGAGAGAGAGGGGAGAGTGAATGAGTTGAGTGAATATGTCTGTCGGCGTGCAAGCCAGCGAGCGTTGTGGTTCATGCCTTGTAACAGCTTTCTTATTTGTTTACCCGATTGAATAGTACACGAGGATGCAAGATGGGCAGAAATATATTTGTTAATATTTCAGTAGTTTTTTTGAGTTATTGAATGTTACAGTGTTTGGCTCCAACCCTTAGGAAGCTGTATTTAAATCCCATTAAAAAACACTGGGCCTAAGTGTATTGGTTTCTAATGTTCTCAAGTTCTATTTATTTCATTAGGACTTAAGTGCGACTAATATTCACCTTTCTTTTTATTTTGAAGCTTTCCCTTGGGTTGGGGCCTTTGTGTGTAAAAACATTAACAGCATTTGTACCAGATGCTAGATGTGTCGTTAATGTCTTGATTTTTACATCTGTATTTCAGGTGGATGAATTTTTAAAAAATGGTTATTTGAATTAATAGTTTACTGAATGTCTGGAGTAAATACTGCATTCTAACTTTTAAATTTTATGTTTACATGGTTAGCTTTCTGTTTTATTTTATTGTTTGCACAAGGAAACATTTAAAAAATATGAGTATGTAATATTATGCTTTGGTCAGGCCAGTTTTTAGTTTCTTGGCTGTGCATATCTTCATGTATTAAGTTCAATGCCTGTTGTATGCAGTTACTTCTGAAACATTTGTTTCTGGATTTTAATGTAGGTGAAATGTAACATATTTTAAGGGCCTGTTCTTCATGTAGCAGAGCAATAATGTGAATAGCCAATGAATACAGTTTGCATAATATTTGTATTAATGAAATGTTTATCCCACTACTACAACAATATCAGTTCTTTTCATTTAAATATGTGTTTTGCTTTATTGTCATATACAGATACGTTTATTGTGTATTTGCCAATGTTCGCTACTCACAGCAGATTGCTAATTATTTAGAACATATTTTGTGACAATTTAAAGCTCTGCTTGCATATCACACCATATAGTGGCTCCAATATACTTTCATTGGCTAATCTTCTTGTTGTTCATTCAGAGTCTGGCATTTCTGAATCTCAGAAACTCAATGGGAGACAAACGGAGCATTTGCATAGGCCCTCCTGTTACTGAAAACAATACAACTGGCTTTAATTAGATGGCATGCATTGTACTTTGCTCGAAATATGTACCCCTGGACTCTCTTTAAAATGGGTAGTTTCCTTATCATTTTAAACCACGATACAGTTTGCTTGTTTGGGGCTGAGCATGTTGCGTGAATGAAATCATGGTTTATTTTAGGGCATTAAACTAAGGTTTGAAACCATGGTTTGTTGTTGGCTTGCTGACTGCAACCTTGATTGAGCTAATGTAGAAAATGAACAGATACCTGGTTCGCTTTTGGTTTGATTCTGTACTCTATCAAGGACCACATTAACTGGGCCTCAGAAAGAAGGGTAACCAAAAAGAAGGGAAAAACATAAATTTGCCCAAACCTAAAATTACTTTGCTCATCTGCAAAACTGATTCTAACTTGATTTTAAAAAATGGTACTAAACGATTATTCCATGGTTATTATAATGCATGAATGCAGCCTATGGAATAACTTTGAAATACATAGGTAGTTTTATTCAGGTATTCCAAAACCAGGGGTGGGATTCTACCAGTTCGGACCGGTTCAAGTAAACCGGTAGCTCCGACGATCAGCTGGGAGTGAACCAGTTTGCTCCGACAATCAAGTGCACCCCTCTCCCCGCCCACTCCTGGCTTTACTTACCTTTATCTTCTCAACTGAATTGCGCGGCAGAATGGATTGCTGTGCCTCAGATGTTTTCCTCCCTAGCAGTAATACGGAAGGTAAATTTTCTCCAAACTCCGCACGCAATCTGCGAAGCGCGCGATCACCGAACCGGTTGTTAAAATGGTAGGATCCCACCACTGTCCAAAATTATTTGCTATCCTTCAGGATCTGCTTTTTTCCCCTAACAAAAGAAACCATGTCAAGCATTTTCTCCTCTTCTTTGAAATTTCCAAAGTGTCTTAGAACATCAATATTAATAATGAAGACCTGGGCTGTTTTCCAACACGTTGTGCTTATTGATTTGAATGTGCTTATTGCCCTTCTATCTGTGTTGTCGTTCATGGAGTCTTAAGTAGACAAGATGTAAAATTCACCTCTGTCCCTAAAGTGGAGAGAAAAATGCTATTCACCCTGAGCTTCTCTCTCTTTTACTTCTGTGAAGCTAGGACCTCTTTCCAAGGATCCGTTTTGCATTATTTAGTTTTCCTGGGGAAAGAAATTGGCAATTTCTTGCATGTGCAAGAAGCTTGGCCGGCACGCTAGAGCTCCTGTATATCAATATATCTGCTGAGTAGGTTGAATGTTTGATTTGTTACATTAGAAAAAACCTGGCTTATAAATATTTTCTTCCTGAAAAGTTGTTGTCAGTCGGAACTTTCCATGGATAGTTTTGCAACTATCAGGACACTAATGAAATGAGGACTGCTCCAATATTATATTTCTCTCTTAGTTAAATAATATGTCTGAGCTAGCTCAGGTAATCTGTTGGATGAAGGTGCAACCCCAATAAATCTGGTCCAACTAACAAGTTTTGCTAAGCAGCATAAATTCTCATGAGCTGAAGCTCACTTTGCAGATGTTTAGAGCAGTGTTTCTCAACCTTGGAGACTTGAAGTCCTCTGGACTTCAACTCCCAGAATCCTCCAGCCAGCACAGCTGGCTGGGGAATTCTGAGAGTTGAAGTCCACAGGACTTCAAGTCTCCAAGGTAAGAAACACTGGTTTAGAGTCACTAGGATGATGTACAATTTCAATGGAAAGGCAAAGTGACCGCATGAAAAATCTTGCTTTTTAAAAAAACTGCCCTAATGAGTAGATCTTCTCCATAATAATGATTTCCCTGAACTTAGCAACTGGGGTAGGCTGGTCACCTTCTAAAACCATGGATACACTTTTGCTAGACTCATAATTGTTTATACAACTGTGTTAATTTAGCAAAAATATATATTTTTTAAAAAGCGTGTCCACTCCTTTGATTTGAGTTGCTTTATATACATTTGCTACCATGTCTTTTCTCTTTCTGATATGTACTGGATTTTTAAGGAAATATTGGGGTGGCGGGCTGGGTTGGGATTTACTTGAGTCGCAAGCACAAAACTTAAGAAATTGCTGGTTTATTCATGCATGCCTATGTATTAGAGCAGTGGTTCCCAAACTTGGCAACTTTTAAGACTTGTGGACTTCAACTCCCAGAATTCTCCAGCCAGTTCTGGGAGTTGAAGTCCACAAGTCTTAAAGTTGCCAAGTTTGGGAACCACTGTATTAGAGAACAGATTTACATCACCTGGCAGTAGCAATACGCATATTAAAGCTGATAATAAAAATGTTGGAAGTATGAAGACTAACGAGGCCAGAAAAGGTATAATATTATTGTTTAAACCTTGCATTCACAGAGGGACTTTTCAGAGAGAGTTCACATTTAGTCCCTTATGAGTGTAAAAGAATTACAGTTGGTCCTCAAAAGATGTTGCATTTACATTGCTCATTTAAAACAATCCTATGGTTACATGCCTTTCGATATGCAAATTACTTGATGCTCCTCCCTGCTTATTTGTAATTTTCCTCTGAACCAGATGTACCTCAGGGTACTAACCACTAAGTGCTTGTAAGTCCCCTTGTTTTGCAGTATAAGGCAAGTAAGGAAAAAAAATGTTTCACTGGCTCCTTGATGGGTCAGTGTAAGGAAATCCTTAAAATTTGATCCTTAAAATGAAACTGTTTTGTAATTATGCAGGTCTGCCTTTAGAAATATATGTTCTTTATGAAATCATCCCCCCAAAAAAGTTTTAAGGCTGTACGTACCCAAGGCTAATCTTACTGAAGAGTATGCAGCCTTGGACATGTTTAGTAAGACTGTAATGTAACCCTAACCATTTGGACAGCTAATAAAGAAAATCAAAACCTCTTACGAGGATTAAGAAAACACAACTCTGCCTAACCAAGCATTTGTGTCTGTGCGTGTGCATGTGTAAATGTGTATTTCCTGATTTGGTCCAGAGACTGAATGCCATTCTGCACCATGAAATCTATGATATACAGACCCACACACAAAAAGTTGATCAAATGCTACACAAACAAATAGATGAACAAGCTTTTACATTATGCACATGATCTGCTTTTAAGGTTTTGGTTTTTTGGGGAAAAAATGTAACCTGTCCATCTTTCCAGAGTAATTTTAAATGCTGTCCAGATTGCTCCTCTTAGATGGGAAATCTAAGAGCATGTTCTGCTTAAAAAAATGTTAAGTTTTGAATAAAATTGCCTTGTCTATATAAAGGAGGTAGTGAATAACATTTTTTTTAAAAAATTGAAATAATTCTTCGCTTCTGGGTATCTGCATTGGCTTATTTTGAATTTAACCTCATATTTCAAATGTACCTTTGAACAAAGATACAGCCTTAATACTTTTGTCAAATAACACTGACAGAATGTCCTTTGAAGATGTCTCTGGAATTGTATTGTATACTGCTTGATTAATTCCTCAATTGTTACGTAGTTAAAATGATACTAAGATACATTCCTAGCCTGTTAAAGTGCATGAGTCTATAAGAGACATTTTTTTCACAATGTGGCTTTTGGCTTGACATCAAGCTTTGGGGGAGACCATAGTTCTTAACCATTTTGAGAAGATTGTATATTAGATGTTTCACCAGCATCCTTTGATGAATTATATGACTTTTGGCCAAAAGAAAAAAGTTGCAGTAAAGCTGAAAACCGATTCTTAGCATACAGTCTCAGGTCTTGCCACATTATAACTGCGTTCCTGGTCATTGTGGATCTTCCTTTCTGAAGGTTGTCATGAAACTATTTTATACAATGTTATCTAGACCAGGAAGTTTTGGTTTGGCACCACTAGGTTCTGAAGGCACACCCCAATCCTGGCCAAATAAAGAAAAATGCTGAAATGTCATGGGATCACTTTAAGTGGGCTTATTGGGATGGGAAAATGCTGTGGACGACCTGGGCTTGACACTCTACTCATGGCTGAGGTCAGCATTCCCACGTTGAAATGTCTGTCTCTTAATTGTATTTGGAGAGTCTCAGTCATCCAGGTCATAGTTTTCATTCCCCACCATCCAGTCAGAGCTGAAGAAGCTTCTTGGATGAGAAGTGAAGCGTCTGCAAAGAAAAAACAAGAAAGTCCAGTTGCCTCTTGAAAAAAAGCACCTTTGGGACTTGGTTGTGCTGCAAATGCTATATGAGTTGGAGCTACTATGCTGTATTCCCTCTCGCCCCCTATCTTTCACCCCCCCACCTTCAAGGTAAACTGGATCCAAATAGTTTGAGCCTTAGATATGTCAAGTTCCTGTAGCAGTTGAATGAGAAATTATGCTAGAAGCTGTTTCCCATTACCTCTTGGAAAAGAATCAAAAGGGCAAGATAGCCTTTCCGGCAGCCCTGGGTATTGTAACCTCTGTGGAAGACTTCAAGTTGGGAATATGCAGCTGTTACATGATTAAATTTTCCACCCTACTGTCGGGTCGATTACCCTTCGCCCTCAGTTCTTTTTCCTCTCCATACTTCCAAATGAAAGCAGACCCTTGAATTCTGCCTTATCACCGGTAAAACTTCCACTTAGCAATCTCGGAGGGCATTCCTCCGAGATAAGAGCCAAGGTGGCGCAGTGGTTAAATGCAGCACTGCAGGCTACTGCTAGATCAGCAGTTCAGCGGTTCAAATCTCACCGGCTCAGGGTTGACTCAGCCTTCCATCCTTCCGAGGTGGGTAAAATGAGGACCCGGATTGTTGGGGGCAATATGCTGACTCTCTGTAAACCGCTTAGAGAGGGCTGAAAGCCCTATGAAGCGGTATATAAGTCTACTGCTATTGCTATTCCTGTGACAAAGAAACCGGGTGGGTTGCCAACTAAATGTAGGCAAAAAGTGGGAAGTTAAGAACTTGGGTAGTTCTTGGAATAGAAATAAGGGAACAGAAGCAGGAAAACCTTGGTAACAAGGATAAATTAGGAAAGGGCTTTCTATTTAAGATCTTTGTTGCAGTAGAATATTATTGCATAATTCCTGAAGGTAGGGGTATTAACAGTCAAATATACCATGACAATATATCTTATTTTTCAGAGTATAATACACCCCCCAAAAAAGGGTGATAAACTGGGTGCATCTTATACACTGAATACAGTATTTTTGGCCGCCTGAAACCCCGCCCCACGAATCCATTTTTCGCAAAAATGGACATGCAGAGGGTTTGGGAGGCCTGCAAAGTGCTCCTGGGGGCTGGGGAGGGCAAAAATGAATGAAAACGGGTCGGTTTTTGCCAAGCCCCCATCAGCACGCTATAGGCCTCCCAAACCCTCTGCATGCCCTGTTCTTTTGCAAAAAACAGGCCCATTTTTTGCTCGTTTTTGCCCTCCTCAGCCCCCAGGAGTACTTTGCAGGCCTCCCAAACTATTTTTCACAAAAAAACGGGGTGTGCAGAGGCTTGGGGAAGCCTGCAGGGTGCTCTGGGAGCCGGGGAGGGCAAAACCTTTTTTAAAAAAATTATCTCTTCAAAATCTTGGTGCATCTTATATTCTGGTGCATCTTACAGTCTGGAAAATACAGTACTATTTTAAAGTACATTCAGTAGAAGAGCAATTCACTGCAGGACTTATTTCTGAATAAACCAACACAGAATCAAGTCTTTAGGCTGATGAAAGTTGGATTTTAATGCAATTCAGAAACCCCTTCGTTATTTCTTTTTTCCAGGTTTCTTCATGTAGGAAAGGTAGTCTCATTATAAGAACTCTCAAAGAATCCAGCTTGTCAGTTTAAGAGTAGCCTCCCATCTCGTGCAAAATGGCAAACACGTTTGAAATAGAATTTCAAAAACCATTTCTCATCTAGTATGGTGGTCTGCTATTCAAAGAGGACTTTTTAAAAGAGGGTATATGAATGCCCTTGGGCATATGTTTTGTGTGTGGTGGTGGGTTTTATTTCTGGATCTCAGCCATGCCGTTTAGCCTTTTCTTACCCAGCTAATGGGTGCTCCACTTGTGGCCTTCTGGATTGTCATCGTTGTATGTCACTGTTGGTTTTTCTAAATAAACAGAGGGCACATTTGACTATTTGTGGAAAATCATTTCAATCAGGAATTAATCTTAATATTCTAATATATTTTAGAGCATTATTATGAAATACACCTATCCCTTGCCAATAAAAAGCTTCGTATAAAAGAGAGGAGGTGAATCAATGTTAGTGAAATACATTTTTATTTACAGCTTATTATACAGAGGTCTGATAAAATTGGATGTCTTAATAAAATAAGAGCATTGGTTAATCTCCTTTCTCCTGGGGAAAAAATGCTGTTAAAGTACTTTAAAACATGTGTCTGATAATGTGTGTATATTCAAAGACATGGAAAGAACAATTAATAGGGAGGGTTTTTTTAAATGCACAAAATACACTTTAAAACCAATCAGATATGGTGGTTTTAAGTTTATCCACTCACCAACATTTCATAACTTTGTCTCTTTATCAAATATCTTTTCCTGACCCGACCCAGCCTTAAATAATGTATTCCGGTCCGAGATCTCTCTAAAAGAAAAACTGTTATGTGTTACAAAGGAATAAAATTGTGAAGCTATTTTTACAAAGACTTGTTTTCCTTTCCTAACTGAATGAACTTTGCATGATTTCACCAGAATGCTTTTAATCGACAGTTTTATTCTTCAGAACATAGGAAGCTTCCTTCTACTCAGCTAAGCCTTTAGTCCAGATAATTCAGTATAGTCTGGCTGGAGCTCTGCATGGCTTCCCAACCTTAATGAGATGCCAAAAATTAAATTAGAGACTCTGCCACCGTGCTGTGGTCCTTTCCTGCTAGAAAGATATCTCACCGACTTGAATCACTTTGCTCAGGCTAGGCCTTGCTGGATTTCAGTTGATACACAGAGAATTCCCCCACCTCATAGTTAGCTCTCCATAAAGGTATGGAACTAAATTTCATGCCCATTAATACTGCAGGGCTGTTGGGTGTATCTTAAATTTTGAAAAATGTGTTACGGGTGTATGTTAAAAATTCAAACAAGGATATTCTGATTGGATAGCATTGCTGGGTAAAGGTTTTTTTTTTTTTTAAGAAAGCATCTTCATTTTCCTAAGTACCATTTAGTTTCCTCTGTGTGTATGTGTATGTGTGTTTGTGTGTATGTATGTTTTTAAGCGTACGTTTCACCATATGTTGTCCCCAACCTGTTTGGAGAAATGGGAGTTTTGACAATGAAGGATCTCTTAATATGAATGGAATGGCTCTGCAGACTTTTATAATACAATTGATGGGAAGCAGAGAGGCATTAAAATCATTTTAAAAGTTTTAACTTTTTTTTTTTAAAGGATTAAAAAAATTTTTAACTGAAAAGCCATGATATAATATCCAGGAAAATTGTGTTGGAAAAAATTTTTTTTTAGAAGAAAGGAGAAATTAATACATAGGTGAGAGTTTGCCAAATTCTGTCTTCCAAGTTAGAAAGCGTGAATAAGTATGTAATCAAACAAGCCTCAGGAAAAGCTTTACCGCCAAGTTACTATCTAAAACTTTAGACCTTTGAATATTTTTAAACTCAGGGATCCCTTAGCAAATGTCCAAGAGCCTCTGAAATGAAGTTCTCTTCCAAAGTCTTAAACTTAAGCATTAAACTCTTTTGTGTGCATCTTTCTATTTTTGGAGGGTCTTTAGATGTTGTCTCTAAAAAAAAAAAAAAGCAACTGGCAAGAAAACCCAGCTAACAATCTCTTTATATGTATAATTTAAAAAAAAAAAACACACACCCCGGAGCTACCCGGAGCTACCCTGAACCGTGCAGGGTGTTGTAATTTTCGGTTTCCAAAGCAGTATGATACAATGTTGCTGAGCAGAAAGGCCCAAGATAGATTTAATGTAGCCAATTGTGCCCTTCTTTAAAAAAAAAAAAAGGTAACTGTTCAGTGTGAGTTAATTTTGGGGAGGGGTGGTGGTGTTTCCTCCCCTTCTCCTCCAGCATCTCTCCTTTTAGGCTTTGTGCCACATTCTTCCAGACAAATGCGTATTCCGTGCGGACTGCTGTTAGGCTAAATGCTCTCAGTTCTCTCTTTGCAATCAAGATTATGTTGCTAAGGAGATCTTGCTTTTATTGGTGCCATTGATTTGTGTTAATACGTTTTGAATACCTCTCGGCATTCTTCCGTAGACAAGGGCAAAAGAAAAACTCCCCCCACCACCACCACCCCCAAGTTCCCCCCAATTTACATGACAAAATGGAGCGGTGGTGTAATGAAGCCGATAGAAAGTGGCCAGTTGAAAAGCGGACCAAAGAAGGCCACTCAAGTGAGAAATGAAGCAATGTGCCGGGGACAGTCTGGCCTACGTTTGCTCCAGCTGCAGGATCTGGCTTGAGCTTGGGCGAGAGATGCAGATGCACCGGGCGACGAGAGAGCGAGAGAGAGAGAGCGCCTCCAATCTGCAGAGACCACCCACTTCTCAAAGCCCCAGCTTTCCCTTGGATTACCTCACTGGTTTTAAGACAAACGCTCACAAAGCCAAACGGCCTTGGGAAAGAGCAGAGGCGACCCATTGCCTTCCACCTTCTCTTCCTCCATCCCAAGGAAGACTGTTGAAATTTGCAGCTCAGCCCTGAAGGCCCATCCTTGAGAAGTGTGGAATATGGGCAGTACTAGACTTAACAACACTTATTGAGCTGAGCTGGCAGCAGATTCGGACAGTGAGGAGGTTGGGGAGGAAGATGGGCCAGTCTTGGAGTCTGGGGAATGCTCCGATGATGGCTTTGTGTCGGAGGCAGAGAGGGGGCCAGGGCCGTATGCCAGTTATCAGCTGCCTTCCGAGTCAGACATCAGTGAGGCAGACGAACAGCTGGAGCCTGTTCCCAGTGTGTGCATGCACAGAGTTGCCAGATGAAGGGAACAGCTAAAGAACAGAGGTCGACTTGGGAGTAAGGCGGTGGATGATGAATGGCCCCTCCCAGAGGAAATAAAAGAAGAGCGAAAGGGGAGTGGAGTTTGCAGGAGACAATTAGTTCGCTTCATTGGTTCGTGACTCTCTGAGACTCCTTGCCAAGTTCTGCAGATATCAGCCTGGCAGCTCTCCAAGCCAGATAAGGTCTGTGGCTGTAAATCCACCCTTGAAAGACTTTGCTGGATGTGAACGAACAGAATTCACAGTCAATTAATAAAAGAGGTTTTTGTTGGGACCAGGAGTTTGTTTCATGCTCTTGGGAAGCCTCGGTCAGAACAACACTTTGTTTGTTGACTGGTCAAAAAATGGGACTTTTTTTTTGCAGTTACGACTTTGGAGCAGCATCGTCTCATGTGATCGAAATTCAGACGCTTGACATCTGCAACTGAATATTGCAGTGTCCTGGGGTCACATGATCCCTTTTTTGTGACAAGCAAAGTCAATGGGGAAGCCAGATTCACTTAACTAATTTAACAGTTGCAGTGATTCACTTAAGAAATGTAGCAAGAACAGTCGTAAAATGGGTCAAAGTGACAGGAATTTTGGGGTCAATTGCAGTTGTAAGTCAAGGACTACCTGTAGTAAAGATGGTGGGGGGGGGATATGGAGCAGGGGTTGAGTTCAACCCTCCTCTTCTTTCAAAATGGAAAAAAAAAAACCAGCTAGTTTCGGAGAATGCTTACTTGTAAATTATTGCCTTCATTTGGTAGGTGGGTAAATGATTGTGATTCTAATAATGGAGAATATTTGCAGCTCAGAGTTGAAATGAGGGGTCCTTGGTGCTCTCAAGAGCTTGCTTGTTTTCCTTCCACACATTTCATTACCCTAGCTAGGTAACACGGTGGTTGTGAAGATTGTGATTCTGTCTGCGATCTGGAAGATAAGTTTGTACGAATAGACCTTGGCTTATAATTGTTCGTTTAGTGACTGAAGTTTACAACAGCACTGAAAAAAAGTGACAAGACCTTTTTTTTTTTTACATGACTATTGCAGAATCACGTGGTCACATTTTGTACGCTTGTCAACTGGTGTGCATTTATGACAATTGAGGCGTCCCGTTGTCATATGATCACAGTTTGCGACTTTCTGATATGCAAAGTTAGTGTGGGAAGCCAGATTCCCTTAATAACTGCGTACACCGTCTTCACAGCTGCAGTCATTCACTTAACAACGGTGGCAAGAAAGGTGGTGATAGGGGCAAAACTCACTTAGCAACTGTCTCACTTAGCAACATAAATGTAGGGCTCAATTGTCATCCAAAATTGAGTACTACCTGTATATCTGCGAGACCGTCTTCTGCCACATACCTCCCAACGGCCGATAAGATCACACAGGGTGGGCCTTCTCCGGGTACCGTCGACCAGACAATGTTGTCTGGCGACCCCCTAGGGGAGGGCCTTCTCTGTAGCCACTCCGACTCTATGGAACGATCTTCTGGTTTGTCAGCCGCCTTGAGTCCCTCCGGGAATAGGGCGGCATACAAGTCGAATAAACCACTAAACCACTACCCCCGGAGATCCGGACCCTTCCCACTCTCACAGCCTTCCGAAAGGCTACCAAAACCTGGCTATTCCGGCAGGCCTGGGGCTGTCGACCTCATGTACGAGGTCCAGCCCCGCCTAGATTGAGTGTATGAAGTGATCTTTTAATCTGTTTTTATTCTCTCTATTTTAATTTTTTTTAATTTTGAAATGTATTTCTGGTAAGCCGCCCGGAGTCCTTTGGGATTGGACGGCCTATAAATTTGTTAAACAGTTAATGAGTACCTGTTATGCATGAAAGTTACAGCTCGGTTTTAGCTTTCAGGAATCTACCTGGGACAGAGGAAATGTAATTTGTGTCAGAACATCCATAAGAAACACACATCTTTTCTAAAAACACAATAAATGGGGAAAGAGGATCATGCAAATGTACTATTTGTAATATACTTAATATGATGTAAAGAAGGAAGGATTTACACAGCATGTGCCTTGTAGAGGCTTGATGTGTATGAAGTTGGATTTAACACCACATTATTTTAGAGTATTTCAGTTGGCACACTAAAAATTTGGGGAGAAACATGTCCCGGACTAGCCAATGTAGAAAAGTTATTAGTGATAGGGTTGAGAGTATCTCAAACTGGTCCCTTAAATAGGGTAGGACTACCTCAATAGTGAAGGACTAGGAATTGGGTCCTATAAACAGTGATGAAAGTATTGGTTGTGTTTGGCTTTCAGAAAAGAGGATTGAGAGGAATTATGATTGTCAGCTTCATCTATCTAAAGGGTGAGGAGGTACCAGTGGGTTGAAACTACCAGAAACCAGATGTGTATGGAGGTTCTCAGACATCCAACCATCATGGTTGTCCCAAAGATACTTTTTCAAAGTATATGCAGTACAATGCAGTGAGTCATGCAGATCTGTGCATTGGGGAAACAAAACAACCACTTCATCAACACATGGCACAACATAGGAGAACAAACCCATCAGGACAAGATTTAGCAGAGCATCTGCATTTAATAGACAAAGGCCAGTCTTTTGAAGACAGCAAAGTCCACATTTTGGACAGAGGACCACTGGGTCCAAGAGGCCATCTATGTCAAAATTGAGCAGCCCCCTCTCAACAGAGGGGGAGGGATACAATGTCATCTATCTCCAGTCTACAACACAGTCCTTTCAGTAGTTCCAAGGAGGCTCCACACCCATTTGCACTGTTCAGGTGACCCTGAGGACAGAGATAAACTTCCAAGTGGCCTCAACAGCTCTTTAAAAGGATGCAAATTACCAACTATAGCAATAGCAGTTAGACTTATATACCGCTTCATAGGGCTTTCAGCCCTCTCTAAGTGGTTTACAGAGTCAGCATATTGCCCCCAACAACAATCCGGGTCCTCATTTTACCCACCTCGGAAGGATGGAAGGCTGAGTCAACCCTGAGCCGGTGAGATTTGAACCGCTGAACTGCAGAACTGCAGTCAGCTGAAGTAGCCTGCAGTGCTGCATTTAACCACTGCGCCACCTCGGCAAGAAAGATGAATCTTTCCATTCCCCACCATCCAGCCAGAGCTGAAGAAGCTTTTTTGAATGAGAAGCGAAACATCTTCAAAGAAAAACAAGAAAGTCCAATTGTCTCTTGAAAAGGCACCTTTGGGACTACCAGAAACTAGATGAGTTATTAGAAGTGAAAATGATTCTAACAGGGTTTGTGTGTGTGTGTGTGTGTGTGTGTGTGTGTGTGTGTGTGTGTGTATGTATGTATGTATGTATGTATGTATGTATGTATGTATGTATGTATGAATGAAAATCCAAACAAGCATTTAAGAAAAGGGATTGAGTTCTATAACTAGGATCCTCCTAAACACATTCAAATTAACCAGGTTGTATTTTGAAGTAATTGCTTTTTGGGGCTCCAGCCAAGAAAAAGGTGTTGAAGAGGGACCTTAATTTGTCAGGGAAAATAAGATTTTAAGCATTGAAAAATTCCGCGACTATGTTTTTTTTTTTAAAAAAAGGATTTTTATGGATGTATTTCTAACTAGCACACCTGTGGCCTTTCTCCAGAAGTGAAATAATGTAATGACTGCTTTTTCTTCCTTGTCTATAAAAATGTTTCCTGAAAGAAGATTGAGGAACTGGATTTATTTTTCAGTGGGGGAAACCTGAGCTGTCTAATTTACTGAAATTTCTTGCAATTCAGACAATACCATTAACAGTATGACAGAAAAGCATTCTGGACATGATGTTGTATGGAGAATTCAGTACATGATATAAAACATAGAGAATACTTATAATGTCACACATCTATTTTCTTAATAATCTGGTAGTATCTAAATTTGTCTCTACAATCTCTGCAAAGCTTTTCAAACTTCTCTCTCCTTCTCTTGTTCTGTCGCAATCTTTCTTTTCTAGTGTGTGTCACACTGAAGTTTCCACGCTCTAGTTAAGAAATGTAACATCTGGACTTTCTAGAATTCGGAGGTGAGTCTTTAATGCCAACAGATCACACTATCTATATATAAATTTCTGAAAGTAGTCATTTTAAATGACTCATCTGATTTGAACAAAGGCAAGGAGGTAAATGTTCCATTAAAAACCACTGCCAACATAATTTTACCATTAGCTTTTATTCTCTGCCTTTATTTCACCCTTTCCATTAGCATGTTGATTGCTTTAATTAAGGACCTTCCCTTCCATATGCAGAGATAATCTTTCTGAATGGCTTTCAAAGCACATGAAGCAAAGTCTGTGGTGCACTTTGATAATATAAATAATCTGTTCTCCTCTCTCTCTAGAAAAGGTCTGATGCTACAACCCACAACATGGCTTACAAGAGATCTCAGTGGTTTTCTTTAAACCAGCAATTGCTAGTTAAAAACTCCAACTATTGCAAGACATTTGTTGTTGTTGTTGCGAAGTTGTGTCCTACCCATCGTGATCCCATGGACAACGTTCCTCCAGGCCTTCCTGTCCTCCTCTGGAGTCCATTTAGGCTCACACCTACTGCTTCGGTGACTCCATCCAGCCACCTCATTCTCTGTCATCCCCTTTTTCTTTCGCCCTCAAACTTTCCCAGCATTAGGCTCTTCTCCTGTGACTGCTTCCTTCTCATTTGGTAACCAAAGTATCATATTTTTGGAGTATAAGACACACATTCCCCCCCCCCAAAAAAGAGTATGAAAATCTGGGTGCATCTGGAGCCGAGGTGGCACAGTGGGTAGAGTGCAGTACTGCAGGCCACTTCATCTGACTGCTATCTGCAGTTCAGCGGTTCAAATCTCACCGGCTCAAGGTTGACTCAGCCTTCCATCCTTCCAAGGTGGGTAAAATGAGCACCCAGACTGTTGAGGGCAATATGCTGACTCTGTAAACCGCTTAGAGAGGGCTGAAAGCCCTATGAAGCGGTATATAAGTCTAACTGCTATTGCTGTACATTGAATACAGCAATTTTGGCCTACCGAAATGCCGCCCCCTTTGCCAAAACGGCTATGCAGAGGGTTTGGGAGGCTTGCAAAGTGCTCCTGGGGGCTGAGGAGGGCAAAAATGAGCAAAAAATGGACCGTTTTTGCCCCCCCAGCCTCCATGAGCATTCTATCTCCCAAAGTCTATGCATGCCTTTTTTTGTTTGTGTGTGTGCAAAAAACAGGCTGTTTTTTGCTCAGTTTTGTCGTCCGTCCCCCCCAGTGCCCTGGAGCACTCTACCAGCCTCCAAAGAGATGGGAACAGGTAAGGAACAAGGATCGCCTTGGGCGTAAAGGTACAGGTAGACAGTGAATGGCCCCTCTCATTGGGAATAAAAGAGGAGCAAAAGGGGAGAGGAGTTTGCAGGAGACAATTAGTTCAATTCGTTAGGGTGAAGATCTCTTCCTGGCTTCTTTGCCAAGTATTGTCTGCTACAGAGTGGCGTTTGGAAGATATCGGCCTGGCAGCTCTCCAAGCCTGATCAAGTTGTCTGTAGTTTTTTTTTTAAAAAAAATTTTTAAAAAAGATTTTATTGGTAAAAAGAAAATACAACATCCATAACTTGTAAAAAACAATACAACTACATTTCGAGATATTCCCATACTATCAAATCATTATAAACATCAAAGGTTAGGTATCTTATTCCTTCCCTCCCTCTTCTCTTCCCTCATTTCTTCTTTTCCATAACCTTTTCTTCCCTCCCCCCTTACATCCTTCTCCCCTGCCTTCCCTCCTTTCTTTTCTCCTTTCCTCCTTTCCTTCCCCCTCCTTTCCCTCCCTCGGTCCCCCCCTCCTTCTCACATACCTTTCCTCCTTCCCTTCCTCTTTCCCTCCTCCTTCCTTTTCTCTTAATCTCCCTCCTTTCCTCCCTCCTTCCTTCCTTCCTTCCTTTCAACTCTCCTTCTCTCTTTCTTTCCCTCCCTCTTTCCCTCTTTACTACCCTCTCCTCTTCCCTCCCTCCTTCCTCCCCCGGTTTCTTCTCTTTCTTCTCTCCTTCTTTCTTCCCACCTTCTTTCCCTTCTCTTCTTTCTCTTCCTCCTCCTTATCCTTCCCCCCTTCTTCTGTCTTTCCTGTTCCTCTCCTTTCTCCTCTCCATCCTGACTTCCCTACTATCCTCGTTCCCTCCCCTCTAACCTTTGTTACATTAACATATTTTCCTCTGCTGAGGACAACCTGGTTCTCTTTTCCTTTCCTTGCTTAAGGAGGCAAGGATTGTAAATCCTCTCGCCTCATCTAAAATGAAGTTTAATTGCTAATTCCAAGCAGGTAGTTATAGCGGATTTCCTATCAGCTTTTTTAAGTTTTCCCAACATTGTGGTCTAACCAAATTGCTCGACAGTGGGTTCTCGCCCCTAATACATTTCTCCTTTCGCTTATCTCTCAGTTGTTGTATATTGTTCATTTGAGTTATTGGTTTAATCGTATTAGGTTAGTCAGCTATCTCTTTTTGTGTCTAAGTCTTCACTAACTCATCAAGCCATTTGTACAGCTTCTCCCAGACTGTATAAAAGTCTGTATCTTCTTTGTCGTTAATTCGCATCGTCAATCTGTTCATTTCTGCTAGTTCTAAAATTTTATTCATCACCATAGTGTTGGTGGGGGCATTTTCACTCTTCCAGCACTGTGCGTAAACAATCCTTGACGCTGTCAGAATATGGACTAGGAGGTATTGATTAGATTTGCATATTTTTTGATCTATTATCCCTAATAAGAAAGTTTCCGGCTTAAGACATAGTTTAATTGACAAGATTCCATTCAGCCATCCTAGTATTTGCTTCCAATACGCTTTGGCAACCGGACACGTCCACCACATATTTTAGAACGTGCCCAGCACTGTTTTACATTTCCAGCATATGGCCGAAACTTTTGAAGACATTTTCGCCAGTCTTGTCGGTGGGAGATGCCAGCGGTAGAACATTTTATATATATTTTCTTTATAGGCCGTCGATTTTGTCAATTTTAGGTTCCATTCCCAGACTCTTTCCCAGTCGTCTAGGTCTATTGTGTGGCCGATGTTTTGGGCCCAGGTTACCATGACTTCTTTTATTCTTTCTGCTTCTGCCTCCAAGCCTGATCAAGTTGTCTGTAGTTGTGAAATCTCTTGAAAGACTGTTGGCCGGGACTTTGCTGGAGAGGAATTCCCTTTAAACCAAATAAAAAGGGTTTTATCGGGACGAGGAGTTGGGCTTCCTGCTTTTGGGAAGCCTAGGTCAGAACACAGCCATCAATAGATATATAGACATTAACAACATCTATAGACAATGCAAAAGAGATAATCAACCAACCCAAAAGAGAACAAAACATCCCAGCTCCTCTCCACCCATCATCAGCACCCAGATCAGCATAGATTAACTCCAAGGTTAACTTCAGACCAACAATCAAGTAAGTTAATACCCCAGTCAGGAAACTGCCAAAGATCCCATCAGTAAACAACCCAAGCAAAGACTCCCTAAGACACTCAGCCACTCAGGCCAGAATATAAACTGATAGCAAACATCTTCCTAGCACTGACGATGTTACCTAATTAGGGTAATGAAATGTCGAGGGGGGGGGGAAACCAAGTAAGCTCAGAGAGCATCAAGGACCCCTCGTTGTCTGTGATAGTTTTGCAACCTCCTGCCATATTTTTCAAGACCCCAATGGAAGTCCTGTGTCCCTTGGGCTGCAAGGCGATCAAACCGGTCAGTCCTAGAGGAGATCAACCCTGACTGCCCTTTAGAAGACCAGATCCTGAAGAGGAAACTCAATGGAGGCCTTTGAACTCTGGTGCTGGAGAAGACTCCTGCATTGAGTCCCTTGGACTGCAAGGCCATCCAACCGGTCAGTCCTAGAGGAGATCAACCCTGACTGCTCTTTAGAAGGCCAGATCCTGAAGAGGAAACTCAAATACTTTGGCTACCTAATCAGAAGGATGGACTCCCTGGAGAAGAGCCTAATGATGGGAACGATGGAGGGCAAAAGAAGAAGGGGACGGCAGAGAATGAGGTGGCTGGATGGAGTCACTGAAGCAGCAGGTGTGAGCTTCAATGGACTCCAGGGGATGGTAGAGGACAAGAAGGCCTGGAGGAACGTTGTCCATGGGGTCGCGATGGGTCGGACACGACTTTGCAACTAACAACAAATGTAAGTCATGGAATCCAGAGAAAGTAGCTGAAAGGTGCCTTGTCAATTGGTAGAACAAGAACCGCACCAATTTTGGGAAATTAATGTAGACAAATGAAAAGGCCCAAGAGTATCTTAAACTGGGCCTTAAGTGCCCTTCCTTTTAGCAGCATCTCCGTACCCCCTTATTTAATCTGAACATTTAGCTATCTCCAGCATTTAACTAAGACGTTGCTTTTAAAAAATATCTGTCCAAATGTGCAGACATCCCCGGCAACCAGCAGTAGGATGAAGTCCTTTGAAGGCAACTTCAAATGGCCAGGAGAGAGACAGGAGAAAGCAAGATTCTGAGTTTTCTTAGTGATTCTTCCACCCAGTTCCTAAGGGAAGACTTGCTGCTCGGTTAGATAGAGAACGCTGTCAAAAATCACTTCCCAAAGAGGTAATCTCTGGTATTCTTGTCTCTTCACCCCACCTCCAAATGTTTGTTTTGACAAATCGGGTCTTTTCCTTTATCTCTCTTTTAAACAGGAGAAGGTTTTAAAAGCTTAAAAGGTCTGCGCCCTCTGAGAATTCAAAACTTCATCCTTTGGAACTTGCACTAAGTATATTTATCAAGGATTTATGACAAATCCCCCCCAGAACAGGGGAGAATGCTTAAAATACATTTCAAATAGGCTGGGACTTAGCTAAATAAGGATGAATCGATACCACTCTGGTTCCTTCACAATAGATAGATGTCACTATTCTCAACCAGAAAGAAGAAGAAAATGAAAATCCTTTTTTAAAAAAAACTCAGGCTGAAAGTGACATTTCAAAAGTTACACAGCCAAATATGTTTTCTCGTCCTTTTTATTAGCAGTTTCATTCCTTGTTATTTTGGGCATTGAATATTGCATCTTTGCCAGCTCTGCATGATAGTTGTACATATCCTCTTGTTTGGAATGACTGGACTTGAGATGCCAGAAAGGGCACGACTCCAATAAATTACGACTTTTGAACAGACTCTGCCAGGGTTGTAAGGTAGAGAATTGCTCTTCTCATATTTGTAATCACCTGTTCCGATATAGAAAGGTACAGCTCCATGTTCTGGGTATCAGCTCTTTTTCCCCAACCTACTTTTTCAAAGGAAAAATCTCTAGAATGCAATGAAATGGGACAGAATAACTTTATTGCCACTTTAAATGTACATTGATCAGCAGGAGGCTTGGAGGACAGAAAATGACTACGAGCAAACCGAAAGTGACTTTTGATTTGCTCATAGGGTCCTTTTTTGCCCTCTGGGGCCTTCAGGGAAGCCTCCGGAAGGCCCATGAATGTTCCAGAGGGCTAAAACCATCCCTACGAGCAACCTGGAAGTGACTTTTGGTTTGCTTGTAGGGTCGTTTTTTGCCCTCCGAGCTCCGGAGGGCTAAAATCGGCTGTATGAGCAAACCGGAAGTGAGCAATGTTTGGGTCTGTTGGGAGAGGCGGACAATCTCGCGGCTGACCCATTCGGTCCCGTTTCCCTTCGGCTTTCTTCCTGGGGTTTCCCACCAAGAACCTAGAAGGTGCAGAAAAGAGAACCCTGCCAAATGTGCGCCGTTGCTTCGTGTGATTGGCCGAGTAGCAAGCCTCTCTGACATCTCCGGAGGCTTGTTAGTCTTCATGTCTGAGGCATTTTCCCCCCTCAGCTCTGGGCAGGCGGACCGCCAAGTCATCTCTAGAGACACGCTTGAAACTGGTGGCCACTGGCGCGTCACGGGCCATGGAAGCCAAACTTGCGGTTAATGTCTTCCCTCCTGGGATCGAGGAGGTCCAAAGTTGAAAATAATGATCTGCCGCAAGCACAACACAGCAACTGCTTTGATTAAGAAAACATGTGTGTTGTCTCCCAAGTGAAAGCAGATGGACCTCAAAAGGGCCGTGAAAAATGTGATCCGTTTGGAGGCAACCCAATCAAAGGGCTCCACTTGAGAGGATTGGACCAGCTCTCTGCTTTTTGGAAAATATAAGAATAAGTTTGTTTTTTGTAACTGGGAATACACACAAACACACACACACACACTCACAACACACACACACACAGAGCATTCTTGCCAATCTTTAATTAGCAAGGATGCACGCAGTACCATTCAAGTTATGACAGCACTGAAAAAAAGTGCGATCAGAATTCAGATGCTCGGCTACTGACTCACCTTTACGACGGTTACAGTGTCCCAGAGTCCCACAGAGTCTTCTGACTGATACATTCAATGGGGAAGCCAGATTCACTAAAACAACCGTTGAGTTAATTTAGCAACTGCAGTGATTCACTTAACACCTGGGGCAAGAAAGGCCTCCAAGTGGGGCAAAATTCACTTAAATGTCTTAGCAACGTACATTTTGGGCTCAATTTTGAGTCGTAGGTCGAGGACTACCCATAGTTACATGTTTTCATTGTCACCCATCATTTCCCCCCCAAAACCCACTTAAAACACGAAGAATATCCTTACGTCACTAATTTTAACAAATAGAACTACTTCATTGAAGATATAGCTTGATTTTATTTATATATGCATCGATATTTATATATTATTGTTACCTACATGGACTTCTGGGAGACTTCAGATCCGTGAGTGTGCGTTTGTGTGTGTGTGTGTGTGAGAGAGGGAGAGAGCGTGTGTGTGTGAGAGAAATTCATCTGCCAAGGTGAATAGAGTAGATGATCCAGAGATGGTATTCAGTAGGTTCTGAACAGTTCTGGAGAATCGGTAGCGGAAATTTTGCATAGTTCGGAGAACCGGTAAATACCACCTCTGGCTGGCCCCGCCCCCATCTATTCTCTGCCTCCCGAGTCCCAGCTGATGGCTCTTTTCACCCCGTCTCTCCTTCCCTCTGTTTCCCTCTCTCTCTTCTTCCCTCTCTCCTATACACATGTAACTGGTTTAGTGGGTTTATTAATATCCCCCCACAAGTGGAGTGGTGCAGTGACCTAGAGGTGGATCCCTCACCTCATAATCAGGAGGCTATGAGTTTGATCCTAGGTAGAGGCAGATATTTCTCTCTTTGGGCATACTGAATCTACTGAACAAAACTCCGCATCAGCAACAGGAAGGGCATCGGGCCAGTAAACACTCTGCTAGCTCCATTCCGTTGCCTAGACTCCACCCCGCAAGGGATTATGGGGTCGTTTAAAGAAGATGATGATTAATATCCTCCCACAAATCCACCAAAAATCCAGAACTGTCCCAATGAAGTCCAGCACAATGTGAGTCTACAGAGCCATGGCCAATGAGTCCACAAGGCACTTGAAAATTAAATCCACAAGTGGGTAATGCAGGTGCCCTCTTCCCAGTTTACATTCCGGAGAAATTGGGGAATGAGGAGGGAGAGAAGGAGTTGGGAGCTGTGGGTGGAAGGGCAGATTTATGGAAACTTGGAGTCTTCCCCTAGGAAATCCCCCCCCCCGTCTGCCAGAGGGACAGATTGATGAGTTTCCATTCAGTGCCAGGGAAGGCAAAGCCTGTCAGCCTACAGAATGATATGTTGTAATAATAGAGGAAAGCCTCTTTTGACGAGGTCACGATCTAGGAAAAGGCTTCAGCAGTCCCACAAGAGAGAGAATCGTGCAAACCTCTTTCTCCTGGCTGGCTGCCTTTCGGACAACACATAAGCCCCCCCCTTTTGACTTGTGTAGAAAGTTAGCACCCAGCCAGTGGTGGGCTTAAAATTTTTTTAGAACCTCTTCTGTAGGTGTGGCCTGTTTTGTGGGAGTAGCTTGGCGGTCATGTGACTGGGTGGGAGAGTCTTGGCAGTCATGTGACTGGGTGGGGGGGTGGCTTGGCAGTCATGTGACTGGGTGGGTGTGGCCAACTTGTAAAATGTGGTGAAACTCACTTAACAACGCTTTTGCTTAGCAACCAAAATGTTGGCTCAGAAACTCTGGCATTTGAAGCACGCAAGTCTTAAAGCTGTCAAGTTACAAGACCCTTGCACCCCTAACCCTTTAGGGAAAAAAAAACCCCAGGGGTGTGCAAACCTGACAGCTTTAAGACTTGTGGACTTCAACTCCCAGAATTCCTACATGCAAACACACACACACGCACACACACACATGTATGTACTGTATGTATATCCAATTTTCACCAGCATCTGCATCTATAGATAAAAGTACGCCAATAAAATGTACATTCATTTCACTGTCTCCCATCTATGATCCAGCTTTCATTTTTTCATTTCATTTTCCCTTTATTTGTATGCCGCCCTTTTCCCTGGGGGGACTCAGGGCGGCTCAGAGTTCAAAAAAAAGGGGGGGGGAAGGACAAACAATTTTCCAACATGAAGACAATACAACATATTAAAAAACAAAACACAACAGTCACACAATTCGAGTGGGGTTAGAATCTTAACCCCAGGCCAGCCGGGACAGCCAGATCTTTAGAGCGGCGCGGAAGGACTGGAGGGTGGTGAGGGTCCGAATCTCCACGGGGAGTTCGTTCCAGAGGGTCGGAGCAGCCACCGAGAAGGCTCTCCTCCGGGTAGTTGCCAGTCTACACTGGCTGGATGATGGAATTCGGAGGAGGCCTAATCCAGTGTTTTTCAACCTTTTTTGTGCAAAGGCACACTTTTTTCATGGAAAAAATCACGAGGCACACCACCATTAGAAAATGTTAAAAAAAATTAACTCTGTGCCTATATTGACTATATATAAAGTGTTTTTCCCACGGCACACCTTACACTATGTCACGGCACACTAGTGTGCCGCGGCACAGTGGTTGAAAAACACTGGCCTAATCTATGTGATCGTATCGGTCTACTGGAGGTAATTGGCAGTAGGCGGTCTCTCAAGCTAGAAGTATTCATCCATCTACGATTTTTTTCCACATTTAAAATGACCTTCATCTTGACAATATTCATGTTACATTTAGCATAAAAGATAGGTAGTGGATATTGCATATCAAACATTTTGTATATCATCTTAAAACATGCTCACTAAATGCCCGGAATTCCATATGATACCAAACATACTTTATAGAATTATAACGCACATATAGGAGGCAATGGGAAACTATTTCTAAAACAACACCTTGCCAAGAAAACTGTACAAACTTGTCCAACCTCCAATAATCTGATGCATTGGAATGGAAGGGGGGAGGGAGAAATCAAGGATTGCCATTTATTAATAATACAGATTCCCTAATGGTCAATCAATTTTGGTTTAATAGCAAGTTCATTATAGAAGCCATGATGAATAATGCAAAATGCAGCGTTGTTGATAGCAAACTGGACACTCTTTTGTTTGACCCTCTGCCAATTCCTCAGCTGCAAAATTATAGTACTATCCATCTTCATAAAGGACTCCTTTTTAAAAATATTATTAAACAGCAGGGAAGGAATGCAGCACAACAGTTTCGTTAGGAGGCAAATCTGACCAATTTCCTCTGGGGAATTTCTCACACGCTTCCAAACATCTTGCGTTGCTGGGTTCAATAAACAACACAAGCCTTTGGATATGATTCACTCGAATACAGCATGGACTTCGTGCTCTCTGTTAAATCCTTTAAAAAAAAAGGTTGCTTAATCTCCAAACCTGGATTTTAGAAACAGTGAGAAACTGTTTACACTCCATATGTATGAGTGGCTATGAATCAAACAGCCTTCCTCTACATTTTGCCATCAACCTCTGCTTGGGAAAAGCCAGTCCACTATCACTTCAACAAGGCAGATACTTAAGGGAGCAATGACATGGAGTAATAGAAGAATGGAGAAATGATAGAGAACAGGCCTAAGGTGAGAAAACCCAGCCTCATTGATAGCCTCACATTGCAATAAACAAGGATATATATTCAATTTTGCAGCTACCAAGATTGTTGGGCGAGCAGGCACAAAAACAACCAGGGGAGTGATTGAGATTGGAGCCAATCGACAGGGTTGCTGATCCACCCCCCCCCCACCGTGTCAGCCCTCAGGCTGCCATCCAGGGGGACCCTGTCCATCACCATGCCCGCTTGGCCATGCTTACACGGCACTAACGCTGCCACGTTGATGTTGCCTCTCTGATGTCGATTGAGCCTGTAGCTGCATGTGGTTCTTCTACTCGGGTGCAACTGCCTACTCGGATGTAACTTTTGCTCGGATGCGGCTAACCAGGAAAGAGGCTATGATGACATAGAGTGTCATCTTTTCACCATTGAATTTCATTTTGTTAGATAGGGCCCAATGTTCAAGTTTGTCAAGATCCTTCTGTATCTTGAGCCTGTCTTCTGGAGTGTTGGCTATTCCTGCCAGCTCCCCAGAGGCCGGAAATGGCCTGTTTCCCCTTTTTTCCAACTTCCAGTTTGTGCATTGGGCTGCTTTCCGCCCTCCAGAGGCTTCAGGAGGCTTCCCTAAAGCCTCCGCAGGGCAAAAAATGACCGAAAATAACAGCCGAAATGAACTGCCTCGCATGCCCTCAGAAATGGCTACACGTACCACAGGTTCACCCTCACAGTCCTACATCAGCCTGCATTTGATGAGGTGAGTTGCAGCTCATGAAGACACATGCCTTTTAATCCATTTTGCTAGCCAGAAAAGATGCTACTAGACTCTAGATGTTTGCCATCATAAAACTGACCCAGCTCTCTCACAATTAATCATGGCGCAAATATTTCTATGAATCATATTGAGAGAGGCAGGGACCCATGCCTACTAGAGCCGAGGTGGCGCAGTGGTTAGGGTGCAGTACTGCAAGCCACTTCAGCTGACTGTTATCTGCAGTTCAGCGGTTCAAATTTCACCGGCTCAAGGTTGACTCAGCCTTCCATCCTTCCGAGGTGGGTGAAATGAGGACCCAGACTGTGGGGGCGATATGCTGACTCTGTAAACCGCTTAGAGAGGGCTGAAAGCCCTATGAAGCGGTACATAAGTCTAACTGCTATTGCTATAGGATCAGGTAACGTGAAGAAACGTAGAAGTCCTGTCAGTATCTATAAATTTAGACCTAGGTACAGTAGGTATCTGGCATCCCGATGTATGATAATCATCTGGCAGTAACTGTTTAAACAGCTCCCTCTATCCACAGGAGCCGTTTCCTGGAGCCGAGAAAAGGCTAAATCATATGATTGGCATTTGTGTGGGAGTTCAGACTAAAGCATATCATTAATGCGGACCCGTGCTTTTTTTGCTTCCTTGCTGACCTGAGATCGAAACACTTTTACCCTGTTCTAGCATTTTGCTTGTTGGCTATTTTCTGTTGTGTGTAGATATGGTAGCAATGCCACTGAACTGCCCCAGTTTTCTGAACATAAAGGGGGCAGAGGGTCCATGCCTTCTGTAAAGCAAAGGCGGACAACTATGGCCCCTTTACGATGAGTGGACTTCAACTCCCAGAATTCCTCAGCCAGCACCAGTGGTTCAGGAATTCTGGGAGTTGAAGTCCACAGGTTGTAAAGTCCACAGCCCTCCTGGCTCAGGGATTCTGGGAGTTGAAGTCCACAGGTCGTAAAGTCCACAGCACTACTGGCTCAGGAATTCTGGGAGTTGAAGTCCACAGATCGTAAAGTCCACAGCGCTAGTGGTTCAGGGATTCTGGGAGTTGAAGTACACAGGTTGTAAAGTCCACAGCGCTAGTGGTTCAGAGATTCTGGGAGTTGAAGTACACAGGTCGTAAAGTCCACAGCGCTAGTGGTTCAGGAATTCTGGGAGTTGAAGTACACAGGTCGTAAAGTCTACAGCACTACTGGCCCAAGGATTCTGGGAGTTGAAGTCCACAGGTCGTAAAGTCCACAGCACTACTGGCTCAGGGATTCTGGGAGTTGAAGTCCACAGGTTATAAAGGGGCCATTGTAGCCCACACCTGCCCTAAAGAATGTTCTTCCTATAAGTAATACGGGAGAATAACATCTGCTTTTCTCATCAATATCACATTTCCCCCCTCTTTGGATGTGCTCCAGTTTGCTTTTCAGGAGGGAGACATTCATCAGTGGGAGCTGAGGTTTCAGAGTCCAGCAAATAATTTTGAGGCACAAGACATAAGAGGAAATTTGTTGAATTAGACCAGATCCAACTTGCTGTTTCTCCCCATGGCTTAACCTAACACCAAGGGGAAACTTGCCAGCCAGACAAACACACAGAGGACCAAGTTAAACATGAACCAAGTTATACATAATTTTACAAATACATTTTATATGATGAAGAATGCTAAACATCTTTTTTTAAATCTATTTTTTATTTTTAAACATTAAAAAAAACAATATTAAAAAAAAAGATCTCATCCATTACATACAGCATGTCGTTTGGTTACAAGTGTTTTTGCATCCATATTCTCAAATACATTTACAATCACAGATTTTTCATCTAGTATAACTAAATACCTCACTTTCATTGCACAATGTATATTCAATTACAATTAATATTATTATTTTTTCAATAAAACTAATTCCCTTACATTCTTGATCATCTATTTAATAACAGTATACCTTTATACAATCACAGATCCCAATATGAAAGAGATTTACCAACCATTTATATTTGTATATCACTGTTTTCAATTATGTATAATCCCACCGATCATCTATCGAGTATGCTTATGTTCATTATTGTCCTTGTACATCATACATTCAAACAAATGAGCCGAGGTGGTGCAGTGGTTAAATGCAGCACTGCAGGCTACTTCAGCTGACTGCAGTTCAGCAGTTCGGCTGTTCAAATCTCACCGGCTCAGGGTTGACTCAGCCTTCCATCTTTCCGAGGTGGGTAAAATGAGGACCCGGATTGTTGGGGGCAATATGCTGACTCTGTAAACCGCTTAGAGAGGGCTGAAAGCCCTATGAAGCGGTATATAAGTCTAACTGCTATTGCTAAAGATGTCATTCCTTCATTTTTCAACAAGGTATTCTAAATAGTCACTTCATATATATACCAATTTTTAATTACTTCATTATTAAAATTATTTATCAACAACAAGATATCTTTGTAATATATTCTTAGGGTTATACATTATGTCACCAATGCTAAACATCTTAACAAGAAAAATTATTAAAAAAAGGAATTTGTTCAGGCATAAAAATGAAGATCTGATAGAAATCATAGATCTTTAGGTTTTGAGAAGTCTTGTTGGCTAGACACACTGTTTACTGTTGAACTATGTTTTGTAACCTATTCATGTATCTCGGGTGGTAACTATGGATTCTTTACAACCTGTGGGCTTTATGTCCTAGAACAGTGGTTCCCAAACTTGGCAACTTTAAGACTTGTGGACTTCAACTCCCAGAATTCTCCAGCCAGCAGAGCTGCCTGGAGAATTCTGGGAGTTGAAGTCCACAAGTCTTAAAGTTGCCAAGTTTGGGAACCACTGTCCTAGAATTCCTGAGTGAGCATGACTGGCTCCACAGCTCTCAGGATTGATGAGTGTGCTTTTCCACCAAGTATTTGGGCTTGGAATAACTCTTTTCTTTAAAACATGTCTTTTTTAAATCATATTGTAATTTTACGCAAACTGCCCAGAGTTCATACGTTTTTCGTGGGAAGTAAACTATAGATAATTAAAATGAATACATGCATGAATGAATATGGGATTGCTCTGAATTGAAGGAGTTCTAGAATCGTAGGGGGGGGAAATCTAGTCCTCCACTGATGGCTGAATTACAACTCCCAGAATCCTTCACCATTGCTCAGTCATACTTGGCAAGGTCTAGGAAGAGTGGAAAAACTTCTCACCTCTTTGAGAGACAGGCCAAACTTTTCTTTCATTTTTTTTTAAAAAGGAGAGCGGTGATGATCACCTGGAAACAATTTCTAAACTATGCTGAGAATCGAAACTGGGCAATTAATGTGTTGCTTTCATGGTTTGAATTAAAATAGCTACCTTTCAGTCATGATCTTTCATTCATAAAACATAGAATCATAGAGCTGGGAGGGACCTCAAAGCTGGCTGAGGAATTCTGGGAATTGAAGTCCACAAGTCTTAAAGTTCCCAAGGTTGGAGAGAGGTGGTATTCAGCCAGTTATGGTCGGTTCTAGCGAACTGGTAGTGGGAATTTTGAGTAGTTCGGAGAACCGGTAAATACCGCCTCTGGCTGGCCCCACCCTCATCTATTCTCTGCCTCCCAAGTACCAGCTGATCAGCTGGGTCTTCTTCTGTTGCTCTGAACAGGAAAACAGAGCTGGAAAGCAGGTTAGTGGAGTGGGGAGGGAATGGGGATTTTGCAATAACCTTGCCCTGGAGTAGGGTGGGAAGGGAATGGAGATTTTACAGTATCCTTCCCCCAGGAGTGTGGAGGGAATGGGGATTTTGCAATATCTTTTCCCTGCCATGCCCACCAAGCCACACCCACCAAGCCATGCCACACCCACAGAACCTGTAGTAAAAAAAAAAGAATCCTACCACTGTTGGAGACCCCTGCTGGTTGTCCACTCTAAGTTTGATAACCTCCAGTGATGAAGCACCTACAACTTCTGAAGGCAAGCTGTTCCTCTGGTTAATTGTCCTCACTATTACGAAGTTTCTCTTTAATTCCAAGTTGTTTCTTTCCTCGATTAGTTTCCACCCATTGTTTCTTGCCTTGCCTTCGGGTGCTCTGGAAAATAAGTTGACCTCCTCTTCTCTGTGGCAGCATAATCCTTTGACAACCATCTCTTTGTACATCCGTAGCCCTCTTCAGTTTCATTTTCTGTAATTGGCTGTGAGTGGGGTAGCTACAAGTTTTTCGTTTCCTGTTCTGGTGAAGTGCCCAGGTGAAAGCAGAGATCGCCAAAAGAGTTACGATACCTGGCTTGTTTCCTGTGCCGTGTTCTGCCGATTTCCCATTGCCCGGCCAGGCCTCGGAGGAAATGAATGACTTCACGATGTTGAGGCAGCCAATTACAATGGGTGTTGCCTCTTGCACTTCCAAATTTCCTATTAATCCTCCATCTCCCTAGCCCCAAAGTTTATTGTAAAATGAAACCATGTGTCTTTTATTAAGAGAAATGCTGCCAAATGCGTAGAAAGAAAGAAAGAAAAAAGTATCTCAATTTATGTTCACAAGGGACCTCACTTTGCAATCCAGTAATTGAATGAAAAAATATACTTGCATTTGAATGAAGAAATTCCCTTCTTTGCTTAAATCAAAAATCAGAACCTTGGTCTTGATAGGTGTAACCAGGGGTGGGTTTCAACCGGTTCGCGGCGGTCCCTGCAAACCGGTTGGTCGCCGAACCTGGAAGTAAGTAACGTTCGGGAACGGCGAAGGGCGCGCCCGCCCGCCCGTGGTCCTTACCCGGTTTTGACGAGTTCTGCGCTTCCACGCATGCGCAGGACGCATTCAGCACCTGCGCGATCGTCCAGGAGCAGCTGGAGCGTCGCGCAGACGCTAGTACGCATGCGTGCACCGCGTGCGTGCACGAGGACGCCGCCGGCCCCGTTCCAACCGAACCGGTTGGAACGGGGCGAGAGACCCACCCCTGGGTGTAACATACATCAAGGATGGGGAGGAATACTGTGTATTTTACCTTCTTGTTCAAAGACTGACTGAAGCTGCAAAAACATGATCAGAAGATGAGATAGTAGGTATGTCTCATAAGCCACACTATGCTGAAAATATCGGATACACGTATAGCTTTGTAATGAGTCATCGATCTCCTAAATTCTCAAAATGTGCAAACAGTATTTCAGAATTATCAGAATAACAGAATTGGAAGGGGCCTCGGAAATCTTCTAGCCCAACCTCCTACTGTCAGGTCTGCAGCCATCTTTTTCTTTTGTATCTTTGGCCTGCCACACTTTCTATTATTCTGCTATGCATTTTCTATTGTGGGAAAATGGGAGGGGGGATTGTAAGCAGTGGGATATTATGTAGCCATAACAACATTCTTTCTAGAAAGCCAAGGTCATCCTCAACTTCTGCACCTGACCAGAACTGGATGGGTGGAACTGCCAGCATGGAAAATCGGACCATGTGATGGACTTTTGGGCGTGGGGGGCAGGATCTTGAACTTTCAACTAGGTGGGAAAAACTGGGAAGCTTTTCAGTTTTGGGTTTTCCCAGATGTGCCAACGTGGCTCTCTTAATAAATTGGAACTTTGAGGAATACTTTGCCTTGGACTCTGATTTACTTTTGGATGCTATTTGGAACCCTGACACCAGTAGTGGGATTCAAATAATTTAACAACCGGTTCTCTGCCCTATTGACCAGCTGGGTAGGTGGAGCTCGGTGGTCACGTGACTGGGTGGGCGTGGCCAACTCAATGTCACTCAGGTCGATGGGCGCTTCGCCTTAGCTGTTGGAATGTAACAAGGATTAACCGGAGAGACAGTTTCTATAAGCAGGGCAATAAAGATTAGGCTGGAAACAACACCAGAATGTTTCCTTCCTGCAACCGGAAGTTGTTTCTTCCAACAACTGGTTCTCCGAACTGCTTAGGAAGTTAACAACCGGTTCTCCTGAATAGGCGCGAACTGGCTGAATCCCACCATTGCGTGACACCTACACAAGCAGGAAATCCCATACCATTTTAGATATAAGCAGGGGTGGGATTGAAACATTTTAGCAAGGGGTTCTCTGCCCGGTTGCTGGGTGGCCATGGGCGTGGCCTTCTCGACCTCCTGCACCAAAGAGGGGGAGCGTTTTTGCCCTCCCCAGGTTTTGGAGGCTTTCCTCAAGCCTCCGGGAGGGCGAAAACGACCTCCCTGGGCTCTGGAGATCCTCCGGAGTCCAGAAAGAGACCCATTTCCAGACTTCCGGGAGGCCAGTTTTTCGCCTTCCCAGAGCCTCTGTGGGGGCCTTGCACTTACCTGCTATGATGAATGGGCCACATGGAGACTCCTGGGTGGGGCGGGGTGGGTGGGGCCAACCAGTCTTTCCAACTACCAGTTCAGTGAACGGGATGTAAAACAGAGGTGGGTTCCTCCCAGTTCAGACCGGTTTGGCCAAGTAGGTAATAACTCGGCCAACCACGCACCCGAACCGGTTCTATTGTTGGCAGCGCCATCTTGACTTTGGGTTCTGTGCATGCGCAGAACAATCTCCATTGCAGAAATGTAATCCACCCCCCTTTCTGACGTTCTGTGCATGCTTAGACCGTTTTAGGTGTAAATGCACACACGTCCAAAAATGTTCTGGCACTGAACTGGCAGTAATGCCGGTAGCAACCCACCCCAGATGTAAAATTAACATCTGGTTTGCCTGAACCGGTCCGAACTGGCTGAATCTCACCCCTAGACAATAGGCTGCCCAATCTCTCTCTTTTTTTTGAGAAATGTTTTTATTGTTTTAGTTAAACAAAAAAATCATCTTTCCTTACATCTTGTTGAAAGCGTATCGATTGGTTACAAATATATTCCGTGCGTTTCTTCCACAGTCCTTATATATGCTTCATTCAAATCAGGTTGTGCATTTTAAGTCAAGAAAGAAAAAATAGGTATTTTACTATCCCTGTACCATAATTCTCATTTCGTTACCATTGTTTAAACATGTTGTTATCTAGAATTATTTATATTAAAAGACACAACCCCCTACTGGCATTCATTTGCAGTTTCAATAGATCTCCAATAACATTGCACCTTTATGACATATTCTAAAATTAATTCGGTTAAGTAAGATATCTAAGCACTCCCCCCCCCGTAACACACCTGTATAGATCATTAAATATTGTCCATTAACATTTCATTGTTATTATTGTAGTTAACTAAAAGTTATTTACTGTTTATCTCACCTCTCCTCTCCAGGCCCCAATCTCTTCTTAAAAAGCTTCCAGTGATGGAGCACCACAACTTCTGGAGGCAAGTTGTTCCACTGATTAATTGTTCTAACTGTCAGGAAATTTCTCCTTGGTTCTAAGTTTCTTCTCTCCTTGATTAGTTTTCACCCATTGCTTCTTGTCCTGCTTTCAGGTGCTTTGGAGAATAGTTTGATTCCCTCTTCTTTGTGGAAACCCCTAAAATATTGAGACATTGCTATCAAGTTACCCCTAGTCCTTCTTTTCACGATGTAGTTATATTCTGGAGCACTGGAAATAAAGGAGGCACTAAAACTAAGGCTAAAACTTGCTAAGCACTTGGCTTTGTTGAAAGTTTCCTAAACCTGTATTGTTCAGGTTGGTGCCTTCCAGAATGAACTGGATTTCAATGCTGGCTTCCCATAGACTGGCTCGAGATTCTGGAGACTGGATCCCATCACACAACTTGGGGAAGGCTGATTGACCTGGCAATCTGAATCTACTGTTCATTCACTGATGACATCTCCTAGGTAGGTCCAGCATGACATGGGTGTAGATGGAGGCTTGGGGCAACCAGGCAATCCTAAAAAGAAGGCAGTCCATGACTATGGGACCCATGTTCCTGTATAGGCAGTTGGTTCAACAAGTTTATACTATCCACTCTCTAGTATGGGAGAATATCCATACAATGGGGGAAACAGGCTCACAGAGTTTGGCTGATTTTTTAGAATAGAGTAGAGCAGAGCAGAGTAGAGTAGAATAGAATAGAGTAGAATAGGGTAGAATAGAATAGAATAGAATAGAGTAGAGTAGAGTAGACTAGACTAGAGTAGAGTAGAGTAGAATAGAGTATAGAATAGAATAGAGTAGAATAGGGTAGAATAGAGTAGAATAGAATAGAATAGAATAGAGTAGAGTAGAGTAGAGTAGAATAGAGTAGAATAGGGTAGAATAGAGTAGAATAGAGTAGAATAGAATAGGGTAGAATAGGGTAGAATAGAGTAGAATAGAGTAGAATAGAATAGAATAGAGTAGAATAGAATAGAGTAGAGTAGAATAGAGTATAGAATAGAGTAGAATAGTGTAGAATAGAATAGAGTAGAATAGAATAGAATAGAGTAGAGTAGACTAGAATAGAGTAGAATAGAGTATAGAATAGAGTAGAGTAGAATAGAGTAGAATAGAGTAGAATAGGATAGAGTAGAGTAGAATGGAGTAGAATAGAGTAGAATAGAGTAGAGTAGAATAGAGTAGAATAGGATAGAGTAGAGTAGAGTAGAATGGAGTAGAGTAGAATAGAATAGAGTAGAGTAGAATAGAGTAGAATAGGATAGAGTAGAGTAGAATGGAGTAGAATGGAGTAGAATAGAATAGAATAGAATAGAATTCTTTATCGGCCAAGTGTGACTGGACACACAAGGAATTTGTCTGGTTCATATGCTCTCAGTGTACATAAAGAAAAATAAAATACTATTCATCAAGAATAAAAAGATACAACACTTAGTGATAGTCCTAGGTTACTAATAAGCAATCAAATCGTACTAGGAAACAAATAAATCAAAATAAATTGTAAAGATACAAGCAACATGGTTATAGTCATCAGTGGGAAGAGATAGGTACTAGGAAGGATGAGAAGAATAATAGTAATGCAGTCTTAGTAAATAATTTGACAGGGTTGTGGGAATTAGTTGTTTAGCAGAGTGATGGTATTCAGGAACAAACCGTCCTTGTGTCTAGTTGTTCTGGTGTGCAGTGCCCTATAGAGTCATTTTGAGGGTAGAAGTTGAAACAATTTATATCCAGGATGTGAGGGGTCTGTAGATATTTCCACAGCCCTCTTTTTGACTCGTGCAGTGTGCAGGTCCTCAATGGAAGGCAAGTTGGTAGCCATTGTTTTTTCTGCAGTTCTAATTATCCTTTGAAGTCTGTGTTTGTCTTGTTTGGTTGCAGAGCCAAACCAGACAGTTATGGAGGTGCAGATGACAGACTCAATAATTCTTCTGTAAAACAGAATCACCAGCTCCTTGGGCAGTTTGAGCTTTCTGAGTTGGCGCAGAAAGAACATTCTTTGTTGTGCTTTTTTGATGACGTTTTTGATGTCAGGTGTCCATTTTAAGTCTTGAGATGTACCTAGAAACTTGGAGGTCTCTACTGTTGATACTGTGTTGTCTAAGTATTGTAAGAGGTGGTAGTATGGGAGGTTTCCTCCTAAAATCCACCACCATTTCTACAGTTTTGAGTGTATTTATTTCAAGTGTATTTATAAGAGCCGAGGTGGCGCAGTAGTTAGGGTGCAGTACTGCAGGCCACTTCAGCTGACTGTTATCTTCAGTTCAGCGGTTCAAATCTCACCGGCTCAAGGTTGACTCAGCCTTCCATCCTTCCGAGGTGGGTGAAATGACGACCCAGACTGTGGGGGCGATATGCTGACTCTGTAAACCGCTTAGAGAGGGCTGAAAGCCCTATCAAGCGGTATATAAGTCTAACTGCTATTGCTATTGCTAAGATTGTTCTGCGGCCAAAGCTGTGTACACAGAATAACATCACTTGCAAACAATGCCTACATTTCCCTCTATATGTATTTATAAGGAGTACAATCAATCCCCAGTTGCCAATTCCCCTGTAACTTGACTCTCCTTATCCGTGAGACAAATAAAATGTATAACTCTGGAGGCTTTTTTCTTTCTTTCTCATTACCCTGCACTGCAATCTCTCCGGTGCAGGACCGTAAAAAACACATTTGAGTCAAATCGCCTATCGTGTGCAAAACTTTTAACCGAGACCAGAAATCCTTGTTTTGTCTAGAAAATGGCTTGTAGCATAAGCAGTGGGATTTTTTGACTCACATTTGGTGAACGTAGCACTAAATATCTAATCGCAAGCCCACTTCCTGCTTTAGGAAAACCTGGAAGCTGTACAGCTTTGTAATTTGCTTTATTTTTTTATATTATTGCTTGCTCCGAGCCAGCTTCTCTCTCCAAGAAGCTAAAGAGCGCCCTCTTTTGTCCACATGATTTCTTTGGCGTCCTCGGCAAATAAAAATAAAAAGCTGGATGTCGAAGATATTTCACAGAACCAGCCTGACTTCAGAATGAGAAATGGGAAGGGATGCTGTGTGCACGGCTCTGGCTTGTGTCAAATGTCATGCTGCTGTTCAACATTGTTGCCATGCTAATTATATATTTAAAATTATTTTTAATCAGAACGGTTAGGAGATGTTAATGGTGTTAAGATGTTATGTTGATAGCTGCATAGCGTGGCACGACATAACCGCGAACGTCAAAAGCGCGCCGTCAAAACCGCGGCGCTAAAACCGCGATGTCAAAAGCGCGCCGACAACAGCGCGCCGACAACAGCGCGCCGACAGTGCGCTGACAGAAGCGCGATTTAAGTTAAGTTAAGGTAAGGTTTAGGGTTAGGTTTAGGGTTAGGTTTAGGGTTAGGTTTAGGGTTATGTTACAGCGCGCTTCTGTCGGCGCGCTGTTGTCGGCGCGCTTCAGCGCTCATTCGTCTCCGCGGTTTTGACGGCACGGTTTTGTCACCGCGGTTTAGTCACACACGCTTTTGTCATACGCGCATTTGTGGTGGAACCACTGCATAGATGTTCAAATCAGTAACTTAATTGCTAGTCCAGCACTAAAATTTGATCAGGGAATGAGAATCATAGAAATGTGGTTGTTGCAATAAACTAGTCTTAAACAGACTTGTTTGAATACACACACACACACACACACACACACACACACACACTACCCATTTTTCTTTTTTTGGTACAATCCAGCTAGCCAAGGGAACCCCACAATAAACTATGGCTCCTTATGAGCAGAGAGAGAAATCTGGAACAAACCAATTGCTTTGGAACTAGCAAAAAAATCTTTAAAAAATGGGCTTGAAGCTGGTTTGATAACTTGACTAGTTCAAAGCTTTTTAACCACTGTTTTCTGCTTCAACTATAAATGTAAATGATGGCTTACTGAAGTGCTTTGGAAAGGGGGGGGTGCAGTGTCAGATCAAATATGTTGGCCAAGTGTGCGTATTGTATTTTATGAACTAAGTTTTAGCATTATGTGTAACGTTCAATATGGCTTGAACAAGCTATCTTTAAAAGAAACTGTGGTCTGAAGAATTTGTGAATGCATTTCTACGTAGCAAATCACAGTTGGTATTTTTCTATTTTTTTTTCTAGTCGTCCTATTGGTATTTGTTCTATTTAAACACAAAAGAGATTTGAGTCTACATTTGGAATAATAAGGGCCCTGTTTCAGAACCTTGCATAAAAACACAGCCTTAAAGGCCTGGCTGTAAAATGTGTATTTTAAAGTCTGCCTCAGCTTAATTTTCTGTGGTTCCCAATTCCCCGGTGAGGCAGTTTGGAGCAAAAGTGAGAGCCTTGTTAAAAATTATCCAATTCATGTAATTGGATTAGTTCCATTGTTTGCTACTCATCTTTTACAACAAGACAGATAAGGAATAATGGCAGTACAATGGCTGAATCTAAGATTTAAGCTGTAGTAAACAAACATTGAGTAATGTTGACTGGAAACAGATTGCTTTGCATTTGTCAAACAAAGAATACAGATTGAAGTCTTGCAGGTCAACTAAGCTATCACCTCTACTCAAACAAATGTTGTCATTCAAGGAGTAGCTTAGCATCTTCCCTTCAATGTGGAGAATGGAGGGACAAACTAAATATATACCCTACTAGAAAACCAATATACACTACTATAGAACCAGTACACTAATTTATACTAAGCTGCCCTTATCTGAGCTGCAAAAATCATTAGCTAACTGCTGCCATTTAGTTGCTGTCCATATTTTTGCAGCCAGATGTGGAAGTCATAGTTCACCCAATAAGTCAAAATAAAGCTTGCTCTGTTTGTGTTCCTGTAGTGTGAGAACACAAATCATTGCAATATATAAGCGATGGCCCGACAGCTTGCAAGCTGAGTGAAACCAAGTAATATATGGGCAGACTTGTTAAAGTCATATTCAGTTTTCTCCGCCCGGTGTCCTTGAAATGTTGTAGAGGCAAAAGTTTCAGCCAAAAATCTGGAGAGTCCCAGATAGGGGATGTCTGTCATAACTCATATGTTTAATCGACTGATACTTAATCTGCTGCTTAAAGATTAATAGCCCCGCTCTCATCTGCAACTTTGATCTTGCAGCTTTGGTTGAATTTTGGTTCGACCACTCTTCCTTTCGTGGATGGAGGAGGAAAAACAATATTTATATACTAGGGCAAATGTGAAACTGGCAAGACGCAGCCTTGAGATGTTCTGGTGCTTAATTCCAGCTGTAAAGCAGTCATAAGGAATGACTTTGTGTACACGGACCATTTATTTTGCTCCTACTAACCTTATTATAAATGATCTCTTCTGGCCAGGGAGATGAGGCTAAAGGAAATGCTTCTAATTCTAAACTGATAAACTAGCTAAGCTTGAAATCCAGAAGGCTCTTTAAAAAAAAACAAAAAACTTTTTATTCTGTTTTGTGCAAACTTCACATCTTTGCAACACGTAAAACTTCTTTTACATATCTGTTGTGATTCTTTTATCTGTACATATAAGTCTTGTATAGCTATAACTTTATGTGTGCATTTATATTATTTCTCACATCTTTCTTCTTCATTCTATACATAACATTCTATATATTCTATGTAGAACAACCTTTATTACATTTGAATAGTTTTGCATCCATTGCCTCTTATTTATTTGCTACAGTCTATTTTGTATTTCTATCTTTTTTTAATCATTTTCCAGTTTTGTTATTGTTTTTTAATTTGTTGATCTTTTGTCCTTTTTTTTTGCTTTTCTGCCCCCCCCCCCCCCCCCCGTTTTTCTCTAGCCAATTATACCATAAATCCCATATGGAGTAATATTCAGATTCTTCTTTCTCTTTTAATTCTTTCGTGAGCCTATCCATCTCTGTACATTCCTATATTTTTTAAATTACGTTTTCTTCTGTTGGTGTGTAATTATTTTCCCAGTTTTGTGCGAATGTAATTCTCGCTGCCGTGATTATGTGTAGAATTAAGTATCTAATATTTTTCCCATATTTTCTTTTTATAATTCCTAAAAGAAATAATCCCAGGTAATATTAATATAATCATCATCATCATCATCATCATCATCATCATCATCATCACATACTCAGCTGCTGTAAAAAAATCACGCAGACTGATTATAAATTGCAGCACAATTCAGTAGCACAAACGATCCATTGGAATTTGTGCAAAAATTATAATATTAAAACAGCAACAAACTGGTGGGAACATCAGCCTGAAAAAGTCACCGAAAATCAGATGGTCAAGATCTTGTGGGATTTTCGCATACAAACAGACAAAATACTGGCGCATAATACACCAGACATCACACTGCTTGAGAAAAATAAGGTCACAATCATAGACATCGCAATACCAGGTGATAGCAGGGTCGCCGAGAAGGAACATGAAAAAATCGCAAAATACCAGGACTTAAAAATCGAAATTCAACGACTATGGCACAAACCAGCAGTGGTAATTCCAGTGGTAATTGGCACACTGGGTGCTATTCCAAAAGCACTGGGATTACATTTAAAACAGTTAAAAATTGACAAAATCACCATCAGTCAAAAGCAAAAAGCCGCACTGCTTGGATCTGCACGCATATTACGAAAATACGTTACGACGTCCTAGGCCCCTGGGTGGGGCCCGACTAGTAACCAATGCCAAATCCGGCGAAACAACTGGCCGCTGTGATACAATTGTATAATAATAATAATAATAATAATAATAATAATAATTGGAGCCCTTGGAGCAATACCTAAAGGGCTACCTTACTATTTGGAAATTCTAAATTTATCAGACTTGAACATTCTGATTCTACAAAAAACACACCCTACTTGGAACAGCTTATATCCTCCGCCATTACCTTAACAGTTCCTAGGTCCTTGGTTAGGACTCGAGCTGTTGAGCTACCAACCAGCCCCTAAGGCTGTGAATTAACCAAACAACAACAACAACAACAGCAATAATAACTTGATCAGTGGGTGCAGCAAAATTTCACAAACTGACTACCTACAACGCCAAGCCAGCTATCTGAAATAGTATAGGGTCTCCTGCTTGAGCGTGAGGTTGGACTAGAAGACCTCCAAGGTCCCTTCCAGCTCTATTCTGATTGATCGATAACTATTTTCTTCATGGTTTTGTAAGTTTGGCGCTGTGAAGCCCAAAATAATAACAGAAATGCACCTCCAATAAATGCAAATTTCTTTAAGCGACCTTGTCCTTAAAGCTTTTCACTTTCAATATCTCTTTGCCAAAAACATTTGGCTACTCTCTGCCATTCGGTCTGTGCTTTGTCGCAAGAATACCGATACGTGTATAAAGTAGCATCTGTGAAAGAGAAGAACGTTACATTTGGCCAAGCGTGATGATGAGTCATCGGATCCTGAAAGAAGCTTTAACAGCAAGGGGTTCCATCTGACTAAACAGATTTTGTACCCTGACTGTGAACTTAATGGCCAAGAGCAGATGGGAGTGTGGGAATATGGGCTCTGAAGGTGAGGCCTACCTAGCCACTCAGAGGTTGAGGGGCATTTTGGGGCTCTGCACTTCACTGGTCGCCATTTACTTATTTATTTATTTGAGCTGCCTGCTCCTCCCAGAGAGTCTGGGTGGGCAGCTTTAGCAACAGGGAACATTCCAGATTCCCTAAACGTTCTTCAGAACTTTGTATCCCTCAGATGTATATGTCCGGCGTTTCGTTGCCTTTCCTCTGCTCACAACCACTTCATCTGCAAACACACAGACAGACACACACGTAACACAGACCCTAAAGGTAAGGGTTCCCTTCGCACATATGTGCTAGTCGTTCCCGACTCTAGGAGGTGGTGTTCATCCCTGTTTCAAAGCTGAAGAGCCAGCGCTGTCCAAAGACGTCTCCGTGGTCATGTGGGCAGCATGACTAAACGCCGAAGGCGCACGGAACGTTGTTACCTTCCCACCAAAGGTGGTTCCTATTTTTTCTACTTGCATTTTCACATGCTTTCGAACTGCTAGGTTGGCAGAAGCTGGGACAAGTAACGGGAGCTCACTCCGTTACGTCATGCTAGGGATTCGAACCGCCGAACTTTCTAATCGACAAGCTCAGCGTCTTAGCCACTGAGCCACTGTGTCCCCAAACCCTAAATATATTGCAGGAACTCATCTGCAAACACACAAATAGACACACATACACACACACACACACCCTCCCAAAATCCTAAATATATTGCAGGAACTCACTTCATCTGCAAACGCACACCCACAGAGGCAGACACGCACAGACACAGCCCTCCCCGAAGAAACCCTAAATATATTGCAGGAACTCACTTCATCTGCAAACACACACAGACACAGACAGACAGACACACATAAACACCCTCCCCCCCCCAAGAAACCCTAAATATATTGCAGGAACTAAGGTTGGTGCCGTGTGGAGATTGTTGAACCAGTGTAAGCTATACAGAGTACAATAGTTTTGAAGTTTGAGGATTAAAATAAATGAGGTCCTTTGAAGAGCAGACCCCATGCGTGGTACATAAACACATCCCACATCAGACAAAAGCATCACTCAATGAAGGGCAGCTCCCACCTAGGATGGAATGACTGGGGTAATCGATGGCCCTTAAATCCAGATTTGCCAAAGCTTTCTTGGCCAAAGTATGTTGACACGGCTGCTGTATTCCTTGGGTGTTGTCCTTCCCAACTTCAGAAAACCTGATAAAATCTTTGGTCTGCCCCTCACCTCTCTTGCCTTCATGAAAACCTGCAGTCTAAGTGGTCTGGTAGGAGGCAGCTCATCCTGCAGATGTTTGGGGTGGGGGAAGCATAGGAAGCCCTTCGGATGGGGCCTTCTTCCCTATTTAGAAGAGGAAGGGAGACAGTTTCACTCTTGCAGGAGTCTGTTTAATGTAAGCTTACAATCAAGATAGCGCAGATGTTTCTGCTTGTGCCTCTTGCCTGGGTTGTGTTGAAGGATTGACAGTATATGATGTCCCAAGCCTTCCAATCTGCAGTTATAAGAGCTGGTCATACCAATCAGTGGTAGGATTCATATTTTTTTTACTACCGGTTCTGTAAAGAGGCAGGGGAAGGATGCTGCAAAATCCCCATTCCCTCCCCACTCCAAGGGAAGGATACTGCGAAATCCCCATTCCCTCCCCACTCCAGGGGAAGGATACTGCAAAATCCCCATTCCCTCCCCACTCCAGGGGAAGGATGCTGCAAAATCCCCATTCCCTCCCCACTCCAAGGGAAGGATACTGCAAAATCCGCATTCCCTCCCCACTCCAGGGGAAGGATACTGCAAAATCCCCATTCCCTCCCCACTCCAGGGGAAGGATACTGCAAAATCCCCATTCCCTCCCCACTCCAGGGGAAGGATACTGCAAAATCCCCATTTCCTCCCAATCCGCTGGGACTTTGGAGGTAGAGACTAGATGGGGGAGGGGCCAGTCAGAGGTGGTATTTACCGGTTCTCCGAACTACTCAAAATTTCCGCTAAAGGTTCTCCAGAGCTGGTCAGAACCTGCTGAATTCCACCTCTGTTACCAATATGTTACTTATATTTGCGTTCAGAAGAGAAGTATGATTTGAGTTTTCAGTGGAAGGTATTGAAAACCGAACCCTAACCCTAAGCAACTAACCCCTCAGGGTTAGGGTGTTCAAATTGGTTTTTGAACTGAGAGTTTCATTTGGCCAGAGACTTGGATATCAGGTCATATTGCAATTTGTTTTTTAAAAAAAGTGACTGGGCCCCCTGCTGACTGATTTAAATGTTACCGCCTGCTTCATGTTGAAAAACACCTCCCCATAGCAGATACTCCGTGCAGAGGGAAAAACATTTGAGAAATCCTTTTCCTGTGCATCAACCCGCTGGGGGTAGAATTGTCTCTGCAATTGACCTTCGGAAGGTCTATTTTGTGCCACGTGAATATGATTTTCCTGTAAAACGAAGCCCACATATTATGTGCATTTAAAACTATAATTAGATTTCTCCCCTTCCCCGTCCCAAGCTTCTAGTGTTTTGTTTTCTCCATGAAAATTCATGTTTATTTTCTGCCTGTGATGATTCATCTGCTGCCTGATTGACTGGAAATTCTTATTTTTTTCCTCCAGTCTAAATAACCTTCCTATTTTCTAACCCAACTGTTCAACTTAGCGTTAGTCATAAATCATGGTTAGTTTCTTTAGCCTTGTGTTCCCCTGGCCAACTTCCTGTGCCCATCACTAGTAAAAATAAATAAATGAATGAATAGAAGTCTCAAGAAATATAAAGAATTTTATCTCCTTTATCTCTCTTTTCAATCCTTTAATTACTACAATTTATACAAGTTATGTAGGGGAAAAATTAAAAATTTATAGACTTCTATTCCATAGATTTACAGACATATCTATACCTGCAAATACACAGTTGATCTTACAGTATATAACAAATAGAGATTGAATGAAGTTAGCACCAGTAACCAAATTGTGAGACAACAGTTGTGACTCCAGGTTTAGCCCTTCCCTATTTCTCTAAACATTTGATTGGCACTGTCCAATCTCAGAGACAGTGTCAGTGATAGAGCTCACCATTGTATCTCGTTAGATCTTCGAATTCCCCTCTGCAAAAGCTAGGATGCCAGTTTCTAGCAATCCTATTCAAGATTAAGGAACCACAGTCAAAGAAATATTGTATTAGACGCTCCAAAGTATAAGACACACTTAGCTTTTGGGGAGGAAAACAAGGGGGAAAAAATCTGCCTTTGCCTCCCAGCAATTTGCTTCCTTGCAACAAGCAGCAAAAGTACAGAAGATATACACTGTTTGTAGTGTTACATTTCAGACTATACTTGTACAGATGCTGTTAAAATTGACCTGCTTTCTGGAAATATAGTTACTCTCTGCTATTTAAAAGAAGATACAATAGCACCTGGCCTCTTCAGGTCAAGTATTTATTTTAAAAAGCGTCTTCATTTTGTTAAGCTGTCTAGAACGGAATGCAGCCGCGCGAGGGATTGTGGGTGTACCTCGATACACCCACGTTACACCTATCCTCCGCGAGCTGCACTGGCTTCCAATCGGTCTCCGGATACGCTTCAAGATGCTAGTTATTACTTATAAAGCCCTTCATGGTATTGGACCTGGGTACTTGAGAGACCGCCTGCTGCCAATTACCTCCCAAAGACCCATTAGATCGCACAGGGTCGGCCTCCTCCGGGTGCCATCTACTAGCCAATGCCATCTGGCTACGAACCGGGGGGAGGGCCTTCTCTGTCACAGCTCCGGCCCTTTGGAACGAACTCCCCGCGGAGATTCGGGCCCTCACCTCTCTCCTGGCTTTCCGAAAAGCCATTAAGACCTGGCTATGCCGGCAGACCTGGGGTTGATGAGCTCCCTTCCCCGCTCGACAGGTGTGGTTGTTGGTTATTTTAAATGTCTATTTTGTATTTGCATGTTCCCCTTCCCGTTGGAGTTGTTCGCCGCCCTGAGTCCCTTTTAGGGAATAGGGCGGCATATAAATAAAATAAAACTTCAAAACTTCAAACTTCAAACAATAATAAAGCAGTCTCTAAAAAATAAGTCTAATAATTTGAACATTCTATACCGTGTTTCCTCAAAAATACAAAATGTCCTGAAACTAAAGCCTTGCCACCTTTTTCGGGTGGGCAAAATTATAAGCCCCCCACCCAAAAAATAAGCCTCCTTTGACAACCCCCCCCCCCTCCGGCCAGGCAGAGCACCGCTCACTGACCTAGCGGTATCCCGAGGGTGCCAAGCCGCGGGAACCGGGGCGGAGGCAAAGGTGATTGTGTTGCTTGGTACCTTTGGGATCCTCTGTGAGCGGCTCTGTGACCAGCTGAAGAGGGGGGTTGCCAGGCGGCTGCTCTCTTGCGAGCGCGCTCCCAAAGAGTCAGGCAAAGCGTCATGGGTGAAAATTATGTTTGGTCTGGACCAGGGGTGGGTTTCTTGCCCCGTTCCAACCGGTTCGGCTGGAACGGGGCCGGCGGCGTCCTCGTGCATGCGCGCAGCGCACGCATGCGTACTAGCGTCTGTGCGATGCTCCAGCTGCTCCTGGAGGATCGCGCAGGCGCTGTATGCATCCTGCGCATGCGTGGAAGCGCAAAACTCGTCAAAACCGGGTAAGGAGCGCGGGTGGGCGGGTCGGCCCTTCGCCGTTCCCGGAAGTTACTTACTTCCGGGTTCGCCGACCAACCGGTTCGCAGGGACCGCCGTGAACCGGTTGAAAACCACCCCTGGTCTGGACATTTTCAACAAAATCAGGGCTTTTCCAGTCTAATACAGGATTAGGATGAATAAGTACCCGTGCAACACCAGGTTATCAGCTAGTTAAAAATAAAGAGTTTAAGATGGCATATCCTTTGCATGATATAAATAGTTAGGAGAGCCTATACATACATACCAAGTTTGCCAAGGGCCAAAAGTCTACCATAGCAGAACTAACTAGAGTTCCTTGAAAAAAAAAAGAAATAAAACATGCAAATTCTAGCATGTGAGAAGCTCTCCAAAACATTTAGGCTAAACCATGTGTGCATGATGGAAATAAAAATTATATTTTAAAACTAGCACGGCTGGATTTCATTTGTGTTAGCGAGAGAGAGAGACAGAGAGACAGAGAGAGACAGAGAGAGAGAGGGAGGGAGGGAGGGAGGGAGAATGAAAAGGATAGACAATGTATTAAGAAGGCTAATAGTTAATGGTTGAGACTAGCTGTATATAATGTGAATGTATGGTCGCAGTTGTTGCTAATATTATGTACCAGTAATGAAAAATAAGCAGTCAATTTGTTCCATCCATAATGGTTTTAAGAGGGACACGGTGGCTCAGTGGCTAAGACGCTGAGCTAGTTGATCGGAAAGGCCATCCGTTTGGCAGTTCGAATCCCTAGTGCTGCGTAACGGAGTGAGCTCCCGTTACTTGTCCCAACTTCTGCCAATCTAGCAGTTCGAAAGCGTGTAAAAATGCAAGTAGAAAAATAGGGATCACCTTTGGTGGGAAGGTAGCAGCGTTCCATATGCCTTCGGCATTTAGTCATGCCGGCCACATGACCACAGAGACATCTTTGGACAGCACTGGCTCTTCGGCTTTGAAACGGAGATGAGCACTGCCCCCTAGAGTTGGAAATGACTAGCACATACAGTATGTCCGAGGGGAACCTTTACCTTACATGTATAATGGTTTTAAACTACTTTTATGGCAAAGTAGCATTTTATTTTTCAGAACACCTGCTGTAGTTGATTTCCCCTACTGCCAATAATGCAGAACCTGACTTATCCTAGCTGGACTTTAAATAGAATTGCACTCTGGCAGCCGGGTAAAAAAATCACCCAGGAACCAATTGGAATAATGAACATTTTTATAATAGCTCAGAAGTCTTTTTTTCAAAAATGAAATTCAATGTGGGGAAAAATAGCCTTAGGCAAGGAAAACCAAAAGTATAGGTACAGATTGAAACCTGGCTGAAGGAGAGTTGATTAATGTGCATTTTAAAACTATTTAACCTTTGTAGCCTACTTAGGAAATGTTGCAACTATTTCACTGTGGCGACTTGCTTTTTCACTATGTTGTGAGTGATTTTATACTGTACATGTGATAGCATATCTGTGTTATTTCTTAAAATAAATGGGAAAATTAAGCAACTGTAGCCTTCGTATTTTTTTTAAAAAGCTCATTGGTATGTTGCTTTTTATGATTTTTGTTGACCACATCCTGATAAGATGTTTCACTAAATACTTCATATTATGGATTTGAATCATCAGCTGTTGCAATGAAAGGAATTCTCTGATTTTAATATACCAGATTATGTTAATAGTGCTTTTTTAGAACAATCTTGGCAGGGTTAAACTGATCAGCAAAACACCATGTTTTTAAAATACAGATTTGCTCTCTGAAACGTATACTGGATTCATCTTGTTTTGCAAGGGGTGTTAGCAGCAGCAAACAGAATTTGTGTATACAAAAGAACATTTCTTGTAGCCTTTTTTTTTTAAGCAATTGAGGAATCCCCATTGCCAAATGTCACTAACTGCTGTGAAAATCAAACTAACTGCACAATTCAATGTCATAACGTGTCTGGATGATTTTCAATTATAAGGGAAAGGGAAAGGTTCCCCTCGCACATATGTGCTAGTTGTTCCCGACTCTAGGGGGCGGTGCTCATCTCTGTTTCAAAACCGAAGAGCCAGCGCTGTCCGAAGACGTCTCTGTGGTCATGTGGCCGGCATGACTAAATGCTGAAGGTGCCCGGAACACTGGTCCCTTCCCACCAAAGGTGGTTCCTATTTTTCTACTTGCATTTTACATGCTTTCGAACTGCTAGGTTGGCAGAAGCTGGGACAAGTAACGGGAACTCACTCCATTACGCGGTGCTAGGGATTCGAACTGGCGAACTGCCGACCTTTCTGATCGACAAGCTCAGCGTCTTAGCCACTGAGCCATCGTGTCCCCACCATTCCCTCTCCACTCCAGGGGAGGGATAATTATCAATTATATTGAGAGGGAAATGGTGGAGTCACTTCATCCTTAATCAGAGTACAAGAGTACAGTCTGCTTAGTGGTCATTCAAAGTTACAATGACACTGAGAAAAAGTGATTTATGGCCTCTTTGGTTCTAGGTTGTTTCTCTCTTCGATTATTTGCCATCCATTGCTTCTTGTTCTACCCTCAGGTGCCTTGGAGAATAGTTTGACTCCCTCTTCTTTGTGGCACCCCCTGAGATATTGGAACGCTGCTATCATGTCTCCCCTAGTCCTTCTTTTCATTAAACTAGACATACCCAGTTCCTGCAACCGTTCTTCATATGTTTTAGCCTCCCCTAATCATCTTTGTTGCTCTTCTCTGCACACTTTCTAGAGTCTCCACATCTTTTTTATGTCGCACATACACAAACCACACATATAACTTTTGCGCTACACATCAGGCTAGTCTCCCTGGCTACCAGGCCTGGTAGCAGATGTGCATTTTGACATTATACATTCCTTTATTCTCAACCCAGTTTCCAAAGCACTCCAAACAACTTACATGTGGCTCCCAGTTGTTTCCAACAAATGGCAGCTTTTAGGGGCGAGAGTTCCTTTAATGTAATTTCGGATTCCACTCTGGGACGTCGTGATTCCCTGTGAAACACCCCCCCTACCCCCCCCGTGGCGTTATGAGAATCCTGGCTATAGATTCAAAACTCTGGTGACACAGCTGCAAAGAAGAGGCAGACTTTCCTTCGGAAAAGAAAGGACATTTCAAAACTAGCCCCCCAAAAAGGAACCGCACGAATGAAGCCTGGACAACAGATTAACCTCTGGCGTAGACCCACCTCAGAGTGTTGTGTTTACACTAGTTGAATCCATGACCCCAGACAATCCAACACACTTGAAAAGTTGTTAAAGTTCAATTTGGTTCAGAGAGAAAGGGCTCAGGTGTTTTTCTTCTCCCCCCCTTTTTTTTCCTTTTGTGGGGGTTGACACAATGACATCTGCTGGGGCTGGGCATAGGCTCCCCCCGGCTTGGCCACACAAACAGTTTTAAGCCCCGAATGCCATCATAACGTCTTTGATTTGTTGTTGCCTTTCACACCTGATTTAACGACAATAAACTTTCTACTATTTTTTTTGTTGTTAAAAGAAAAAAGAGCTTAAAGATAAACGTGTCTAATTCTCAAAGTGATTTCAGCCTGAAGTATTATGCACAGAGGTGGGTTCCTACCAGTTCGCACCTATTTGGTAGAACCGGTTCGTCAAATCTACCGAACCGGTTAGAAGAGGTTCCACCAGTGGATCCGGAAAGCAGGCCACACCTACAGAAGAAGTTCCAAAAATTTTTGAAACCCACCACTGCCACACACACACACACACACAGAGAGAGAGAGAGAGAGAGAGAGAGAGAGAGAGAGAGAGAGAGAGAGAGAGAGAGAGAGAGAGAGAGAGAGAGAGAGATTGAGGAAGGAAGGAAGAAAGAAAGAAAGAAAGAAGAAAAAGAGTGAGAGGGATGAAAGAAAAAAAGAAAAAAGGGACAGAGAGATAAAAGGAAGGAGAGAGAGAGAGACTGACAGAGAGAGAGAGAGAGAGAAAGAAAGGAAGAAAGAAAGAAAGAAAGAAAAAAGAAAGAAAAAGAGTGAGAGAGAGATGAAAGAAAAAAAGAAAAAAGGGACAGAGAGATAAAAGGAAGGAGAGAGAGAGAGACAGAGAGAGAGAGAGACAGAGAGAGAAAACACATGGCCGGCAAGCCACTCCCACCAGGTCACATGGCCGGCAAGCCACTCCCACAAAGGAGGCCACACCCACAGAGTAGGTTCCAAAATTTTTTGAAACCCACCACTGATTATGCACTAACTTATGCACAATATTGGAAAAAAGAAAATACACCATCAGAGCTATAATATAATCAGAAAAGTGTTGGCCTGTGTGGAATGTTTTGAAGTCTGGAACAGATTTTATGACTGGTATATATAAGACAAGGTGACAAGACTGGAACAAACTGTATATATTGTGATTGGACCGAAGGATAGACAATGTATTAAGAAGGCTAATAGTTAATGGTTGAGACTAGCTGTATATAATGTGAATGTATGGTCGCAGTTGTTGAAAGAAATGTCCTTCTGGGTTCAGCTCCAAGTAGGGAAAAAGACACTGGAGACATGGAGGCTGCTTGGAAAGATGGTTTATTGTTGGACAGGGCCACATGGCTTGAGCCCTGAACAGAAAAGGTGATCACATGTTTCAATGTTGGTGAAGAAGAAGAAAAAGGGCTGAAGGAGGGGCTTGCCAGGCATTTTATACCCTGTTTAGTCCCACCTCTCTGTTTCCTGTTCCTGTGTAAGAAATGTATTCTGATTGGTTGTCAGACTCCCATGGGGCCATGCAGGGGCTACTCTCTAGGCTCTGTTTTGAATCCAGGTATGAGTTCTCAGATGCCATATGGAGAGTTGAGTAAAAGGGCAATTATTATCATGCCTTTCTGTAGCTGCTGCTGAAGTCTTTATTATGTAAAGTGGGCTAGCCTGGCTAGTCTTAATGGGCCTATTGACAAAGTGGGGGTGGGCAGGAAGCTACAGCAACTATTCTGTCTTTTAAAACATGCTTCTTTTCACATCCAGAGAAACATTCTGCCTTTTCAATATTTCCTAGGATATTTCATTTTTTTCTGGGAGAGGGCTGGATGATAACTTCCCATACAGTACTGCATTGTTTTAAATGTAAAAATAATAAAAAATATATTGGGGAAAAAAAGAAGTATTATGCACAATGCTGGAAAAACCCAGAAATCCCTCCGGATGATATTACAATAAAAAAAAATTCTGGAATGTGCAGAGATGGATAGGTTAACCCTAACAATTAAAGGAAAAGAAGTCCATGGAACTCTGTTACTTTCCCACCAAAGGTGGTTCCTATTTTTCTATTTGCATCTTTACGTGGTTTTGAACTGCTAGGTTGGCAGAAGCTGGAACAAGTAACGGGAGCTCACTCAGTTACACGGCACTAGGGATTTCAACCACCGAACTGCCGATCTTTCTGATCGACCAGCTCAGCGTCTTAGCCACTGAACCACCACGTCCCTCATGCATAGATCTTGCTTTTAAAAAAAAATGTGTTGCGCTGGTGGTGGTGGTATTCAGCCAGTTCTCTCTCATTCGGGCGAACTGGTAGCAGCGGCTGCAGGAGGCTCCGCCCAACTGCCCCAATGTAGTGCATGAGCGTGACCCGACAAATGCGGTGAGAAAAACGCAATGTCATAAACGCGCTCAAACAACGCGCCGACAAAAGCGCGCCCACAAAAGCGAGATTTAAGTTAAGGTTAGGGTTAGGGTTAGGGTTATTAGGTTGTTATTAGTTGTTTGTTGAAGGCGCACTTTTGCGGGCACGCTGTTGTCGGCGCGCTTCTGCGCGCATCCGTTGGTGCAATTTCAACCTCATGGTTTTCTCGCCACGGTTTCGTCGGTGCACTTTTGTCGAGCGCGCATCTGTCGGTGAACTGTGCATGAGCACTGTGTATGCGCAGATGCGGCCCGTGCACTCACATTTGTAAATCGGTAGGGAAGGTAATTAAGTGGTGTGTGTGTGTGTGTGTGTATTCCTCAAGAGAAATATCATATTTCTTTCAGTATTTTTTTTTAAAAGAAGGATTCTATGCTGAGTTATTGGCAAGGCCAAACCCAAGTGGAATTTATTTGGCTTTCAGCTGAAAGCAATTGAATTATCTTTAATGAGCTGACAGCTCTAATTTTATATAGATCAGGTTTTCTGGGTTTATTTTAGTGCTTAATAGAGTGGGCTGATGTAAAATCCCCGTACTGTGTGGTATTGTGTTTCATTTCTAAGTCTAAAAACAGACCCAACCAGTTAAATTGATTAAGGTCTGCCTTGGTGGTGGGAATTCTGTTAAGACAGACAGCAACGTTCCCCCCCCCAAGGGGCCATCAATTGCCTTAGATCAACATTTTTACTCTCTTCTTCCCCAGTTGTGTGTGTAACATACTAAGATCTGCTTAAATGTCCTTTCTTGATCAGGGTTTAATTGATGCTTGCTTGCCTGCTGCCTTTTTCAACTTTAAAGTGATTATCTTTAGCCCCACATCCCCGTCATTCTCCCTTTGAACAAATATCACTAAAGCAGCCATGCCCTGGAGAAGCACTTGGGAGCATATGGAGAGAAGGACAAGGGGAATAACATTTGGCTCCCCAAATCACATATATTTTTTTTGTCTTTAGCTTTAAGGTCAACACAATCTGTGTAATGGCAAGAAGAGTGTTGGCATCTGAGCCTTGCTGCCAGGAATGAATTGGCTATTTGGGTGGGGTCACATTGTCAGAAGGAACCCCCCCCCAAAAAAAAGTTGCTTTCAACCCATGGATGTACCATCAAGCAATAAAACTGTCTCTGCAATACTTAAGATGTTTGATCAATGTTTTTTTCCCCCAATCTTGGCAACTATTAAAATGAGTAGACTTCAACTCCCAGAATTCCCCAGCCAGCATGGTTTAGATGTAGCTAAAGCAAATAAGATAAGAAAACCTTTATTGCCATTTTTGTACTGTGAGCACACTGGCCCACATTAAAAATGAAATTCTGTTGCCTGCTCTCAAAGGAAAGTATATAGCTACCCATACCCATACACAACACACATAGACACATGATATATGCTTATGTGTTTGTCTGTCGATCTGTCGATCTGTCGATCTATCTATCTATCTATCTATCTATCTATCTATCTATCTATCTATCTATCTATCTATCATCTACCTACCTACCTACCTACCTACCTACCTACATACATACATACATACATACATACATACATCTATCAATCTATCAATCTATCTGTTGATATCTATCTATCTATCTATCTATCTATCTATCTATCTATCTATCATCCATCCATCCATCCATCCATCCATCCATCCATCCATCCATCCATCCATCCATCTATCTATCTATCTATCTATCTATCTATCTATCTATCTATCTATCATCTCTCTCTCTTTCTCTGTAGATATCTATCTATCTATAGCTATCAATCTCTATATCTATCTATCTATCTATCTATCTATCTATCTATCTATCTATCTATCTATCATCTATCATCTATCATCTCTCTCTCTTTCTCTGTAGATATCTATATCTATCTATCTATCTATCTATCTATCTATCTATCTATCTATCTATCTATCTATCTATCTATGTTGATCTATATATCTCTATCTATCTATCATCTGCCTGTCTGTCTGTCTATCTATTTGTCTGTCTGTCTGTTTATTGAAATTAGTTCTCTTAAATTCCAAGACTCTAGTTTCACTTTGTTCTACTACTTGTGTTTGCGTAATGTTGAATTCCAATATTGCATGGTCACTTGCCCCCAGGGTTCCTGTGGCTTCAACACCTTCTATCATTTCCTCTCTGTTAGTGAGAATTAAGTCCAATATGGCTGATCCCCTTGTTCCCTTCTCTACTTTTTGGGAAACAAAGTTGTCTGCTAGGTTTGTTAGGAACCTGTTGGATCTTCCACTTGGTGCAGAGTTTGTTTCCCAATTGATGTCATGGTAGTTAAAATCCCCCACTACTATTGTGGTGTGCTTCCTACATACCTTGGTTATCTGACTAGCAAAAAGTTCAACTACTTGGTTGAATCTGGATGTTCTGCTTCGGATACCACAAAACCCCTTTGTAGAAGGCAACAAGAAAAACAGATTGTGAAGAGGACGTGTAGCATCCCAGACAATCCTGTGGACTCTGCTCTATATACATTTAGTGTCTCTATAGACACTATATACATTTCAGATAAGTGGCTGTCCAGTCCCTTCTTAAAAACCTCCAGTGATGAAGCAACCCATAACTTCAGAAGGCCAGCTGTTCCACTGATTAAGTATCGAGGAAGAGCCAAGTGTGTATAAGAGAGGATTAGCAAGGCCTCATTATAACTCTTTGTTAAACTCTTTCTGTCATTATAACTCCATAACTCTTTGTTATAATATTGCCAGATAGGCAGGTTGTCTACTGCAGCCCTCAGGATTTGGCTTGGTGGGCGTGGCAAGTAAAGGATACTGCAAAATCTCCATTCCCACCCCACTCTGGAGCCAGCCAGAGATGGTGTTTGTCGGTTCTCCGAACTCAAAATTTCCGCTACCAGTTCTCCAGAACCTGTCAGAACCTGCTGAATTTCATCCCTGATACATATACATATACCAGTGGTGGGATTCAAATAATTTAACAACCGGTTCTCTGCCCTAATGACCAGCTGGGTAGGTGTGGCTCGGTGGTCATGTGATCGGGTGGGCGTGGCCAACTCAACGTCACTCAGATCGATGGGCGCTTCGCCTTAGCTGTGACAATGTAATAAGGGTTAAATGGAAAGGCAGTTTCAGTAAGCAGGGCAATAAAAATGAGGCTAGAAACAACACCAGAATGTTTCCTTCCTGCCTTCCTTACAGGATTAGCCGTGTAAAGTGGAAAAAAAAACAAAATGGGATTTCTTCCAACAACCGGTTCTCTGAACTGTTTAGAAAGTTAACAACCGGTTCTCCCGAATAGGTGCGAACTGGCTGAATCCCACCACCGACATATACAAATGCATATGCATATACATATGCATTTGCATTTACATATATTCATACATACATACTGTATATACATATATATGACTTATAGGATGAGGTGGCTCAGTGGTTAAGAAACTGAGTTTGTTGATCAGAAAGGTCGGCAGTTCAGTGGTTCGAATCCCTAGTGCTGCATAACTGAGTGAGCTCCCGTTACTTTTCCCAGCTTCTGCTAACCTAGCAGTTTGAAAGCAGGTAAAAATGCAAGTAGAAACATAGGATCCACCTTTGGTGGGAAGGTAACAGTGTTCCGTGCGCCTTCGGCATTTACTGATGCTGCCCACATGACCACGGAGATGTCTTCAGACAGCGCTGGCTCTTCAGCTTAGAAACGGAGATGAGCACCGCCTCCTAGAATCGGGAACGACTAGCAAGGGGAACCTTCACCTTTATAGTTGTAGCTGTCCATGTTAAATATGGAATGGGAACAAAGCTGATGGATGTTTATGAAAACCTATTTCATTATTGGCTGATGATATTACTGCATGAAAACTGATTAGAAAATCACCTTAGGCATTATGATGTTTAGCTCTACAATGATTGTACTTTGCTTTGTATAAACCAGAAGTGTTCAACCTTGGCAGCTTCAACACAAGTGAATCTCAACTCTCAGAATGACTGACTGGGGAATTCTGGGAGTTGAAGTCCCCACGGCTTAAAGTTGCCAAGATTGGATACCCCTGGTATAAACAATACATACAACTTGATCAGTGGTGGGTTTCAAGTTTTTTTAGAACCTCTTCTGTAGGTGTGGCCTGCTTTGTGGGAGTGGCTTGCCGGCCATGTGACCAGGTGGGAAATGGCTTGCCGGCCATGTGACTGGGTGGGCGTGGCCAGCTTGTAAAATGTGGAGAAACTCACTTAACAACGCTCTTGCTTAGCAACCAAAATGTTGGCTCAGAAACTCTGGCATTTGAAGCACGCAAGTCTTAAAGCTGTCAAGTGACAAGACCCTTGCACCCCTAACCCTTTAGGAAAAAACCCAGGGGTGTTCATACTTGACAGCTTTAAGACTTGTGGACTTCAACTCCCAGAATTCCTCCTCCAGTCACGTTGGCTTAGGGATTGAAGCACGCAAGTCTTAAAGCTGTCCAGTTACAAGACCCTTGCACCCCTAACCCTTTAGGAAAAAACCCAGGGGTGTTCAAACTTGAGAGCTTTAAGACTTGTGGACTTCAACTCCCAGAATTCCTCCTCTCGCTCTTCATCTTGATGATGTGTGGACGGGGGAGGGGGAGGGAGCTGGAACTGGTTCTAAACGGCACTGGAGATTTGTGGAACCTCTTCTATAGAAGAGGTTAGAACTGGCAGGAACCCACCCCTGAACTTGACAAAAATTAAGCAAGCATTTCTTTTGAAAATGAATGCTTTATTTGCTGCCTTTTTAAAAAATTCCAAGAGATTCTGCCAGCAAAGATTATCTTCTTGGTAATAATCTTGGATGTATCCTTTTCTTTAATCAAACAGGTGATGTACACACATGTAAAATATGCCATGGAGGGGAAAAATCACTTTTGTGAAATTTCTGTGAAATTGATCTTAATTTATTTAACCCACTGAAACCTCCCCTAGGCTCATGGGCTGTGGGGAATCTTGGGAAGCGTAACACTGACCTGGCATTAAAATGAAAGTAATGGCATGTCACCATGACAAGGAGCAAAGGCCCACCATGAAAGCTGTGACATTACAGCCACCCCACTAATTCACTCCCGGACTAAGGGAGACGTGGTTTATATTAGTGACCTGTATGAAGGTTCATGGCCTTTGGGAAGAGTTTATCCCAGGGAACAACAGGGTGATGAATGGTTTATTTACAGCCCTGACATCCAGTCTGTCAGAGGTCTTTGCCAGCCTTTGATGTAGACCATGCTAAAAGGTCCTCCGTCAGTCTTATCGGCTCACAGGAGAAGATCAGCAAGAGAAGGATGAGTTGATAAGGCTGACACTCTCTTCTCCATGGACCATAATGCAAGGAAAGCTACCAACCAGGTCACTTATCCATCACTGCACTGAGTAGTAAACAGATATATGGTGCAAGGCAAGGCATCGTTCTCTCTGAAAGCATTTATTGCACGTGAGGTGCTGGATGTTATGACTTGAGGAATGGGCACTGCAGTGGTGCCAAATCTACAGAGGATCTTCAGACCATTGGTCCAATTATTGAGAATGATTGCCCTGAACTGATCACCAGAAACCATGAGGGAGAAAAACTCTAAAGGTCTATGCTTTTACTATTGTCTACCCCTGAAAAAAACTTCTTGCTCGCATTCTTGGCTGAGAGTGACTCTAACATCTGGTTTCTATTACATGTCAAGAGGAACAGTGGATATGTCGGGAGTAGTTCCAGCACTGTTGAAGCACATAACTTGGACCCAGAATTCCTTATCTGATGGATGTTCTCCAGGGCGGTATTTCTTTATGCTGTAGATTTGATACTTGAGTAAGTTTATGACTAATGATTGGTCTAAGCTTGATTCCCATCTCCCTGATGTTCTAGTTGGAGTCCTGGTCTCATGCTTTCTTCTGGGTTGAGCCACCTGATTTCTGAACTGCTGCCAAAATGTTATTTCCTGAATCAACTTGTAGTGCAGGAACTTTAAAAAATGATTGCTAGCTGGCAGTTGTTGTTCCTGGAATGGCTGTGAATCCAGAAGACAATCCCTGGGCATGTCACTTGGAAACGACAGTTCACTTTCTGCTGAACTTTAGATAACCTTCTGAGGGATGGGCCCAATGCATTTCTTTGGAGGGCTGGAGTCTACAGTTGGCATATAGGACCAAAATTTTCTTCAGAGTCTTCTGGAACTTTGGAGAAATTTGGGGCCAATACCTTGTTGTTCTCCTAAAACAATGTCAATCCTACTCTCCATTCTCCAAAGCACTTGAGGGCAGGACAAGAAGCAATGGGTGGAAACAAATCAAGGAGAAGCAACTTAGAACTAAGGAGAAATTTCCTGACAGTTAGAACAATTAACAGTGGAACAACTTGCCTTCAGAAGTTGTGAATGCTCCAACATTGGAAGTTTTTAAAGAGAGATTGGACAACCATTTGTGTAGGGTTTCCTGCCTAAGCAGGGGGTTGGACTAGAAGCCCTCCAAGGTCCCTTCCAACTCTGTTATTCTGTTCTGTTCTATTGTCTCCAACACTTTGCATTTGCTCCCTGCCCCCATCTCCTGCTTTAAGGGCCTCCTGTGAATTCCTGTTCCTTGAGCAAGTTCTCATGATTCTTGCTATTCATAGAATAGATATGCCTATTTCCAATGGTCAAGGCTAATGTGAAATATTTTGAGGCAAGAACAGTTGTGAGCGACCAAAGCAAAGATTGCAAAGCCTTTTGGATGTGGATAGAACCAGATTTTCCTCTTTTTTTTCCCAGTGGAGGATAAAGATTTTGTTTTCCTATTTTAGAATTACAATAGAACTTCTTCAGTAGTTGACATCTCAAAAGGCAAAAGATTAAAGTATCAATTTGCTTCATCAATTAGTAGTCAGAGGAAGCTCTGAATAACTTGCAGCCATTGGTCTTCGGATTATTATCATTTCCACTCCAAACCCTGAGAATCATCAATATGTATGTATGTATGTGTCTGTGTAGGTTTGTATGTATGTACGTATCATCCATCTATCTATCTATCTATCTATCTATCTATCTATCTATCTATCTATCTATCTATCTATCTATCTATCTATCTATCATCTATCTATCTACCTACCTACCTACCTACCTACCTACCTACCTACCTACCTACCTACCTCCCCCCGTCTCTACCTACCTACCTACCTACCTACCTACCCCCCGTCTCTACCTACCTACCCACCCACTATCTATCTATCTATCTATCTATCTATCTATCTATCTATCTATCTATCTATCTATCTATCTATCTATCTATCTACCTACCTACCTACCTACCTACCTACCTACCTACCTACCTACCTACCTACCCCCCATCTCTACCTACCTACCCACCCACTATCTATCTATCTATCTATCTATCTATCTATCTATCTATCTATCTATCTATCTATCTATCTATCTATCTATCTATCTATCTATCTACCTACCTACCTACCTACCTACCTACCTACCTACCCCCCTCTCTCTACCTACCTACCTTCCCCCATCTATCTATCTATCTATCTATCTATCTATCTATCTATCTATCTATCTATCTATCTATCTATCTACCTACCTACCTACCTACCTACCTACCTACCTACCTACCCCCGTCTCTCTCTCTCTACCTACCTACCTACCTACCTACCTACCCACCCACCCTCTATCTATCTATCTATCTATCTATCTATCTATCTATCTATCTATCTATCTATCGCTTTTTTTGAAAAGTCAGGTGATATCCTATTATTCATGGCTCTTCCTGCTAACTTGGTGGCTACTTAATTCAATCTCAGTCCCTCAATTTTGCTATTGCTATTGAGCAAGTACCAGGGTCCCCATACAAATAGAATATAATTCTTTATTGGCCAAGTGTGATTACACACACAAGGAATTTGTCTTTGGTGCATATGCTCTCAGTGCACATAAGGAGAATGAAAATACATTCATCAAGAATAAAATGATACAACACTTAGTGATAGTTGAGGTTACTAATAAGCCATCAAATCGTACTAGGAAACAAATAAAAACAATGTAAACTAAAAGATACAGGCAACACAGTTATAGTCATAAGTGGGAAGAGATAGATACTACAAGGAAGAGAAGAATAATAGTAACACAGTCCCAGTAAATTTTTTGATAGTGTTGTGGGAATTAGTTGTTTAGCAGAGTGATGGTATTCGGGGGAAAAGCTGTCCTTGTGTCTAGTTATTCTAGCATGCAGTGCCCTATAGCATCATTTTGAGGATAGGGATTGAAACAATTTATATCCAGGATGCGAGGAGTCTGTAGATATTTTCACAGCCTTCTTTTTGACTCATGCAGTGTACAGGTCCTCAACGGAAGGCGGGTTGGTAGCCATTGTTTTTTCTGCAGTTCTAATTATCCGTTGAAGTCTGTGTCTGTCTGTTGGGTTGCAGAGCCAAACCAGACAGTTATGGAGGTGCAGATGACAGACTCAAAAAGTCCTCTGTAGAAAAAGGCACTATTTTACTTTTTAAAACATATAATAGGCCCAGTCCAGTTGGAAGCCCTCTCTGTGCACTTTCTATTTTCTTTCAAAAATTCATTCATTCATTCACTGAGCCATTCACTCCGATAGCATTGAATCCTGGGAGGTTGAGCAACAACACGTTTAATTTGAAACAGCTGGCTCTTTTCTAAAATGGCTTTACTCTCTTCCAAATAGTTGGGCCGACTTATGACAAGCCCTCCCTTTCCTGGCTCGAGGTGGTAGGACTGTGATTAGTTCTCCCAGCTGGGTCATCGCAGCTCTTGCAATTCCGTTTCAAAGCTGTATGTTCTGCATTACGAACCTTTGGCCCAGCAACATTATCCTGAGGGTGGAGTTGATGATCTGGCTAAGAGGGAGTAGCTTGTTTCATTTCTAGTTTTTCCTAAAATTATTTCATAATAGGAGCGGCTAAGAATTCTCAACCTAATTCAGATACCCAGAAGGATGTCACACACCGAAGAAGATAAAACCCTGTTCTCCGTTGTCCTAAAGTGCGGGAGGAAGAATTGAGGTGTAGGAAGTTAGCACCCATCCCTCTCCTAGAGAAATGAAACATTCTAGGGAATATTAAAAAGGCAGAACATTATGTTTCCCTGGATGAGAAATAGAGAAATAGGATTAGCCCTCTACCCATCTCATCAGATGGCACCTGGGAAGATTACATCACCCAGCAAGGCTCAACTAAGCCTCGCACTTTGGACAGCCTAGAGAAGGGGTGAGCAAACTGCGGCTCTGGAGCCGCATGTGGCTCTTTCATCCCTCTGCTGCGGCTCCCTGTCATTCAAAATATGCGTCATAACTCTCAATGTGCGACACCCGCCAGAACATGATTTATTGAGCTCTTTGATCCCAGAGGGCCAACCATGGATAAATCCAAGGAAACAAAAGTTTAGAAGAAAACAGAACACTTAATTCAACTATATATATACTAGTTTTATGGCTGCTCAGGAAACAGTCAGGCATGGGAAGGGTTTTGTGGCTCCCGGTGTTTTCTTTTCTGTGGGAAACAGGTCCAAATGGCTCTTTGAGTGTTTAAGATTGCCGACCCCTGGCCTAGAGCAGTGATGGCTAACCTTTTGGTTGTGGGGCGCCAAAAATGTGAGTGTGTGCCAGAGGTGGGTTCCTACCAGTTTGCACCTATTCGGTAGAACCGGTTCGTCAAATCTACTGAACCTGTTAGAAGAGGTTCCACCAGTGGACCCGGAAAGCAGGCCACACCTACAGAAGAGGTTCCAAACTTTTTTGAAACCCACCACTGGTCCTTGGATATGATTATTCTACACTATCATGCTCATATTTATAAAACTCAGTGCCTCTGTGAAAGGTAAGGATGACTTCTGCATTTGTGGTGCAATCAGAACATTGCGTGTGTTGAAGTTGTTTTAACGCAAACCAAAGATGCCTTTTAAAAAACAAGTTTACATCATATTCTTATGCATGCCAGTGCTGTGTGTGAGGTAATTTAAGGTGGTTTTGACAAGTGTCGTCGGCATCTTCATATCCGGTCACATGGGCGGCAAGCCACTCCCATCCGGTCACATGGGCGGCAAGCCACTCCCACAAAGGAGGCCACACCCACAGAGTAGGTTCGAACAATTTTTGAAACCCACCACTGGTGTGTGCGTGTGCAATAGCGCATGTGTGCCGGCAGCCATAATGCAAAGCACGCCCTCACATGCGCATGCTTGCATACACACCACATGCTCCTCCTCACGTGCACCACACTGCTCACCTCCAAGCTGACCTTGGTATTTCCTTTGGGGGAGTGGGGGAGGCCGTTTTCACCCTCCCCAGGTTTCAGGAAAGCCTCCGGAGCCTGGGGAGAGCGAAACATGGGCCCAATAGGCCTACCTGAAGCCGGAAACAGATTGCATATGAACTTCCAGTTGGGCCTGTTTTTTGCCCTCCCCAGGTTCCAGAGGCCTTCCTAAAGCCTTAGGTAGCCTCCCTCGATCCTCCAGAAGCCCAAAAATCAGCTGGCCGCAACACACATGTGTGCTGGAGCTGACGACTCACATGCCAGCAGATATGGCTCCGTGTGCCACCTGTGGCAGGAGTGCCACAGGATAGGTTCGCCATCAAGGGCCTAGAGAGTTGGCCCCGTGGGAGTCTGACAACCAAGTTCAAATTCAAAAGCCCAGAGAGGGCATAAAACCAAGACACTCTCAGCCTCTCTTCCAGTAGTGGCACTCAATTGTTTTTACTACTGGTCCTGTAGGTGTGGCTTGGTAGACGTGGCATGGCTTGGTGGGCATTGCTTGGTGGGCATGTCAGGGGAAGGTTACTGCAAAATCTCCATTCCCTCACCATCAGCTGGGACTCGGGAGGCAGAGAATAGATGTGGGCGGGGCCAGTCAGAGGTGGTATTTGCCGATTCTCTGAACTACTCAAAATTTCCGCTACCGGTTCTCCAGAACTGGTCAGAACCTGCTGAATACCACCTCTGATCTCTTCCCTTTTTTTCTTCACCCAACATCTTCAAGGCATGGGATCCTGTCCACCATTAAAACCATCTTCCCAAGCAGCCTCCATGTTTCCAGTGCCCTTCTCCCCACTTGGAACTGAACCCAGATGGACACTCCTTCCAACAGAGGTTAGAAGAAGGCTGGGCAACCCTTTTAAGGCCAGTGAACTCTGAGCATAGCTGGCTCAGGAATTCTGGGAGTTGAAGTCCACATCAAGGGGCATAGTTGTCCACTCTGGGTTAGAAGAAAGGAGATTCCAATTTAATTCGGGAAAAGATCCCTCATTTCTTAGCAATAGGGGCAGTTTAAGAGCGCAATAAATATGGGGAGGTGGTAGTCTCCCCTTCACTGGATGTGCAAAGTAGAGGCTATAGCTACATCTCTGTCCTGATTGCTTTAATTTGGATTATAGCACTACATAGGTAGGGGGGTTGAATCAGTGGCTGACTATATAATTCCAGCCTATTCAAAGAACACAAAGAATGAGCCACCCACTTTCGGTTAGAATTTGGGAATTATTGAGTACAATAAACAGTGTGTTCTGAATGCAGAAGTAGACATTATGTACCTAGTGCAGCCTACTACGAGAAAAATGATGATAACTATGAGTTTGGCTTTAAAAAAGGAGTTTTCAAAGCATTCACCTTCAAAATGATGAAAGGGTAGGCTTTGAAACTGACATTTCTGAAAATCTCCCCCTCTCCTCTCCAAATTTTAGTCTAGACAATAACCTGGTGTTGCCTGGGTATTTATTTATAAGGGGGAAAATGTCTGGACCAAACGTAATTTCTAATGTTGGACTTTCCCCCCTTACAAGAGGGAGCCCCCTTGTGGAGTACTGTGAAGCCATTGCCATGGCAACTCCACTATGTTGTACAGTAGAAGCCATTTTATGGCAGTACAGTAGAAGTCATTTCTAAGGCACAACAGGCTGTATCTTAACAGAACACACACACCAGGTGGTGTTAGGGGTGTCTCCCCCCCCCCAATATTTTTTTCCAGAAAGTAAGTCATCTGGTACCAAGTTTGGTTGAAGTTGCTCCAGGCGTTCCAGATTATGCTGGAACACACAAACACACACACACACACACACACACACACACACACACACACACACAGAGCGATAGGTAGGTAGATACAGACAGACAGACAGACAGACTATGCAAGATATTTGATCTCTGTTCTTAGCTGATATGCATTGAATTAACATGGCTTTCTTAGCCAGGCTGAAACTTCATTCCATTAGGAGCTACAATAAGAACTTATCTCTAGTCAAAGTAAGATTTAATAAGGCAAACCTCATATTTTATACATTACTGTGCTCTGCAATCTGTTTACCTGACATTGTCCTATTGACTATATAACCCAACTAGCATGAAATGTTTCCCTCTCAGCTTTCCTAGAAACCACATTGGTGTTAAGTGATGTGGAATACACATTTTCCAGTACCAGCTATGTTGGAAGCTAGCCGAAATGGGAACTGATCTATACTACTTAAATAGATAAAATTTAACTCCTAAAATGCTCTTTGTAAATCTGAGACAGAAGATATCTTCCTTTTGAAAAAAAAAAACAGCTAAACTTTTTATCTTCTGAAAAGTGTGGAAATTTGGCCCTGTGTATTGGTGAACAGAAGAGCTGATGAACGTTTGGGGGAACTGGATAAACATAATGTGCTGTGCTTGAAAGGAAGATTTGGCAAGAGCAGCTCACACAAGGGATTCCACATGGATTAAAAGATCTTTTTTCTTTGCTGATAATCATTTGGCTTTAAAGAGCAATAAATGTTCTGTTTCAATTCAAAGCACTTAATAGAGGTGTGTGGAGACAATCAAATCTGGTTGAAGGACATGGTTCTGGAATTCGAGAAACAGGAAGATCCAAAGTGGATCTTTCCAGGGATGGATAGCATGATCTCATTCAAGACTCCAATCCAGGAGTCTCCATTCTCCATTAGTACACTTTTCTTAGCCCTGAGCCTTGAACATCTCAGACATTTTAAGAGCCATAAAAACTCCATATGGTTCCAATTATTCAGTGGTTTGCAGAATTGATGAATATGTGCTGTAGATCAGCTATGGAAGATTTTAATGAATCATGTGGAGCCCTTGGGGCATTCTGAGTTTGGTAGTTTTCTTACAGATGTTTCATTACCTACTAGGCAACATCTGCAAATATTCCTTCATTGGGTAATGCAATGTCTGCAAGCAAGCCAACATTGTTGTTATTTTAAACTGTTTTTTTTGTTGTTGTTGTTCGTTATGTGTCCTTTTTCCCCCTCTTTTTTGTAAGCCGCCCAGAGTCCTTCGGGATTGGGTGGCATATAAATTTTATAAATAATAATAATAATAAAGCCATCAAGCTCAGAGAGCACCAAGGACTCCATGGGTCCACCTTAAGCTACAAATATTCTCTTCTGTTGTAATGGGCCTTGGCATCAGTTTATTGGTGTCGATAAATATACCGTATGTCTGGTATGTTTTGTTTCTTTTTCGTTTCTGCTTTTTCCTTCTTTCATAATTGCATATATTTCTTTTTTTCGGTTGTTTCAGGAAAAATGTCACAATTTTTTACCTCAGAATGTGATGCCATTTGTAAGGATAGTAGCCCTGCTAATGGGAAACCCCTAACGTCAAATTTCAGACAGGTAGAGGACAAGAGTGGGCTTCAGTCAGCTTTACTGCTGGTTCGCTTGTGTGCATGCTTCGCTTGTGTGCGCACTGGATGCACGCTGTGCATCCAATGAGGTAAACATTTGCACATTCTGAGGTAAAAATTTGTTCAATTAAAATTGATATCTGCGCAAACAAGATGGTGGGGATGATGGCAGTGATTGGGGAACTGGTTTGGGGGAATGGCCAGTTCTAGCAACCTAGGCCACCATACCACCACCGGTTTGACCAAACCACCACCCCCTATCCTGAGCACTGCGCTGCATTGAGGAAATGGGCAACGGAGCAGCTGGCAAAAAGGCATGGAGAAAACAGCTTTCACTCTTTCTTCTCCCTGCTCCTCCTTCTTCCCTCGTGCCAGCCACTCCACTGCCCGTTTCTCCATTGCAGCGCAGCACCCAGGATTCACTTTGATAGTGTGCCCGTCTGTGTGTGTGTGTTAATTTTACATCTGGTTCTCCCACAACAGCCAACCTGACCCTCAGTGGACTGGTTATTACATCATTTGAATCCCACCACTGCAGAGGTGGGTTCCTACCAGTTCACACCTATTCGGTAGAACCGGTTCGTCAAATCTACCGAACCGGTTAGAAGAGGTTCCACCAGTAGACCTGGAAAGCAGGCCACAACTACAGAAGAGGTTCCAAGATTTTTTGAAACCCACCACTGGTCCTTAGATATGATTATTCTACACTCTCATGCTCCTATTTATAAAACTCAGTGCCTCTGTGAAAGGTAAGGATGACGACTGCGTTTGTGGCGCAATCAGAACATTGCGTGTGTTGAAGTTGTTTTAACGCAAACCAAAGATGCCTTTTAAAAAACAAGTTTACATCCTATTCTTATGCATGCCAGTGCTGTGTGTGAGGTAATTTAAGGTGGTTCTGACAAGTGTCGTCGGCATCTTCATATCCGGTCACATGGGTGGCAAGCCACTCCCATCCGGTCACATGGGCGGCAAGCCACTCCCACAAAGGAGGCCACACCCACAGAGTAGGTTCCAACAATTTTTGAAACCCACCACTGCACCACTGGATAAATGCAATGAGACTTTTAGTAATACGTCGGTAGATCTCTCTCTCTCAAGTCCCACGTTCACTCAATTCATGAGATGCTGTGATTGGTCTTAACCAGTTATCTCTTTGCCGGGAATATTCTTATTTGAGGTCAGCCCTGTCAATGAATCCTGTCCCACCACCATTCCTTTCATACTGTGGCAATTTACATCATCGATAAACATATTTTGAGTATTTTGCATTATTCAGAAAACCAGTTTGTAAAGAAATATCAGAATATTCTATGCTCTTACCATAAATGTGATTTTTCTCACGTAGTTTATGAATTCAGCTGGGCCACACATCAAATCCTGAGTAATCAAGCAATATTAATGTGTGGGTCAGTCCAGTTTTTAAAAATTCAAAGCTGGCCTGCTTTCCAGTCCCTCAGCCCCACCTCCATTAATTTCTGTTTATTTCTTTTGGCCAAGGAGAACAAAAGCCATTAGGCTTTTCAAGGCAAACTTATAGCAAGCACCCTTTCAAGATATGGCAATATAGCTTGGGACACAACCTTTATCGAAATTTAAGATCCTTTGGACTGGATCAACACTCGTAACATGTGGGAAGAGGTATCTTGTCTCTGACCTTCTGCTGGAGAAGCGTTTCCTTGAAGATCTGTGCAATGTATATTTTACATAGAAAGGAAGGTTAAGCCTACCACCCCCCTACCCCATTTTTTTGACTGTGTTCAGAAAGACTGGGATCCTTGACAATCCAAAAGGTTGGGTGCAAAAATAAATAAATATTAACGGAGGAGGAAATGCCACAACATGTTAAGCCTTTTAATTAATTGCCCAAAGTTCCTGAACTTTTATTAAAAAAACAAAAAAGAAAAAGCAGAAGACTATTGTATAGAGCCAATGACTTTAAAACCCATGAAATGTTTTTTTATATTTTTGTCTTCAAATGTACATTTGAAGTTTTGAGTTCTTTCTATAGCTCTTTTTTAAAAAGAAAAGAAAAATAAATAACAACAAAGAAAATGATAATTCACACTGAAAAAGCTGTAATTTGTAAAGTAATTTCTAACTTGCTTTTTTTTATTCTTTATGTTTCATCCTAGGTTAAGGATTTTGGCTGGTTTACGTTTTTAAGATGTACCGTTTCTTAAAACAGTTTTTTTTTCAAATGATCACCTGGTTTTATTGAAAATTGTTTTGATTTGCTATGTCCGTGCTTTCGAATTTAGAATGTAAAGGGTTGATAAACGTTATATAGCTAATCCTCCACTTGTGACCACAATTGAGCCCAAAATTTACGTTGCAAAATGAGACCCTTGTTAAGCGAGCTTTGTCCCATTTTACGACCTTTCTTGCCACAGTTGTTAAGTGAATCACTGCCGTTGTTAAGTTTACAACATGGCTATTAAGTGAATCTGGCTTCCCTCATTGACTTGGCTTGTCAGAAGGTCGCAAAAGATGGTTTACATGATCCTGGGACACGGCAACCGTCATAAATATGAGTCAGTTGCCATCTTGTGACCATAGGGGATACTGCAATGATGAAAAGCGGTCAGAAGTCACTTTATTCAGTGCTGTTGTAACTTTGAATGGCCACTGAATGAACGGTTCTATGTTGAGGACTACCTGTACGTAAATAATAATGTAATTCTGCAAAAAAAATCTGAAGAATCTGTTGTCCTGCAACAATGACCGATTATAAGACAATGTGAACACAGAAACTAGGCTTGTGGCAGTGGTGGGTTTCAAAAATTTTTAGAACCTCTTCTGTAGGTGTGGCCTGCTTTATGGGAGCGGTTTGCCGGCCATATGACTGGGTGGGAGTGGCTTGCCGGCCATGTGACTGGATGGGAGTGGCTTGCCGGCCATGTGACTGGGTGGGAGTGGCTTGCAGGCCATGTGACTGGGTGGGAGTGGCTTGCAGGCCATGTGACTGAGTGGGAGTGGCTTGCAGGCCATGTGACTGGGTGGGAGTGGCTTGGCAGTCATGTGACTGGGTGGGAGTGGCTTGGCAGTCATGTGACTGGGTGGGCGTGGCCAACTTGTAAAATGTGGTGAAACTCACTTAACAACGCTCTTGCTTAGCACCAAAATGTTGGCTCAGAAACTCTGGCATTTGAAGCATGCAAGTCTTAAAGCTGTCAAGTGACAAGACCCTTGCACCCCTAACCCTTTAGAAAAAAACACCCCAAGGATGTTCAAACTTGGCAGCTTTAAGACTTGTGGACTTCAACTTCCAGAATTCCTCCTCCAGTCATATTGGTTCAGGAACTCTGGCATTGACACACGCAAGTCTTAAAGCTGTCAAGTTACAAGACCCTTGCACCCCTAACCCATTAGAAAAAAAAATCCAGGGGTGTTCAAACCTGACAGCTTTAAGACTTGTGGACTTCAACTCCCAGAATTCCTCCTCTCGCTCTTCTTCTTGATGATGTGTGGACGGGCAAGGGGGAGGGAGCTGGAACCAGTTCTAAATGGCACTGTAGATTTGTGGAGCCTCTTCTATAGAAGAGGTTAGAACTGGCAGGAACCCACCCCTGGCTTACGGTGACGTCTTATGAATTTTCCCCAAAGAGCAACATGCGTTACTGAGGTCAACTGAAGGAAACAACAGAGTGGCCCAAAGTTTGCAAATGTGAATGTATATGTCCACAGGCAGAGTTAGAACTAGTGTATATAAGGGGTAGCATGATAAGTAAAGATAAAGGTTGGCCCCCTCTTCTTTCTGGCAACCCCTCAAATATTGGAACACTGCTACAGTGGTGGGATACAACTGGTACGCCCCGGTACAGACGTACCGGTGCCTGCTGGGAGCACCACGTATCATTCCAGTACGGTGCTCTGGAGGGCCCACCCGTCCGCCTGCCTTCCTTACCTGCATTTGATCTGATCAGGGCTTATGCAGCGCGTAGCTGGAGCATCGCGGGTGGTAAGTATATATGCGTGTTCTTACCCCCTCCCCCATCCAGTAACGAATGCTGAGACAAGCTTAACTGGAATGTACTTTAATAGCAAGACACCAAGACCTCGGTGGCTGAAAGCCAAGCAGAACAAACAGATAAGAACTTAGACAAACTCAGGCAGCAATAAACACAGATAAGGCTTGGCAGCAATCCAGCCTGCCAAGCTCCCAGTACTGTCCTCCGACATTCAATCCTGCGTTGACTTCTGCAAAGAGGGGCATGTGCACAAGTAGCTTTTTATAGTCTGGAGAGGAGCCTAATGACCACTAGCTGAGTACAATCACCTCCTGTATTTGTGTAATTGTTCCTGACGCCTAGTAGTTCTTTGATGGCGTGCATCCAGGAACAACTCACTACTGGCCTCCGGCTCACTCTCCTTTGTCTCCTCCCCACTGGTCCAAGGCTCAGGTGCCTCCTGGTGGCCAACCAGCCTCTCTGCGCCCTGCTCGGAGTCGGAACCCTGTCCAGGGTCCTCCACATCCTCCAGAGCCGATTCAGAGGGCCCCTCGCTGTCGGAGTCTGGTGGCAGCTCCAACGGCACTTGCTGGGCCACAACACATGCGCATGCTGCGTGCATGCATGTGGCAGACGCCCACCCCCATTGCACCGTACCGGTTGCAACGGGATCCAGAACCCACCACTGCACTGCTATCACCTCACCTCTAGTCCTTTTTACTTGATTAGACATGCCCAATTCCCGCAAATGTTTTCGCCTCCAGACTCCTAATCATTCTTGCTGCTCTTCTCTGCGCTTTTTCTAGAGACCCAACATCCTTTTTATATTGTGGTGACCAAAACTGGATGCAGAATTCTGAGGGTGGCTTTACCAAGACCTTCTAAAGCGGTACTAACATGTCACATGAACTTGGTGCTAGGAAGGAAGGAAGGAAGGAAGGAAGGAAGGAAGGAAGAAAGGAAGGAAGGATTAAAGTTGCTCTTCCCACATCTCAAATCTACCTCAGAAGGACACTCCTGCATCGTAATTTTGTATAATGTAGAGCTACCTAATCAAACTGATGTAACAGTGTCTTTAACTCAGCCATATCCTCAGGCAGGAATGCACCGGATCTCCTTGGGATTTCTAGTATACTAAGACTTGCCTTCCACTTATAACCCAACAGAAAATAAAAATGAAATATGAGTCCGTATAAAACAGGCTACAATCCAAGTTGCACAGTTCCTTGAACCTTTGCAGCTGGATTCAGTTGAAATTCCTGCCTGGTTAGGGCGCAGATTGTTTTGAAAAAGCTTGTATGAGGCCTCCATGGTCCAGTGAGTGATAACAAGATAACCACAAGAGTTGAGGTCACTCGGTCTGGCGTTTAGACGGCGGCTGATGTATTAGCAACAGCACTAAGCATTAAGGCTATCTGGAACAACTAATGGCAGCCTTGTTTAGGGACTGCAGTTACTCCTATTCAGTACACCTTTTTTGGAAGAATTATTTGGGGTAGGCAAAATGCACTGACATTTAATCAGAGCAAGAAGGCGGTAGATTAAAAGCTTACAATAGGGGTGTCAAATTCAAGGCCCGCGGGTCAAATCTGGCCCACAGGGTGCTTAGGTCTGGCCCGTGGGGCCACCCTGGAAACAGAGATTGACCAGCCTGTGGTGTCTCTGCCCTCCCGAGCTCCATTTTTGCTGGCAGAGGGTTGCAGGAGGCCGTCATAGCCGAAAACAGCGCTCGGGAGTCCATTTTCACTGGCAGAATGCTCAGGCCACCTCAGGCGCCCCGGACACAAGTGACATTAAGCTGGCCATGCCCACCCTAGTCCCCGGAGGTCAAATCCAACCCTCAATGAAATTGAGTTTGACACCCCCGGCTTACAAAATTAGAATCCAGAGGTATTTGTAGGAGGATGGTGGTATTTTTTTAGTGGGTAGCATCTTCCATGAGGATCGATGGAAATGTTCATTGTTAGGCTCACACATGTCACAGATATTTTGTCGTTAAGTTAGATCAGGGGTCCTCAAACTTTTATAAGCAGGAGGCCAATTCACAGTCCCTCAGACTGTTGGGGGGGGGGGCAGACTGGCTGGGTGGGCGTGGCTAGGTGGGCATGTGACTGAGTGGGCGTGGCCAATTTAACAGCCCATCAAACAATGCACACAAATTAAACTTTCGTTTGTTTGGCTCCTGGGGGTGTTTGATTTGCTTTTGTTCACATATTGCTCTTTTGGTTGCCTTTTCTTTTCACTAGATTGCTTTTTCAGTTGTTTAGGAGTTTAGTGGTCCACTTCAGGAAACTCAGTTTTGCAGCAACTCTTCTTAACCCAAGGAGCTTACGATCGACAAGTCTCTCTCTCTCTCTGTCTCTGACTCTCTTTCTCTCTCCCTCTCTATCTCTGTCTATCTCTCTCTCTTTCTGTATCTATCTTCTGGAGGCGGCAGAAGTGAAAAACGGGCCTGTTTTTGGCCTCCTGGGGCATCATTTTTCATCCCCCCACCCAGAAGCATTCTGCAGGCAAAATACGGGCAATAATGGCCCATTTTTTGTTCAAAACCGGGCCGTTTTTCCTGTTATTTTCCTCCTGGGGCATCTGTGTGCCCCATTTTTCACCTCTCCTGCCTCCAGAATGTCTCTGCAGGTCAAAATTGTTGAGCTTTCTGTGGTCCACAGAAAAATCTTTGCATTTTTTATATTGCACTAAATCAGGGTTCCTCAAACTATGGTACCTGTGCCGGATACGGCCCGTCGAACAATTACTCCTGTTTGCTGACGAGATGGGGTCTTTCAGGCACCTAACTTGGATGCCTGTTTAGTAGTTCCAGCCCTTCCCTTCCTCCCTCCCTGGGAGTGCAGGTGGATATGGCCCGTTGAAGCAATTACTCCTGTTTGCTGATGGGATGGGGTCCTTCAGGCACCTACGTGGATGTCTGTTTAGTAGCTCCAGTCCTTCCCTTCCTCCCTCCCTGGGAGTCCAGGTGCTGGAGTGAGCGGTGCGGAAAACTTTGGCCAGGCAGGGGCCGATCTAGTGCCCGGGCTGGCTACAAGACAAACATTCATTCGTGGCCGTATTTGATCTTCCTAGCTGCAATGGACAGCAAACCTAGGGTTGACCCCAGGCGCTTCTCTCCGGTAACAGGCGGCCAAGTTAAGTGCCTGAAGGACCCCATCCCGTCACTAATTCATATTAGCGGTCCTCGGGATTTAAAATTATGAATTTAGTGGTTCTTGAGGTCCGAAAGGTTGGCAACCCCTGGACTAGAAGACCATCAAAACCCCTTCCAACCCTATTCTATGTGTTATGTTCTACAAAGCAGCCTGTGTCCCCAGTCAATTCTCCCTCTTAAAGCGCCTTCTGTAAAAAAATGATTGTGAGTTTGGTCTGTGCAGGACAGAGAAGATCTTTCAAAAATTCCCCGAGACATAAATCACAGCTAAAGAGGAAATAACAGTTTTGAGTTCAGGTTTCATTTATTATAAACAGAAAAGGTGGGAGTCGGGACAGCCAGCACCTAACCTTAAAAAACCCCCACAGTAGTTAAAATGTTCTTTGGAGTATCTAGGGTAGCTCCCATAAATATTTGGCTTATGGAGATACCACTAATAAATCTGTTTAGAATGCTGCTATATTGTTTACACAAAGGAAAGAAATGGACTTTCTTTCTCCTGATACTTCTAAGTCAGAGGAATCCTGCTTTTTAGCACCTTGCATAAATATTTGCAGGGCTTTTACAAAATCAACCCAACCTTGCCTGTTTTTAAGAAGATTATTTATGACTTTTAAAATATCCATTGCCAGATGTCCCCCCGTTGGAACCAGAAGGCCGCTTGAAGGATGAGCATAAATACTTGGGGGTCTCGGAGGCCCAACATTGAGCCTGTTTTCTATTCAGCTTTGAATAGAATAGAATAACAGAGTTGGAAGGGACCTGGGAGGTCTTCTAGTCCAACCCTCTCCTTAGGCAGGAAACCCTACAGACAAATGGTTGTCCGATCTCTCCTTAAAAACCTGTGAGCATTCACAACTTCTGGAGGCAAGTTGTTCCACTGGTTAATTGTTCTGTCAGGAAATTTCTCCCTAGTTCTAGATTGCTTCTCTCCTTCATTAGTTTCCACCCATTGCTTCTTGTTCTACCCTTGTGCCTTGGAGAATAGTTTGACTCCCTCTTCTTTGTGGCAGCCCCTGAGATATTGGAAGACTGCTATCATGTCTCCCCTAGTCCTTCTTTTCTTTAAACTAGACATACCCAGTTCCTGCAACCGTTCTTCATATGTTTTAGCCTCCAGTCCCCTAATCATCTTCCTTGCTCTTCTCTGCACTCTTTCTAGAGTCTCCACATCTTTTCTACATCGTGGTGACCAAAACTGAATGCAGTTCCTGGGTGTTCCTTCTCTCCAAATATTGCAAGCAAAGGCAATGGCTAAGCATCCACTCTCACCCATTCTTAGAACTTCTTTGATTACAGCAAGCATTGCGGGAATAAGGCAGGGGGGGGGGATTTATAGCAGAGGGTTCCAAGTTAAATGTAGCTCTGTCCTGGGGGATATCATTGGGTTCTGGCTGAGACAAAGCTAGTCAAAATGAAAGAGGCTCGATGATTATTCGCAAGGCTACCTTGCCTGAAAAAAGGAGTATATATTGATATAACTGTCATTTGCATTATATTTTTCATGCTTATAGTTAAGTCTGGGGGTTAATGGCAGGGTAATGGCATGTTAAAAGGGAGAGCAGTATAGCTCTTCCCCCCCCAAAAGAGATAGGAGTATATGTCCTCCAAAAATCTTCCATCTTCATTATCAATTGTCTGAAAATAAATTTGAAATTCAAGGTTCTGGGGTTGTTTAAAAAGCTCTTCATCTGCCTAAATATAAGGAATCAAAGCTGCTTCTCCTGGGCTGGAGTCTCACATCTTGGCAGAAGAGATAAATCTGTACCAGTGTCTGTCTGTCTGTGTGTGTACATGCATTTATATAATGGATTGTTGGCTGTGCTCTAAAGCTAGATGTGATTGAGTTTGTATTCTGAAGATACACACATGCTCAGTCTCTTTTCTAAATCAGCCTATCCTGTTGTGGGCAGGATCAAGATAACCATGAGAAGGAATGCAAGCATCTTATGAAAGTTACAATTAACAGCAAACTATTAATATTTAAGCTGCTTTTCCCTTCCTTCCTTCCTTCCTTCCTTCCTTCCTTCCTTCCTTCCTTCCTTCCTTCCTTCCTTCCTTCCTTCCTTCCTCTCTCTTTCCCTCCATCCTTTCTTTCTTTCTTTCCTTTCTCCATCTCTCCCTCCCTCATTCCTTCCTTCCTTCCTTCCTCCCTCCCTCCCTCCCTCCCTCCTCCAGTTCGGTGCTTTACGTGCACATTTGCACATAAATAGATCTGCGCATGTGCAAAAACATTTAAAAAATGAAAAAGAGTAAATTTTTATCAGTGAAAATTGTTCTGTGCGCAGAACCTGAAATCAAGATAGCAGTGCCAGAGGAGAACTGGTCCCGGGGCGTGGCCGGCCTGGGTCGCTGCCGGTTCCAGCAACCCAGGCCACCAAACCACTACTGGTTCGTCTGAACTGGTAGAAGCCCACCACTGGTGCAGAAGCGTTGTGCATGTGTGTGAGTGTGCCTGAACCAGTAGTAAAAAAATTAGCAACCTCTTGAAAATGTAAGCTAGCATAAGGCATTATAATGCAAGCTAGCTTTAGCTTTCAAACAGTTCATTTAGTGACCAAAGTTACAATGGCATTGAAAAAAGTGACTGATGACCATTCTTCACACTTAGCGACCATTTTTCACACTTAGCGACCATTTTCCCACACTTAGTGACCGTTGCACATCCTCATGGTCACGTGATCAAAATTTTGATGTTTGGCAACAGATTCGTATTTATGATGGTTTCAGTGTCCTGGGGTCATATAATCGCCTTGTGTGACCTTTTGACAAAATATAAAATTTTTAATCAAGCCCCCCCCCCCCCCATCAATGGTGTCCCTCTTTACCAATCTGAAAATCTGGTCACCTTAAATTTACCTCTTTGCAGCAAACAGAGGGGGGGGGGCTTGCAGAGGCTTCCATAAGCTATAGAATCCCTGCAGCCTCTAACAGCTGATGATCGGGAGAAATTGAAAATGAAACTAGCTGTTTGCTCCACCTGGCAAATTGATGGGAGGCCGATTTTTTTCCCCCTTGTGCTAATCAGGCTGTTTGCTGCAAGGAGGTAAGTCAACAACTATAAATGCCTATACAATGTTCAAATTATTAGACTTATTTTTTAAAGACTGCTTTATTATTATTCTAGACAACTTAACAAAATGAAGAAGCTTTTTAAAATAAGTGCTTGATCTGAAGAGGCCCCGTGCTATTGTTTTAAAAAGTGCTATTCCTTTATTTTTTTTATTTAAAACAATTAAAAAATATTTTAATTCTTGTCTTTTAAAAAAAAACCACAAATATTTCATCATTCGGCAATCATTAAAACATTGAAGTACAATTTTTTTTGTATGCCCCTCCCTCCCTCCCACCCAGCCCCCCTCCTCCTTCCCCCCCCCCCGACTTCCCAGAACCCGTACACGGTATGGATTTTTAACTAACACAGTCTAAAATCTATTGAGAAAAAAGAAATAAAGAAATTAATGACATTCTACATTGAGCTTAGCTTCTTCTTACTGAACTAACTTTAAACAGTTTAAATCATTTCTGATCTTAAGCATAGGCTAACTGGAATTTCTTGGTCCCGTATTTATTTTGTATATAGTCAATCCATTTTTTCCAGTCTCGTTTATATCTCTCATTTGAGTGAAAAAGTGTGATTCCTTTAAATAGCAGCGAATAACTATATTTCCAGGAAGCACATCAATTTTAACAGCATCTGTACAAGTATAGTCTGAAATATAACACTACAAACAGTGTATATCATCTGTACTGTTTGTTGCAAGGAGGCAACTTGCTGGGAGGCAGATATTTTCCCCTTGTTTTCCTCCCCAAAATCTAGGGGCGTCTTATACTTCAGAGCATCTTATACTCCGAAAAATAAAAGTAAAAGTTGAAAAGTAACAGTTTTCAACAGGTGACAGTTTTAGTAGCATACAGATAAACCAGTGCATGCAAAACTCACTGAGTTGTTTTCAGGATATAAAATAGAAGTCTAAATTTTTGAGCTTAACGTTAAAATCTCCACTATATTCATCATTTATGTTTAAAAAAAGAAAAAGGAAAGAAGTTCCTAATTGGATACTGTCAGCACTGTCTCCCCTCCCTCCAAATTCCTTGTTTCTGAATTACGACAGAAGTATAAACGTGTCAACTCTGAATTGGGGGCCTTTCCAATCTTTACTCTTTCCCTCTTCTTTTGCTTCTCCTTGGGTCACACTGGTAGTCCCTGACTTATGACCACAATTGAGCATAGAATTTCCGTTGCTAAGTGAAACATTTGTTAAGTGAGTTTTGCCCCATTTTACGACTCTTCTTGCCATTGTGGTTGTTAAGTTAGTAACCCTGTTGTTAAGTGGATCTGACTTCCCCCATTGACTTTGCTTGTCAGACGGTCGCAAAAGGAGATCACGTGGCCCCGGGACATGGCAACCGTCATAAATATGAGTCAGTTGCCAAGTGCCTGAATTTTTGATCATGCACTCTATTACGCGGTGCTAGGGATTCGAACCACCGAACTGCCGATTTTTCTGATCAACAAGCTCAGCGTCTTAGCCACTGAGCCACCGCGTTCTTTCTATGACTATAAATAAGTTTAAAAATTCATACCACACTTCTAATACCAATAAAAGTCAGGGTTTCCCCACAAAAAACTGCCGGAATAGGAATCCTGAGAGAAAAGCAGCAGCTCAGGCGATGATTAAGCAAAACCAAAACAAAATGGTGGCCATGGCTGTCCTCATCACTTTTTCCCGCCCTGCTCTCCTCCCCAGACTCTCTTGTCAGCAGTTGGTTGACCTGTGCAATCGTGTTGAAGATTCAAGCAATATATTCTCGTATCGTCTAAAGTGTGCAAATAATCTTCACTATTTTGAATTATTTTTCCTTGGCAACTACCCTGTTCCCCCGAAAATAAGACCTCCCCAGGTAATAAGCCCAATTGGGCTTTTCAATGTATGCACTGAAATAAGCCCTCCCCCCAAAATAAGCCTTCCCCCCTAATTAAACCCTCCCTGAAAATATTTAAACACATGTGCAGCCCAGTGGTGGGTTTCAAAATCTTTTTGAACCTACTTTGTGGGTGTGGCCTCCTTTGTGGGAGTGGCTTGTTAGCCATGTGACCTGGTGGGAGTGGCTTGCTGGCCATGTGTTTTCTTTCTTTCTTTCTCTCTCTCTCTCTCTCTCTTTCTCCTTCCTTTTGTCTCTCTGTCCCCTTTTTTCTTTTATCTCTCATTTTTTCTTTTTTCTTTTTTCTTTTTTCTTTTTTTTTCTTTCTTCCTTTCTTTCTCTTTCTCTTTCTCTTTCTCTTTCTCTTTCTCTTTCTCTTTCTCTCTGTGTGTGAGTCTGTCTCTGTGTGTGTGTGTCTCTGTGTGTGTGTATCAGTGGTGGGTTTCAAAAATTTTTCGAACCTACTTTGTGGGGGTGTGGCCTCATTTGTGGGAGTGGCTTGTTAGCCATGTGACCTGGTGGGAGTGGCGTGCCGGCCATGTGTTTTCTTTCTTTCTTTCTTTCTTTCTTTCTTTCTTTCTTTCTTTCTTTCTTTCTCTCTCTCTCTCTCTCTCTCTTTCTCCTTCCTTTTGTCTCTCCCTTTTTTCATCTCTCTCTCATTTTTTCTTTTTTCTTTTTTTATTTCTTTCTTTCTTCCTTTCTTTCTCTTTCTCTTTCTGTGTGTGTGTGTGTGTGTGTGTGTTTGTATCAGTGGTGGGTTTCAAAAAGTTTTGGAACCTCTTCTATAGGTGTGGCCTGCTTTCCGGGTCCACTGGTGGAACCTCTTCTAACCGGTTTAGTAAATTTGATGAACCGGTTCTACCGAACCGGTGCAAACTGGTAGGAACCCACCTCTGGTGCAGCCGTTCCCCACCACTTCCTCTGGTTGCTTGCCATGCAAACAACATGAGGTAAGGAGGCGAGGCTGGAGGGGGGGAAAGGAGGGGGAACATGCGCCACGTACCCAACACGCCCTTACCTAACAGCCGCTCCCACAATTAGCCACCGCGCCCCTTCTGTCATACTAATGGCTGCCACAAAAAGAGCAGCAGGCCCAGCATTGTGCCTCACTGCTGCAGTAGCGCAATACAGCAGCGGCCATGGCGTGACCATGCTCACAGCCTCCTGAACCTCAAAAATAATAAGACCTCCCTGAAAATAAGGCAGAGCGCTTATTTCAAGGATCAAAAGAAAATAAGATCCTGTCTTATTTTTGGGGAAACAGGGTAGAATTTTCTTTTTTGCAACGCCATTGTTTTCCCCCCCTCCCCAGACTTTATTTTGTTAGCTCTTTAAAGCATCCACCACTAGATGTCGCAAATATTGGTCCAGCATCTGCACACGGAAGGGAAGGGAACAGAGAAATGGGAGGGTTTAGTTCACAAAGAGGAGGAAAGGATAAGGAGGGAATGAAAACCAGATGTTCTCGTCAAGTATGAGACAGTGACTGCTTCCATGCCCTGTTTGCAAACTTCCTTGAGTCTCTGGGTGGCCACTGTTAGAAACAGGATCCTGGATTAGACAAGGCCCTCAGCCTGAGCCAACAGGGACTCTATTTATGTTCTGCTAAACATATCTGGCACAGCCAGTGTGTTTCTGAAGATTTCATTGCTGAGTGAATGGGTGGAATCACATTTTAATAGTAAACCAAACCAAACCCAGAAATGCAAAGGCCCAGATCAGATTTTTGGAGTATAAGACGCACCTTTCCCCCCCAAAAAAGAGGGTGAAAATCTGGGTGCATCTTATACACTGAATACAGCATTTTTGGCCTCCTGAAACCCCTCCCCCTTTGCAAAAATGGCTGTGCATAGGCTTTAGGAGGCTTGTAGAGTGCTCATGGGGGCTGGGGAGGGCAAAAATGAACAAAAAATGGACCGTTCTTTGCTTGTTTTTGCCCCCCCCCAGCCCCAAGGAGCACTCTATAAGTCTCCTAAAGGCGTGACCATTCAAATGCGCACCCGACAAAACCGCGCCGACAAAACCGCAGCCACAAAAGCGCGATTAGGGTTAAGGTAAGGGTTAGGTTTAGGGTTAGGGTTAGGGTTAGGGTTGTTACGTTGTTTTTGTTGCTTTTTTAATGGCGCGCATTTGTCGTCGTGATTTCGACCTCGCGGTTTTCTCGCCGCAGTTTTGTCGGTGCACTTATGTCGAGAGTGCATTTGTCGGTGAACCCCTAAAGGCTAAGCATGCCCTTTTTTTGGACAAAAAACGGGCCCATTTTTGTGAAAAATGGGCTGCTTTTGGGAGGTCCGCAAATGTTTTTCATTTGCCTCTTCAAAATCTTGGTGCATCTTATACTCCAAAAAATACGGTAGATTCTCTGATTGGGGGATTCCCGGTAGGAACTATCATCTCTCCATTCTTCCAAGGTTGGTACATTGAGGACCCAGGCAATATGTTGACTCTGTAAACCGCTTAGTGGGGGCTGTCAAAGCATTGTGAAGCGGTATATAAATACTATTGCTATTTCGTGACTTCAATGGAGCCTTCTTGCACGTTTGCAGGTGTTAACGGAATAAGCCTGAATTGTCCGAGTTCTTGCAAGGTGTGCAGCCACATATTAGCCATGTCAGTAGCCATGCATTTCCGCAACACACATCCACAACTTAGCCTAAGATTTTGTACATTACCCAGTGTAGATTTCAGCAGAGAGATCTGAGTTTTTCTTAAGCTACATCTTGTCCTCTCTGGCCTAAGAGACTGTTGGTATCAAGACAAATGGTGATTCAAAGCAATTTGCATCAAGAATGGAACTTCCCCTGTTAAAACTGGGATCTCATGTTGTGTTCATTTGTCTTATATCTATCCTTTCTTCCTTCCTCCCTTCCTTCCTCCCTTCCTCCCTCCCTCTGACCCTTTCTTTCTTCTCTCCCTCCTCCCTCCCTCTCTCCCTTCCCTCTCTCCCTCTTTCCTCCCTCCCTCCCTCCTCCATTTTCTTCCTTCTCTCCCTCCTTCTCTCCCTCCTTCCCTTCCTACCTTCTCTCCTTCCTTCCTTCCTTCCTTCCTTCCTTCCTTCCTTCCTTCCTTCCTTCCTTCCTTCCTTCCTTCCTTCCTTCCTTCCTTCCTTCCTAGCTTCTAATCTGGATAGAATCATCTACACACCATTCCTTATCCACCTTGATTGATGGTTTCCTGAATCTCATACTGCAAAAGCAATCTGGGGAACAGCGTTTTCCCCTGGAGAGGCAGCCAAAATGTTTCATTTTTCTTGAACGGGATAACGTAAGAAGCCTTCTCCGCTGCCCAGTGGGTTAAACATTTATGGCTGCTTCCCTGAGATCCTTCTTCCACAGTTTGTGCATTGCCAGCTTTCCAGGTGCTGAGGTTTCTTCTTTCTTTCTTCCTTTCTTTCTTTCTTTTTCTTTTTCCTTTTGGCAAATGCTCCAGACAAATGGTCTTGTTAGAACTGTTTACCCAATGGGGATGTTACTGGTGTCATGCCCCATCTCTTTGTATATAGTGTAACTTCTCCCCTATGGACAAGGCACCGCAGAGAAGAAACTTTGGTTAAACAAGTATTCGTTTCTATTGTTAATTTGGCCGATTTCCATGGCTGCATCTGTTCTTTTTGGCTACAATACAGCCTCCAGCCCACATGTAGGATAGAGATCTGGACGAACAAATACAGTCAGGCTTTCATCTCTGTCAAGCTGCAGAGATGATCTTTCTCTCCCTGGATGACCTGACAATTAACTGTCCATCAGTGAGTTGCTATATTTGAATGTTGCTTTTCAAATAATAATTGTTGCCTTCAAACTGGTAGATTCTCATCCCTTCTCAGAGTTGTTGGAAGCCTGGAAAATGGGTGGCCTAATCTCAGGGAAGGAAATTATGGCAAAAATCTAATATACTATGAAGGTAAAGGTTCCCCTCGCACATGGGTGCTAGTCGTTCCTGACTCTAGGGGCGGTGCTCATCTCCGTTTCAAAACCGAAGAGCCAGCGCTGTCCAAAGACGTCTCCGTGATCATGTGGCCGGCATGACTAAATGCTGAAGGCGCAAGGAATGTTGTTTCCTTCCCACCGAAGGTGGTTCCTATTTTTCTACTCGCATTTTTACGTGCTTTCGAACTGCTAGGTTGGCAGAAGCTGGGACAAGTAACAGGAGCTCACTCCATTATGCGGTGCTAGGGATTCAAACTGCTGAACTGCCGACCTTTCTGATTGACAAGCTCAGCGTCTTAGCCACTGAACCACCTCAGTGGCATGCATAGATATACAGATACAGATACAGATACAGATACAGATACAGATACAGATACAGATACAGATACAGATACAGAGATAGATAGATAGATAGATAGATAGATAGATAGATAGATAGATAGATAGATAGATAGATAGATATAGATGTATAGGTAGAGGTAGATATATAGATGATATAGATATAGAGATAGAGATAGATGATATAGAGATAGATAGATAGATAGATAGATAGATAGATAGATAGATAGATAGATACAGATACAGATACAGATACAGATACAGATACAGATACAGAGATAGATAGATAGATAGATAGATAGATAGATAGATAGATAGATAGATAGATAGATAGATGTATAGGTAGAGGTAGAGGTAGATATATAGATGATATAGATATAGAGATAGAGATAGATGATATAGATATAGATAGATAGATAGATAGATAGATAGATAGATAGATAGATAGATAGATAGATAGATAGATGTATAGGTAGAGGTAGATATATAGATGATATATATATATATATATATATATATATATATATATATATATATATATATATATAGAGAGAGAGAGAGAGAGAGAGAGAGAGAGAGGGAGAGATAGATGTATAGGTAGAGGTAGATATATAGATGATATAGCGATAGAGATAGATAGATAGATAGAGAGAGAGAGATAGATAGATAGATAGATAGATAGATAGATAGATACAGATACAGATACAGATACAGATACAGATACAGATACAGATACAGATACAGATACAGATAGCAGTGGTAGGTTCCGGATCCCATTGCAACCGGTACAGTGCAACGGGGCGCTGGTGTCCACCACATGAACACGCGCAGCACATGCATGCGTCCTTACCTCCTGCGACGCTCCGCGATGCCTCCACGATGCTCCAGCTGCTCAAAAGAGTGTTGCACAGGCACCGTATGCTCCGTGTGCATGCGCAGAATTGCTGAAGAGCTCAAATAAGGGCGGGCAGGCAGATGGGCCCTCCGGAGCACTCTACCGGAACAGTACCCGGTGCTCCCGGCAGGCACCGGTATGCCCATACTGGGGTGTACCGCCTGCAACCCACCACTGATATATAGATATAAATATACTGTAGAATTGCAGCCAAAGATACTTCATAGAGCCCTGTTGTGGCCCAGCATGAGCTGTTGGAGCTGCCACCAGACTCCGACAGCGAGGAGCCTTATGAGCTACTCAGCGTCAAGAACAATTACTCAATTACAGGAGGTAATTGCGCTCAGCTGGTGGTCATTAGGCTCCTCTCCAGACTATAAAAAAGACTGCTTGTGACCCGCCCTTCTTGCAGAAGTCAACGCATTGACTAAAGAGAATGTAACTAACTTGGCAGGCTGGATTGCTGCCAAGGTTTGTCTGAATTGCTGCCAAGGTTTGTCGGACTTGCTGCCAAGGTCCTTATCTGTTTGTTTGCTTGGCTTTCAGCCACCGAGATTCTGGTCTTGTTATTAAAGGACATTCTAATTAAACTTGGCTTTCGTTACTGGACAGAGGAGGGGGTCAGAACAGAGCCCCTTGATATTTTGGGCTCGCTGGATCAAAGTTTAGCTCACTAAGTAATCTACAGGTAGTCCTTGATTTACAACAGTTCATTTTGTGACAATTTGAAGTTCTAATGACACTGAAATAGCAACCAACGACCATTTTCACACTTACAACCATTGCAGCATCCCTACGGTCACATGATCAAAATTCAGGTGCTTGGCCACTGACTCATACTTATGACGGTTGCAGTGTCTCAGGATCACGTGATCCCATTTTGCGCCCTTCGGACAAGCAAAGTCCAAAAGCCAGATTCATTTAACAAGTGTGTTGCTAATTTAACAAACCAGCAGCAATTCCCTTAACAACTTGGGCAAGAAAGGTCGTAACATGGGGCAGCGCTCACTTAACAAATGTCTTTCTTAACAATATCGATTTTGGGCTCAACTGTGGTCATAAGTCGAGGTCTATCTGTAATTCAAGGCCTACTGATTTCAGTGGTCCTATGTTAAATGCAGTGAAGGCCTGATCTCCAGCTTGCTCCAACAAGAGAGTAGAATAGTGGCCACTTAAGGTAGGAACCCATCCTCTATGAGCACCTAGCCTAGGGGCCAGCAGCCCACAGCTCTGGAGCCGCATGTGGCTCTTTCATCCCTCTGCTGCGGCTCCCTGTTGTCGGTCATCGGCATAGGGCTTTCGGTTACAACAGGTAGAGGAAAAAGGATGCGGCACTAGGAGGGAACTCTATGGTGGGGGAACTGAACTTCCGGTCGTGCTCCAGAATTGACCGTGGGGCTTCCGGTTAGGACCTTTGTGGCTCTTTGAATGTTTAAGGTTGCCGACCCCTGACCTAGCCCTTTCCATCTTTCTCACCAGGCTCAAGGTTGACAGCCTTCCATCCTTCTGCGGTGGGTAAAACGAGGACCCAGGTTGTTGGGGGCGAGATGCTGACTCTTTAACCTGGTTAGAGAGGGCTGTAAAGCACTGTGAAGCGGTATATAAGTCTAAGTGCTAGTGCGATTGTGTGCTGAAATCAGCCTTTTTTGACATGTGCTATCTGTTTTGCCTTAGTGCTTCACATGTAAGTTCTCCACTCCAATTGGAACCTGTGAACTGGGCAGGAATCTCTCCTGCCCTCTCCTCACTGTTCCTGCCCATTGGCCATTTTCAACGATGAAACAGTGCAGAAGTGGTATAACACAGATCCATTTCATTGCCCTTCACTGCCCCATCCACCAGGTTTCAACCAAACTTAGCACACAGACAACCTACAGAGCTAGCTATGACCTCTGACAGCAACCAATCAGGATACTCTTCCTGTGCCCCAGGAAGTTCAAAGCCCAGAGAGGGCATAAAACCCAGGGACTCTCAGCATCTCTCCCCAGGAGCTCCAAGGCATGTGATCCTGTCCACCATTAAACCATCTTTCCAAGCAGCCTCCATGTTTCCAGTGTCTTTTCCTCCACTTGAAACTGAACCCGGATGGGCATTTCTTCCAACAGCTGGCAAGCCTTTCACCATTCTGAAGCACCTCATTTTCAAGCCAAAGTTGGAAAGAGCCGAGGTGGCGCAGTGGTTAGAGTGCAGTACTGCAGGCTACTTCAGCTGACTGCTAGTTCGGCAGTTCGGCTGTTCAAATCTCACCAGCTCAGGGTTGACTCAGCCTTCCATCCTTCCGAGGTGGGTAAAATGAGGACCTGGATTGTTGGGGGCGATATGCTGACTCTGTAAACCGCTTAGAGAGGGCTGAAAGCCCTATGAAGCGGTATATAAGTCTAACTGCTATTGCTATTGCTATTGCTATTTTAAAACTGAAAACGAGACCAGCTTTTTACCCCTCGGACCTTGGTTTCCAAGAGTTCTGGCGTAAACAGAGTGGACTTGGTGGGTTGAAAAGGGACTCACATCTGCCTGCAAGTGATTGTAGAAAGCAAAAGAGCAAAGGGTTGCATAACTCTGGATTGCCACAAATAATACTCCTAATTGCAGTCGTTTTTAAGAGGAGCAAGATAGAAGAGTTTAATAAATCTTATATATTGTGTGTTTAGCCAACAATCATAATGGGTTTCTTTCACTTGGTAATCAGTTTCCCCTGTTTATGAATAACAAAGAATGAAAGAAAAAGATTCTTGAAGGTAGCAGACAGCAGCTGTATGAATATTTATTGGGATTACAGTCCTACTACAGTATATTTCCAAAGATGTCTCCCCATAGTTTGGCAGCCCAAATTAAATACAAGTACTCCTCAATTTTACAACAGTTCCTTTAATGACTGTTGGAAGTTATAACGGCACTGAAGAAAGTGACTTATGACCGTTTTCCACACTTACGACCATTGCAGCATCCCCAAGGTGCCATGATCGAAATCCACAGTCTGCTTGACAACTGATTCACATTTATGACGGTTGCAGTGTCCCGGGGTCATGCCACTCTTGCAACTTTCTGACTGCTGGAAGACATGTCCTTCTGGGTTCAGCTCCAAGTGGGGAGAAAGACACTGGAAACATGGAGGCTGCTTGGAAAGATGGTTTTAATGGTGGACAAGACCACGTGGCTTGAACTCCTGAACAAAAAAAGGGGGGCTTGTGACTTGAATTTTAAATCCCAACCGTAAAATGGGTACTTACTCATGTCTCCCTATCCCCATTCATACTCCCCAATATGAGAGTTAGGCTAAACGCCTAACTCCCACAGCATTGTCTTATGTCTAAAGATATTTACCCATGTAGTAAGCTGTATTGCTATTATCCTACTCATCTTACTCATCTTCTTATCTTTCCTACCACCTTCTCCAAATGGTCTATTATGATTTATCAGTTGCTGTTTGTTTCTTATGATTCATGATTGTGTCTTATGATTTATGACCTATGACTTAGCACTTTGTTGCTTGTATGGACTTATGTACTGGAGACAAATTCCTTGTGTGTCCAATTACATTTGGCCAATAAGGAATTCTGCTCTGTTCTGTTCCATTCCTATATTCTATTCTGTTCCATTCCATTCTGTTCTATTACATTCTTTCTTCTATTCTATTCTATTCTATTTTATTCTATTCCCATGCCATTCTTTTTCTCTATTCTATTCTGTTCTGTTCCGTTCCGTTCCATTCTATTCCATTCCTTTCCATTCCATTTTATTCCCATACCATTCTTTTTTTATCTTCTGTTCTGTTCTGTTCCGTTCTATTCCATTCCATTCTATTCTATTTCCATGCCATTCTTTTTCTCTATTCTATTCTATTCTGTTCTGTTCCGTTCCGTTCTATTCCATTCCATTCCATTCCTTTCCATTCCATTTTATTCCCATACCATTCTTTTTTTATTGTCTGTTCTGTTTCATTCCATTCTATTCCATTCCATTCCATTCCATTCTATTCTATTCTATTTCCATGCCATTCTTTTTTTCTATTCTATTCTATTCTATTCTATTCCCATGTCATTCTTTTTCTCTCTTCTCTTCTCTTCTCATGTCATTCTTTTTTTCTATTCTGTTCTGTTCCGTTCCATGTAATGAATTTTGTAATGAAGTCAAAGCCTCAGTTTTGCGAGCTTTGTACTCTGATGGGAACTGAACCTCTATCCAAATTTAACACGGGTTCCTAGGAGCAATACAGCAAGCTGGGGCTCCTATGGAGAGAATTACTTTTTAATAAAGCAAAACATTTATACTTGTTGCTAGTAAACCATCTACATGATTTATTGCCTGACAAATAGTTTGAAGCACCCACCCCCCCCTGTCCCGCACTCCTCGGCCTGTGAGCTGCTTCAACCTATGCCTCTCTGTTGCTCTGTTACCTCTGCTGTTTCGTTAGCTGGGTCATTTATTTCTGAATGAAAGAGAAGACAGATGTTTCCGATTACACTCTCTGTAAGAGGATGAGACCAGGGAGAAGGGAAGAAGAAACTTGGCATGGCTTGCTACCTGAAGCTGTTACCAGATGTCCTTCTGCTCAAAACCATACTGCGTATGGCTGTTCTCACTTGCAGTCCTCAATAATGCTAGAATAGATTATGTATTTTTCCACTCAAATACGAAGTACTTTGGTAATGCCGCGAAGCTGGATTGGGGATTGCAACTTGAGAGGAAACACATTTTCTGATGAATTACGATCAAGAGGATTGTTTTCATGACTCTCTACCATTATTATGGGTGAAATAGGTTTGGCCCAAAGTCAACCATAGCCATCTGGAAATCCCACTATGGACCCCAAAGCAGGGCGAACGTTTGGTTGAAAAATTACAGAGCAACGTGGAATGAGGAATAGATGAAGAGCCTAAGGGAGCAGTGACCAAGCTAATTCTGAACTTCTAATACAGGCCGTCCTTCATTTTAGTGGCCTGTCAAAGTTACAAATATACTTACAATGGGAAGCTATGGAGATTTAAAGACAGAATCACAAATTGGGGGCATGTAAGGATGTATAATTATATAAATATAATGATGAGAATAGCTGGGAATTGTAAGCAGGTCTACATCTCAGCCAAAATTAGGCTGGTTGGGTGGGGTTTAAAAGCACAATGACTATATATCAGTGGTGGGTTTCAAAAAATTTTCGAACCTACTCTGTGGGTGTAGCCTCCTTTGTGGGAGTGGCTTGCTGGCCATGTGACCTGGTGGGAGTGGCTTGTCAGCCATGTGTTCTCTCTCTCTCTCTCTCTCTCTCTCTCTCCCTCTCCCTCTCCCTCCTTCCTTTTGTCTCTCTGTCCCTTTCATCTCTTTCTCCTTTCTTTTTTTCTTTTTTTCTTTCTTCCTTTCTTTCGCTTTCTCTCTCTGGGAGTCTGTGTGTGTGTGTCAGTGGTGGGTTTCAAAAAAAATTGGAACATCTTCTGTAGGTGTGGCTGCTTTCCAGGTCCACTGGTGGAACCTCTTCTAACTGGTTCGGTAGATTTGATGAACCGGTTCTACTGAACTGGTGCGAAATGGTAGGAACCCACCTCTGCTATATATGTATACTTTTTTCCCTATTTTTTTAAAAAAGGAGGAACATATATCTCAAAATTAAATATGTGTATTGAAAAGGAATTATAAATACCATCAACATAAAATGGAGCTCGCTCAGAAGCTGAAATACACCAAGTAAATGAGATGAAGTGTGTGAAGTAGAGGAGAGAGGTAAGGGAAGAAAAGAGGGATAGGAGAGAGGGCAATTGGGGGGGGGGAAGAGGAGGAGAGAAATGAGGAGTGGAAAGGGGAGAAGGAGAGAGGAAGGGGATGTTGAGAAGAGAAGGATGACAGAGGGAAGAAAGGAGGTAGGGAGGAGGAGAAGAGAGGGAGAAGAAAGTGATGGATAAGGTACAAATATGGTGTATGGAGAGCAGAAGAGCCAATAATTGTTTTTGGTAGTTGACGGTAAGAATAATTGATGTAAACATTTAATAATACAATACGATGTTGGCTATGTAATAGTATAGGAAAATGTTAGGAAAATGAAAAAATGAAAAACTTTACATACAAAAAAAAAGTTACAATGGGGCTGAAAAAATGTGACATGACCATTTTTCACAGTTACAACTTTTGTAGTGTTGGAAGAAATGTCTTTCTGGATTCAGTTCTAAGTGGGAGAAAAGACACTGGAAACATGGAGGCTGCTTGGAAAGATGGTTTTAATGGTGGACAGGACCACATGGCTTGAGCCCTGAACAGAAAAGGGGGAATCACATGCTTCCAGATGTTGGGTGAAGAAGACGAAAAAGTGAGATGCTGAAAGTCCCTGGTTTTATGCCCTCTCTGGCCTTTGATCTTGATCTTGTATTCTGATTGGTTGTCTTGAGTCCAAATTTGGTTGAGCATTGCTTCTTCCCATGTGCCCTGTGGTGAGATGGGTAAAGGGCTAATACTATTATGCCTCAATCCTGGAGCTTAATCACCCTGGAGCTGAAGGGGAGAGATATTTGTTAGCAATGTTTTTTCCAGTGAGACTAAGGCAACCTGATCCACCTAATTATGGGATGGAGCATACTGCTTCCACTTAGATCTATACGTTGTTGTTGTTAGTTGCGAAGTCATGTCCAACACATTGCGACCCCCTGGACAACATTCCTCCAGGCTTTCCTATCCTCTACCATGCTCTGGAGTCCATTTAAGCTCACACCGACTATTTCGGTGACTCCATCCAGCCACTTCATTCTCTGTCGTCCCCTTCTTCTTTTGCCCTCCGTCTTTCCCATCATGAGGCTCTTCTCCAGGGAGTCCTTCCTTCTCATTGGATGGCCAAAGTCTTTGAGTTCCCTCTTCAGGATCTGGCCTTCTAAAGAGCAGTCAGGGTTGATCTCCTCTAGGACTGACTGGTTGGATCCAAGGGACTCACAGGAGTCTTCATCTCCAGCACCAGAGTTCAAAGGCCTCCATTCTTGGGCGCTCAGCCTTTCTTATAGTCCAACCTTCACAGCCATCCATTGCAACTGGGGAAACCATAGCCTTGACTATACACACTTTTGTTGGCAGGGTGATGTCTCTGCTTTTTAGTATGCTGTCTAGATTTGCCATAGCTTTCCTCCCCAGGAGCAAGCGTCTTTTAATTTCTTAGCTGCAGTCCCCATCTGCGGTGATCTTGGAGCCCAGGAAAGTAAAATTTGCCACTGCCTCCATTTCTTCCCCATCTATTTGCCAGGAATTGAGAGGGCCAGATGCCATACTCTTCTTCCTACATGAATCTTATTTACACAGAGCTTTTCACCTGGTTTATACAACCTGCTGACCCAAAATGTGCTTTGTTTTGTTGTGTCTTAGCATACATATCATGTCAACCCACCATTGTGGTTTTAAAACCACGATTTATGACTTAGCCTGTTGTACAAACCCAACCAGTTGCATCTATTCAGTGAATCATCCTTGAAGAAAGCCTGGTTGTATTCAGGGAACATAACCCTTATCTGTGCTTTCTCAGCAAAAAATAAATAAATATCACTTTTCTAAAAGTTAGCCAAACATTTCTCATAGGTTAAAAGCTTTTCCGCTGCAGGGGGCTTGTATTATGTTAATGGCATTTGAATTTATTTTTTCTATTCGTGTATCCTGGAGTATCTGTGGCTTTAGAAGAAGAATCTCTTTCTTGGTAAATCTGGTCTCTCTGTATAGCATTACCGGTTGGGTTAATTCTCTCGGAATTAAAAAAAAAAATAGCAATAGCAATAGCAGTTAGACTTATATACCGCTTCATAGGGCTTTCAGCCCTCTCTAAGAGTCAGCATATTGCCCCCAACAATCCAGGTCCTCATTTTACCCACCTCGGAAGGATTGAAGGCTGAGTCAACCTTGAGCCGGTGAGATTTGAACAGCCGAACTGCAGAACTGCAGTCAGCTGAAATAGCCTGCAGTGCTGCACTCTAACCACTGTGCCACCTCGGCTCTTGAACTTTGGTGGATGATTACCATATTTTTCGGAGTATAAGACGCACTGGAATATAAGACACACCAAGTTTTTGAAGAGGCTAATTAAAAAAAAAAGTTTTTGCATTCTGCAGACCTCTCAAAAAAGGCCCATTTTTCACGTTTTTCCAAAAAAAGGGGCATGCATAGCCTTTAGGAAGCTTGTAGAGTGCTCCTGGAGGACGGCGGCAAAAACAAGCAAAAAACGGCCCATTTTTCATGAAAACGGGCCTGTTTTTTCTCAAAAAAAGAGCATGCATAGCCTTTAGAAGACTTATAGAGTGCTCGTGGGGGCCAGGGGGGGCAAAATTGAGCAAAAAACGGCCCATGTTTCGCTCATTTCTGCCCTCCCCAGCCCTCAGGAGCACTCTGGAAGCCTCCTAAAGGCTACGCATGGCCATTTTGGTGAAGGGGGTGGGGTTTCGGGAGGCAAAAAATGCTGTATTCAGTGTATAAGATGCACCCAGATTTTCAGCCTCTTTTTTTGAGGGAAAAGGATGTATCTTATACTCCGAAAAATACGGGTATATACTCTGATTAGAGATAGGGAGCAAAGAGTCTTTATTTCCCACTGTTTCTGCCCCTTCATTATCTTTCCCCCATTCTTCTTACCCTTCTTCTTTAAATATTTTCTTAAAGGGATCAAAATGAAAAATGTTTTCTAAACATCGAAATGTCTCAATTATGTCCACATTCTATTCTGTAACGGGGCCCATTTTAAAAACACGAATCCGGGTTTTTGTGTTTTGTTTTTTTAAAAAAAACATGATTTCGTTTTGCACTGCGCTCTCCCGTGCGCCAAGGAGATTTCAACAGAATACTAGCCTCAAGTTGAGATCCTGGGACTAAGAGTGATTAAAAAAAAAAAATTCCTGGCAACAAAGGGAAAGATTTGGCTTCACAGAGTGGGAAATGTAGCAAGTATAGTTGATTTAACCACTTTGACACTGAGTGTTTCTCTTTTCCACAACACTCCAGGACGAAGATGTACAGATCTTCCCCAAAAGGCTATTATTTGTCTTTCCATTTTGACACGTCAAATTTCAATCTAGCTAAGAGCCAAGGTGGCGCAGTGGTTAAATGCAGCACTGCAGGCTACTGCTAGATCAGCAGTTCAGCGGTTCAAATCTCACCGGCTCAGGGTTGACTCAGCCTTCCATCCTTCCGAGGTGGGTAAAATGAGGACCCGGATTGTTGGGGGCAATATGCTGACTCTCTGTAAACCGCTTAGAGAGGCCTGAAAGGCCTATGAAGCGGTATATAAGTCTACTGCTATTGCTATTGCTATTGCTAAGTTACTCTTGCATAATGCCTAACTTAAAAAAAAAAAGTTACGCAAAACAGTGGCAGATTGGGGACTGCAATTAGAAGCAGAAGATGGCTAAAAGATGTTCTAAATTCCTAAAAAAAAAAAAAAGTCTTGCAGAAGCAACTTTTCCTTTCTTCTATGATTGTTTTAGGAAGTGCTGGAGAAGACAACAGGATATCTGGGAGAGGGGCAGAGGTGGGTTCCTACCAGTTCGCACCTATTCGGTAGAACCGGTTCGTCAAATCTACCGAACCGGTTAGAAGAGGTTCCACCAGTGGACCCGGAAAGCCGGCCACACCTACAGAAGAGGTTCCAAAAATTTTTGAAACCCACCACTGGTCCTTGGATATGATTATTCTACACTATCATGCTCCTATTTATAAAACTCAGTGCCTCTGTGAAAGGTAAGGATGACTACTGCGTTTGTGGGGCAATCAGAACATTGCGGGTGTTGAAGTTGTTTTAACGCAAACCAAAGATGCCTTTTAAAAAACAAGTGTACATCATATTCTTATGCAGGCCAGTGCTGTGTGTGGGGTCATTTAAGGTGGTTCTGACAAGTGTCGTCGGCATCTTCATATCCGGTCACATGGGCGGCAAGCCACTCCCATCCGGTCACATGGGCGGCAAGCCACTCCCACAAAAGAGGCCACACCCACAGAGTAGGTTCAAACAATTTTTGAAACCCACCACTGGGGGGGGGGAATGCAGGACTGCTGGAGCAGAACTAACTATTGAAATGAGAGACCCTCAAAGCAAGAGTATTCCAATATTTGAAGGGCTGCCACAAAGAGAAAGGTCAACCTATTTTCCAAAGCACCGGAAGGCAAGACAAGAAATAATGGATGGAAACTAATCAAGGAGAGAAGCAACCTGAAATTAAGGAGAAACTTCCCAACAGTGAGAACAATTAACCAGTGAAACAGCTTGCCTTCAGAAGTCATCACTGGAGGCTTTCAAGAAGAGACTGGAGAACCATTTGTCTGAAATAGTATAGGGTCTCCTGCTTGAGCAGGGGGTTCGACTAGAAGACCTCTGAGGTCCCTTCCAGTTCTATTCTGATGGAAGAGGATTCCTGTCATTTCTCCAGGCTTTACAGGGACAAGGATTTGGCCCAGCATGTGAAGGAAGTTAGCACCTACCACTCTCTTACAAAAATGAAACATCCTAGGAAATACTGAAAAGGCAAAGTGTTAGAAGAGAAGTGGAGAAACAATGTCTTGTTTTAGACAGAAAGGAGACTCACTCTTAATAGCCCCCACCTTCTTCTATAGCCCACAGCAGATGTCCCAATCTTAAGAGATAAAGAGATAGCTAGGTCTATTCATAGGCAAATGCCCTCACCAAGATCTAACAAAGGTAGGATTAGCCTTCTACCCATCTCACCACATGGCACCTGGGAAGATTCACCCAGCAAAGCTCAACCAAGCCTGGAATACAGGCAGCCTACAAAGTTAGCTAAGACCCCCCACCCCCTGGGAGTCTGACAGCCAATCAGAATACATTTCTTGCACGGGAACAGGGAAGCTCATAAGGTGGAGCCCAGAGAGGGCATAAAACCCAGGGGCTCTCAGCATCTCGGCCTTTTCTTCAATGCACGGGATCCCCCTTTTCACCAGGACCTCAAACCATGTGGCCCTGTCCATTAAAACCTTCTTTCCAAGCAACTTGGAAACTGTGGAATACCACAGTCAATGGGGCGTCAAGGCCTGAGCCAGTCTATTCTACATAACAAAGACCCACCCCCTTCAGGCAGAGCCATTTCATTGCCCTTCATTGCACCATCCACCAAGTTGCAACCAAATGTAGCACACAGACAACCTACAGAGCTAGCTATGACTCTGACAGCAACCAATCAGGATACTCTTCCTGTGCCCCAGAGAGGGCATAAAACCCAGGGACTCTCAGCATCTCTCCCCTTTTCACCCAGGAGCTCCAAGGCATGTGATCCTGTCCACCATTAAACCATCTTTCCAAGCAGCCAACTGGACTACTGCAACGTGCTCTACATGGGGCAGCCCTTGAAGAGCATTCGGCGACTCCAGCTTGTCCAGAATGCAGCCGCGCGAGCGATCGTGGGTGCACCTCGGTTCACCCACGTAACACCTATCCTCCGCGAGCTGCACTGGCTGCCTATTGGTCTCCGGATACGCTTCAAGGCGCTAGTCGTCACTTATAAAGCCCTTCATGGTATTGGACCTGGATACTTGAGAGACCGCCTGCTGCCAATTACCTCCACCAGACCGATTAGATCCCACAGACTAGGCCTCCTCCGAATTCCATCCGCCGGCCAGTGTCGACTGGCGACTACCCGGAGGAGAGCCTTCTCTGTGGCTGCTCCGACCCTCTGGAACGAACTCCCCGTGGAGATTCGTACCCTCACCACCCTCCAGGCCTTCCGCAAAGCTGTTAAAACCTGGCTGTTCCGACAGGCCTGGGGCTAAAGAACTGTTGCCCCCGTCTCGAATGGTATGATTGTTGCGTGTTTTTAAATCATGTATTGTTTTGTGTTGTTGTTAATTTGTCTGTATCCCCCTTCCCTGGTTTGAGTTGTGAGCTGCCCTGAGTCCCCCTTGGGGGGAAAAGGGCGGCATATAAATGAAATAAACGAAACAAAACGAACGAAGCCTCCATGAATCCAGTGTCTTCTTCCCCACTTGGAACTGAACCCAAAAGGACATTTCTTCCAATACATGGAATTTTTTTTGGAGTAAAATAAAAGCACCAAATCTGAACTGGTGATGGCATCATTCTTTCACATCCCTCATAGAGTGTTTGTCTTGACCTGTGAAGATCTTTTCAGCTTCCAGACGGCTTCTTCCCACCATTGGTCAATACGTGGTGCACAGCTGCTTCATTAAGTAGGATAGATAAAGAAAGTGGTCCTTTGTGGATAATTTTACCAACACGTTTCATATAACGCAGATAGCCATCTATTACAGCTGCAAGACAGAGTAATGAAACAAGAGTTCAATTTTGGGTGGATCATCTGGAGGTTGGCCAGGAGGCCCCAAAAAAACAAGTGGGTGGATAAAATAATATTTTCTCTAACGGTAACCCTTTAGAAATGTACTCAGTTTGCCGAATTCCCTTAAGTTGAAAATGCAAACTCTTCCAATTGCCAAGAGTTTCTCAATGTTTATTCCAGTCGTGTTTCCTGCCAGGCATCACCGCTGCAGTTCCGACAAAGAGGAATAAAATTCCATTCGACTTTTTCACGCTGTCTTGTAACAGACGTGAAGAAGTCCTATGAATTTCAGGGAAATCACATACAAGATTTTGCTCAACAAGACAGGAAGAAAGAAAGAAAGAAAGAAAGAAAGAAAGAAAGAAAGAAAGAAAGAAAGAAAGAAAGAAAGAAAGAAAGAAAGAAATAGAAAGTTAACCCCCCCCCCCCAGCAAAATGAAATATCCTGGGAAATATTGAAAAGGCAGAATATTATATTTCCCTGGATCAGAAATGGAGAAACACGTTTTTAGGCAGGAAGCAGACTCACTCTTAATACCACCACCCCTTTTAATGGGCCATTAAAAAAAGAATGAGCCGGTCTATTCTACATAACAAAGATCTCCCCCTTCAGCTCCAGGGTGATGGGCTTAAGGCATGATAGCATTAGCCCTTTTCCCATCTCACCACAGGGCACCTGGGGAGAAGCAATGCTCAACCAAACTTGCACTCAAAACAGCCTAGAGAGTTGCCCCTGCGTGACCCCATGGGAGTCTGACAACCAATCAGAATACATTTCTTATACAGGAACAGGAAACAGAGAGGTGGAGCCAAACAGAGAAACAAGGAAGCCCCTTCTTTTCTCTCTTTTCTTCTTTACCCAAAATCTGGAAGCATGTGATCCCTCTTTTCTGTTCAGGACCTCAATGGTGATCCTGTCCACCATTAAACCATCTTTCCAAGGAGCCTCCATGTTTCCAGTGCCTTTTTCCCCACTTGGAGCTGAACCCAGAAGGACATTTCTTCCCACAAACGAAAGGAAGGTTTAGCATTGATAGCTGTTTTTCAGTACATGAAGGGCTGTCACAAAAAATAGGGAATTGACTGTTCTCCAAAATACTTGAGTCTAGGACAACAAGATGTAATGGGTGGAAGCTGGTTTAAGAGAGATCCAACCTGCAACTAAGGAAAAATTTCCTGACACTGAGAATAATCAATCAATGGAATAGAATAGAATAGAATTCTTTATTGGCCAAGTGTGATTGGACACACAAGGTGCAGATGCTCTCAGTGTACAGAAGGAGAATAAAATACATTCATCAAGAATAAAAAGATACAACACTTAGTGATAGTCATAGGTTACTAATAAGCTGTCAAATCGTACTAGTAAACAAATAAAAACAACATAAATTGAAAGATACAAGCAACGTGGTTATAGTCATAAGTGGGGAGAGATAGGTACTAGGAAGGATAATAATAATAATAATAATAATAATAATAATAATAATAATAATAATTGATCACATACTCAGCTGCTGTAAAAAAATCACGCAGACTGATTATAAATTGCGGCACAATTCAGTAGCACAAATGATCCATTGGAATTTGTGCAAAAATTATAATATTAAAACAGCAACAAACTGGTGGGAACATCAGCCTGAAAAAGTCACCGAAAATCAGATGGTCAAGATCTTGTGGGATTTCCGTATACAAACTGACAAAATACTGGCGCATAATACACCAGACATCACACTGGTTGAGAAAAATAAGGTCACAATCATAGACATCGCAATACCAGGTGATAGCAGGGTCGCCGAGAAGGAACATGAAAAAATCGCAAGATACCAGGACTTAAAAATCGAAATTCAACGACTATGGCACAAACCAGCAGTGGTAATTCCAGTGGTAATTGGCACACTGGGTGCTATTCCAAAAGCACTGGAATTACATTTAAAACAGTTAAAAATTGACAAAATCACCATCAGTCAAATGCAAAAAGCCGCACTGCTTGGATCTGCACGCATATTACGAAAATACGTTACGACGTCCTAGGCCCCTGGGTGGGGCCCGACTAGTAACCAATGCCAAATCCGGCGAAACAACTGGCCGCTGTGATACAATTGTACAACAAGAACAATAGTAATAATAATAATAATAATAATAATACTTTGCAAAGAAGCTGATGAAACTGTTGATCACATACTCAGCTGCTGTAAAAAAATCACGCAGACTGATTATAAATTGTGGCACAATTCAGTAGCACAAATGATCCATTGGAATTTGTGCAAAAATTATAATATTAAAACAGCAACAAACTGGTGGGAACATCAGCCTGAAAAAGTCACCGAAAATCAGATGGTCAAGATCTTGTGGGATTTCCGTATACAAACAGACAAAATACTGGTGCATAATACACCAGACATCACACTGGTTGTGAAAAATAAGGTCACAATCATAGACATCGCAATACCAGGTGATAGCAGGGTCGCTGAGAAGGAACATGAAAAAATCGCAAAATACCAGGACTTAAAAATCGAAATTCAACGACTATGGCACAAACCAGCAGTGGTAATTCCAGTGGTAATTGGCACACTGGGTGCTATTCCAAAAGCACTGGAATTACATTTAAAACAGTTAAAAATTGACAAAATCACCATCAGTCAAATGCAAAAAGCCGCACTGCTTGGATCTGCACGCATATTACGAAAATACGTTACGACGTCCTAGGCCCTTGGGTGGGGCCCGACTAGTAACCAATGCCAAATCCGGTGGAACAACTGGCCACTGTGATACAATTGTATAGTAATACAGTCTTATTAAATTATTTGACAGTGTTGTGGGAATTAGTTGTTAAGCAGAGTGATGGCATTCAGGAAAAAACTGTCCTTGTGTCTAGTTGTGCTGGTGTGCACTACCCTATAGCGTGCCTTCCAGAATTGTAACTGGAGGCTTGGGCCAGGATGGTGTAAGGTCTCCTACCTAGAGTTAGGGGTTGGACTAGAAGAAACTCCAAGGTCCCTTCTAGCCCAATGGTTCTATGGTTAGAGCCAAACTGCAGCAGTTAGTCCATCTTAGCTGCAAGATACTGGTGACCAGTAGATGGCAGCAAAGGAATGGAATTGCATTCCATTCTCTACTGCCATCTAATGGCCATCCAAAAAGTTACAAGCAAGCTGTGCGAGTTCTTCATGTTCAGAATCATAGGATTCCATGGTGGGCTATCTAAAAAATATCTCTTCATCATGGTGAAAAAAATAGACATTAAATTACTATGTGCTTTTTATGGATGCACTGCAGAGAATCTATGGCTTTCCAACCTGGTTGTAATTTATCATCGACTGTATTATTCTGTTTCTGAAACCCTATAAATTTCTCCTATGAAATAGTTGAACAAGAGAAACTTTTCATTGTAAGACTCTCTTCTTAAAAATAAAATAAAATTGTATGTGAAAGATGAAGAAGATACACACACACACACACACACACACACACACACGCACACACACGGCTTAGAAAACATAGCTATATATGACGACATAGACCTGGGGCGTTACCAGTCTGTCTGAACTCACCCGAACCGGCTGAATACCAGCACTGAACTCCAACAGTACATATACTTGGGAGTGGAGGGGATCGTAAATCTAAATTATCTGGACAGTGTCCGATTAGGAAAGCTGGTAGAGCAGGGAGGATTGATCCTATAGATACGCTACCAATGATTGGTTTGTCTGAAAGGGAAACAAAAAAGTCTGTTTCATGTTTCATCAGGCAATGTATTCTGTTTATTCCTCACTTAATAACAAAGAAAACTTTTTGCTTATTAAGTGGGAATTCCAAAAGTTTCCAAATCCTCAAATAACTCTTCCTGAACGCTTAAGTGTTTCCATATTTTGTTGATGACACAGGGAACAAATTGCGTTAAAAGGTCCACGTTATGCTGCTAGAGAAATTGCTACATTTTAATTTTACTATTTATGTGTTCCAAATATTTTTCCCGTTGCCTTTTGAGACATCTGATCAAGCCAACCAGAAAAAAACATTCAGAAGAACTGCAAGGATTAAGATAAAATAAATGGATGTTCCCCTCACTTAAAAGCAGAGTAGATCAGCTAGTTTTTAAGAGCCTTGTAAAAAAAAAACATTTGGAAGCTGTGGGATCTACAAGGCATCTGCCATCTTGCCTGGTTTGAAAAACGCACACCACAACTCTGGAGGGAGCTTTGTTTATAGCTGCACAGATACTTGAGATACTGTCTGGATCTAGATCTAGAAATCTGTGTTACCTTGGCTGCTAAACCTCCTCGTATTTTTATGATGGGCCCTCATATACTGAAAGACAGCTAAAGGTAAAGGTTCCCCTCGCATATATGTGCTAGTCGTTCTTGACTCTAGGGGGTGGTGTTCATCTCCGTTTCAAAGCTGAAGAGCCAGCGATGCCCAAAGACATCTCCCGCATGACTAAACGCCGAAGGCGCACGGAACGCTGTTACCTTCCCACCAAAGGTGGTTCCTATTTTTCTACTTGCATTTTTACATGCTTTCGAGCTGCTAGATTGACAGAAGCTGGGACAAGTAATGGGAGCTCACTCCATTACATGGATTCAAACTGCCAACTTTCTGATCGACAAGCTCAGTGTCTTAGCCTCTGAGCCACTGCGTCGCTGAAAGACAGCTAGCAATGTTCAAATCTAGTCCAGTCTTTAGGATAGGATAGGAGAGGAGAGGAGACGAGAGGAGAGGAGAGAAGAGAAGAGAAGACTTGGAAGGGACCTTGGAGGTCTTCTAGTCCAACCTCCTGCTCAGGCAGGAAAACTTATACCATTTCAGACAAATGGTTGTCCAATCTCTTCTTAAAAACTTCCAGTGTTTCAGAAGCTTCATATCACATGATACCAAATTCAATAGTACCATGTTTCCCTGTTTTGATTCCCGAAATAAGGATTTGGCCTTATTTTCGGGGAGGTCTTATTCTTTTCAAGGTGCAGAAGGAGGCGAGCGTGGTCACCTCATGGCTGCTGCTGTGTTGCAATATTTTCGGGGAAGACCTTATGTTAGCACATGCTCAAAAGCCCGATTGGGCTTATTATCCAGGGAGGTCTTATTTTCAGGGAAACAGGGTAGTAACTTCTTCCAAGAAAATTCATCCTGAAAGAATTTTCAAAACTCTCATCAAAATTCAAGGCAGAATATTTTCTGCATACCCAGAAAAATGTAGGTCCTTACCAGTGGTGGGTTTCAAATTTTTTTAGAACCTCTTCTGTAGGTATGGCCTGCTTTGTGGGTGTGGCTTGCCAGCCATGTGACTGGGTGGGAGTGGCTTGGCAGTCATGTGACTGGGTGGCATGGCCAACTTGTAAAATGTGGTGAAACTCACTTAACAACGCTCTTGTTTAGCAACCAAAATGTTGGCTCAGGAACTCTGGCATTTGAAGCACGCAAGTCTTAAAGCTGTCATGTTACAAGACCCTTGAACCCCTAACCTTTTAGAAAAAAAAACCCAGAGGTGTTCAAACTTGACAGCTTTAAGACTTTAAGGTTTAGATAGGACTCTTAGAGGCGGGCGGGGCGATTGGTGAGCCAGCCAATCAGTGAGCGTCGGGCGGTGCAAGCGTGGTGCAGACGGACGAGGGGGAGGAGCTGGAACTGGTTCTAAACAGCATGGTAGATTTGTGGAACCTCTTCTATAGAAGAGGTTAGAACTAGCAGGAACCCACCTCTGGTCCTTACTGAAGGGATAGGTGCACTTTCAAGGCAAGACTGAGGAGAGATCATCCTGAGGAAGGTGGCTTATGGACTACGTTGTCTCTACAAGTTGGCACCAACTTTGATGGGCATAATCACTGGCTGAAAATTTTCTGAATTTTTGGGGTAAGTAAAGGAGAGAATTCCAAGACCGTTTCTTCAAAGCAGGCAGTAGGAATTGTTAACTGTTACTTTCTGTGAGAAGGTTGAAGTGTGGGAATAGCTGTTCTGACCGAGGCTTCCCAAGAGCATGAAGCAAACTCCTGGTCCCAACAAAAAACCCTTTTATTAATTTGCTGTGAATTCTGCTCATTCACATCCGGCAAAGTCTTTCAAGGGAGGATTTACAGTCACAGACCTTATCTGGCTTGGAGAGCTGACAGGCCGATATCTGCAAAACTTGGCAAGGAGTCTCGGAGAGTCACGAGCCAATTAAGCGAACTAATTGTCTCCTGCAAACTCCACTCCCCTTTCGCTCCTCTTTTATTTCCTCTGGGAGGGGCCCAGAGGTGGGTTCCTACCAGTTCGCACCTATTCGGTAGAACCAGTTCATCAAATCTACCGAATTGGTTAGAAGAGGTTCCACTAGTGGACCTGGAAAGCAGCCCACACCTACAGAAGAGGTTCCAAAATTTTTTGAAACCCACAACTGCCACACACACACACACACACACACACACACACACACAGGCAGCCAGCCAGCCAGCCAGACAGACTGACAGAGAGAGAGAGAGAGAGAGAGAGAGAGAGAGAGAGAGAGAGAGAGAGGAAGAAATAAATAAATAAAGAAAAAAGAAAAAAGAAAGAAAAAGAGTGAGAGAGAGATGAAAGAAAAAAAAGAAAAAAAGGGACAGAGAGACAAAAGGAAGGAGAGAGAGAGAGAGAGAAGAAAGAAAGAAAGAAAGAAAGAAAGAAAGAAAGAAAGAAAACACCTGGCCAGCAAGCCACTCCCGCCAGGTCACATGGCCGGCAAGCCACTCCCACAAAGGTGGCCACACCCACACAGTAGGTTCCAAAAAATTTTGAAACCCACCACTGGAGGGGCCATTCATCGTCCACCTGTGGCCTTACTCCCAAGTTGACCCCTGTTCTTTAGCTGTTCCCTTCGTCTGGCCACTCTGCGCATGCGCACACTGGGAACAGGCTCCAGCTGTTCGTCTGCCTCACTGATGTCTGACTCGGAAGGCAGCTGATAACTGGCATACGGCTCTGGCCCCCTCTCTGCCTCTGACACAGAGCCCTCATCAGAGCCTTCCCCAGACTCCAGGACTGGCCCATCTTCCTCCCCAACCTCCTCACTGTCCGAATCTGCTGCCAGCTCCGATGGCTGCTGGTGGGCCACAACAGTGGTTTTCTTTTCTGTAAAATGCTTTGCTGCCTTCTTGAGGGTTTTACTATAATGGAAGAACTTCACGAGAGTAGCCTCCATAATTTATGATTGAGTGCAAACGATGCGCAAACTCAGCTACGTGGCAAGTGCAATAAACCACAATGAAACAAAGCATGCTGCCTGTGAACGAGATTACTCAGGGTGATGCATCATCCCATTCTGGGTCTGCTACATGGCTTGGCATGGCTGCTTTGTGCATTTCCGCCCTTTCCCAAAATCTTATAAAGCTCAGGATTTATTCTGCTTGATAGTTTTGAGAAAGAGATCTGTCCTTCCTCAGATGACCTGAATGGGACTAGTGGGAACCTAGATATGATGCAGCTGTCAAAAAAGCCAACACAGTTCCAGGCTGCATAAATAGAGGGATAGAATCAAGATCACGTGAAGTGGTAATACCACTTTATCATGCCTTAGTAAGGCCACACTTGGAATACTGCATTCAGTTTTGGTTGCCACGATGTAGAAAAGATGTGGAGACTCTAGAAAGAGTGCAGAGAAGAGCAAGGAAGATGATTAGGGGACTGGAGACTAACACATATGAAGAACGGTTGCAGGAACTTGGTATGTCTAGTTTAATGAAAAGAAGGACTAGGGATGACATGAAAGCAGTGTTCCAATATCTTAGGAGTTGCTGCAAAGAAGAGGGAGTCAAACTATTCTCCAAGGCACCTGAGGGCAGAACAAGAAGCAATGGGTGGAAACTAATAAAGGAGAGAGGCAATTTAGAACTAAGGAGATATTTCCTGACAATTAGAACAATTAATCAGTGTAACAACTTGCCTCCAGAAGTTGTGAATGCTCCAACACTGGATGTTTTAAAGAAGATGTTGGCTATCCATTTGTCTGAAGTGGTATAGGGTTTCCTGCCTGAGCAAGGGGTTGGACTAGAAGACCTCCATGGTCCCTTCCAATTCTTCTATTCATGGTTCGTTCAACCGTGCTTTGCTGAATAACACCTAGCTGTAGCTAGACTTCCACAACATGCTAAGTCATCAATTACAGTTTATAAATTAGAAAAATATGTCCTTGGGACCTAGTTTATGAGTCCTTATATCTGTTGAACTAAGCCCAGGCAACGTTATGATTTAATGGGGCATCTGAGCCCATCCAACAGTCCATATTTTGATGTCATAATGCCAGCTCAAATGCCATGATTGATGTACACAGGAATTCAAAGATGCAATTGCTGCTTATGTTGTCACCACAATTGTGGCATCCTGGTTGGAAAGATGTAGCTTGGACCACAAAGCTCCCAGGGTCTCTTTCTCTCAGTCTACTTCACGAAGTTATCGTGAAGTTGACATTAGAGGACTGTTCTGACCCCCCTCGTCCCACACCAACACACACACACCGAGTCAAAGATAAGTTACAGCATTTAATTAACAGACAGACAGGTCCTTGGCAGCAAACCGGCACAGACAAGCTTGGGCAGCAATCCAGTACAGATAAGGCTCGGCAGCAATCCAGCCTACCAAGCTCACAATAATGCTCTCCGACATTGATTCCTGCGTTGACTTCTGCAAGAGGGGCGTGAGCACAAGCAGTCTTTTTATAGTCTGGAGAGGAGCCTAATGACCACCAGCTGAGCGCAATTACCTCCTGTAATTGCGTAATTGTTCCGGATGCCTAGTAGCTCTTCGATGGCGTGCATCCAGGAACAACTCACTGCTGGCGACCGGCTCACTCTCCCTTGTCTCCTCCCCACTGGTCCAAGGCTCAGGCGCCTCCTGGTGGCCAACCAGCCTCTCTGCGCCCTGCTCGGAGTCGGAACCATGTCCAAGGTACTCCACATCCTCCAGAGCCGACTCATAGGGCCCCTCGCTGTCGGAGTCTGGTGGCAGCTCCAATGGTTCCTGCTGGGCCACAACAGAGGACAATCTCATCTATGCTGGTTTTGCTTTCAGAGTAGAAATGGAGTAAGAAATGGAACAAATTATACATTTCTCACACATGCACACACATCTATAAGCTTGGCTGAAGTCTAATGACCTGGACACACTTCTTCAAAGCCAACTCCTTTGAACTTTGTAATGAGTGCATTTTTGATGGGAGCGTCTGTTGAGAAGAAAAATTAGTGGTCTTGTTTGTGTCAAAAAATGATTCATAGTTTCAGAGGAAGGAAACGCTTATTTTGGAGTTCTTTTGTGTATTTGTTGTCATCCAGTTAATTGGGCTAATTATAGACTTCCCAGGGATCTTTAGGAGCGGTGCACCTGGAGTGGCATTGAAGTTAGAACTATTATTTCAAGTATATTTGCCAGATTTGTTCCTGTGTTTAGTATATCAGTTAATAGAATGCATACATGTACTCCCGAGTCTATTACCACAGTTGCTAGCAAATGCTATAATTAATAAGGTAAAGGTAAAGGTTGGAAATGATTTGAGAGGGAACACACACACAAGAGCAAGAGAGCAAGAGAGATGAGAGAGAGACAGAGAGAGGGGGGGAGAGATATGAGAGAGAGAAAGAATGAGAGAGACAAAGACAGAGAGAGGGAGAGGGGGAGAGAGAGATGAGAGAAAGAATGAGAGAGAGAGACAAAGACAGGGAGAGAGGGAGAGGGGGAGAGAGAGATGAGAGAAAGAATGAGAGAGAGAGAGAGACAGACAGAGGGATAGAGAGAGACACAGAGAGAGATGAAAGAGAAAGTATGAGAGAGAGTGAGACAGAGAGGGACAGAGAGAGACAGAGACACAATGAGAGAGACAGAGAGAGATGAGAGAGAGAGAGACAGAGATGAGAGGGAGACAGAGATAAGGGGGAGAGAGATGAGATAGAGAAAGAATGAGAGAGAGGGGGTGAGAGAGGGTGAAGGGGAGAGAGATGAGAGAGAAAGAATGAGAGAGAGACAGAGAGAGACAGAGAGAAAGAGACAGAGAGAGAGAGACAGAGACAGAATGGGAGAGAGAGGGACAGAGAGAGAGAAAGATAAGGGGGAGAGAGAGGGGGAGAGGGGGAGCAAGAGATGAGAGAAAGAATGAGAGAGAGAGACACACACACAGAGAGAGACAGAGACACAGAGAGAGACAGAGAGAGAGAGACACAGAGAGAGAGATCAGAGAGAGAGATCAGAGAGAGAGAGATGAGAGAGAGAGACAGAGAGAGATGAGAGAGACGGATAAGGGGGAGAGAGATGAGAGAGAGAGAGAGAGAATGAGAGAGAGACAGAGAGAGACAGAGAGACAGAGACAGAGAGAGACAGATGAGAGAGAGAAAGAATGGGAGAGAGTGACAGAGAGAGATGAGAGAGACAGAGAGAGATGAAAGAGAGAGAGATAAGGGGGAGAGAGACAGCGAGAGGGAGAGGGAGCAAGAGATGAGAGAAAGAATGAGAGAGAGAGACACACACACACACACAGAGAGAGAGAGAGACAGAGACACAGAGAGAGACAGAGAGAGAGAGAGAGACAGATGAGAGAGAGAGAATGGGAGAGAGAGAGAGACAGAGAGAGGGAGAGATGAGAGAGAGAGACAGAGAGAGAGATAAAAGAGAGAGAGAGATAAGTGGGAGAGAGACAGAGAGGGAGAGGGGGAGCAAGAGATGAGAGAAAGAATGAGAGAGAGAGACACACACACACACACAGAGACAGAGACACACAGAGAGACATCAGTTCCTCTTGTCAACAATGCCCAGAAAAATAGAAACCCATTATAGCTCTTCTGCTCTCCATACACCTCTCTACATAAGAGAGAAGAGATAACTCTCTGGCTAACTGGTGTCAATCTTTCAGTGGTGGAAAATAAAAATAAAAATTACTACCAGTTCTGTGGGCCTGGCTTTGTGGGCGTGGCAAAATCCCCATTCCCTCCCCACTCTCAACATTTCCGCTACCAGTTCTCCAGAACCTGTCAAAACTGGCTGAATACCACCTCCGCAATCTTCCCTGGAGAGAGACAGGGTGTGTTTGATGGACCTATGAGGTTCCGGAAGATCTGATGTATGGTTTAGTCCAAGCCTTAGTCAATGCCTGGAGTGAATCCCAATGTGCTGATCAAGGATATATTTGGGTTCACCAGGGAGCTCCAAGAGATTCAGAGGAGATACCTTGGATCAGTGGTGGGTTCCTACTGGTTCGGACCAGTTCGGTAGTAACTTGACGGCCTCGCTTGCTGGAACCGGCAGCGACCCAGGCCTGCCACGCCCCTGAACTGGTTCTCCGCCATCTTGTTTTTTGCTTCTGTGCATGTGCAGAGCAATTTTTGTTATACTGCGCATGTGCGTGCAGTGCACAACAAGTGTGGGTGGGCAGCACCCCCTGAGTGAACTGGCAGTAGCGGCTGTTGTGCACTGCACGACCCTGTCTTGATGGTTCCTGCCCTTGCAGCAGTGGTGGCTTCCAGATTCTGGTGCAACGGGGACCCGGCATCTCTCACATGCGTCCTTACGTTCGCGACGCCTCCACAACGCTCCAGCTGCTTGGCGGAGTGTCACGCAGGGGCCGTACGCTCCTTGCACCTGGGTGGAAGCGCCGAAGAGCTCAAATACAGGTAAGGAGCTTGGGCGGACGGGTTCGGCCCTCCGGAGCATCTTACCAGAATGGTACTTGGTGCTCCCAGCAGGCACCGGTACACCCATAATGGGGCATACCGCCTGCAACCCACCACTGCCTTGGAGAGATGTTTTGAAGTTTGCTGGGTTCGTTCTCTTGGTCTCGTCTGGTTGCCTAGGTCTGAGTTTGTTTTATTTTGTTTTGGTTTGGTTTTTTAATATTGTTTTGGTGTTTTGTTCGCCAGCCAAAGTTGTCTGGAACTTAATGGCATCAAATTAAATAAATGAATAAATAATCACTGTATCCCCCCCCCCAATGGTATTTAGATGCATTTTGAAAGGATCCACTTTAACAAAAGAGAAAAACAACATACTCCCCCCCCCCAGACAGTCTAATGGATGCTTGGAATATTTTTAAGACATGTTCACAGCTGCATTATTGTGTAAGCTTCATGGAAGTTAAGCAATAAAGTTTTGAAAATGAGGCTGAAGAACTTTGAGTGTATGTAAAAGAAAAAAAATACTGTTATTATATCAAGATTTGGCCTGCTAACTTGGAACATACGTTCTGTTATGCATCTGATGTACAATGTTAATCAAGACTCATGAAATGGAAATTATTAGTATATATGATAAATTATTGGCCTTTCAACAGGCACAGCAATTTTGTCTCATTTTTTATTATTAACGACCATTTTTTTAAAAAAAATATTAACTTCAGTTTTATCTTTTTAGGTAACTTTACTATACTCTCTTATACCTAGCAAATGGGTAGAAATTGCTAATGAGTATCTGAGTGGCAAATCTTCCTTCCTTCCTTCCTTCCTTCCTCCCTCCCTCCCTCCCTCCCTCCCTTCCTCCCTCCCTCCCTCTCCCCCCCTCTCTCTCTCCCTCCCTCCCTCCCTCCCTCTCTCTCTTTCTCTCTCTCTCTCTCTTTTGTTAAAGATTTGCAGACTTGCAGAATAAGGCTGCTATTGTGAAAGCTTTAGTCTTAATTCTTCATTAAACGCCAAGTATTGGATTGTTAATTAGTATACCAGTTTTACATTTCAAAACCTGGAAATAGTAATAAAGGTTTTGTAGGGATATAGACAAAGCCTTCATTACAAGGGAGCATTGGAATCTTAGCTTAATATGGACTTCCTTTTCTATTAATTGTATTACAAATGCACTATAAATGGTATTATATTTAATTTGATGGTAGAAACATTTGTTTGTCTTGCTAGACAACTGTAGGACATTCTGAGCTTAAAAGGAATCGGAGCTGAAGTGCTACTTGTATATCATCAGTGTAGGCTCATGATATATTTATTATTAAGAATTTAAAAACTTTCTCCTTCAGAATTTATTTATAACTGGTAAAATAGTAATAATCAATAATAACAACTCAATCGGAGTAAGTCTCAAGAACTTTCTTTAAGCTTTATGGAAATCTGTAAAAATACCTTGGAATAAAATTCCTAAGCAAAATGTCTAGGTGTAAATATTTTATGACCTCAGATTAAACTTGATCTAAGAGAATGGTTTAAAAATCTCAACAGATTAATGGGAAAAGGGAAGGGTTATACAAATGAATATTAATAATTGTTCTATGCAACTAGAGAAATTCTAGCAGTAATTCTTTTAAGGTTTTTCAAGCATATTGATATTTTATAGGAAAAAATCTAATTGACAGTTATATGGTCATAGGAATTTTAATATTCATGACTTTATCATTGGACATCTGTTTTGACTTGAACTTCTCTGTTCAAATCAAAACAGATGTCCAGTGATAAAGCTAAAAGTCATGAATATTAAAATATTGTAAAAATTATAATTTTTCAATATTTCCTAGAAATATATTTCATTTTTCTGGGTGAGGGCTGGGTGATAACTTCCTACAGTCAACCCAGAGAGAACAAAAAAAGAGAACTCTTGTATGGTGAAAAAAAACTAATGACATGTGACTGTTTTCTCTTATGAACTCTTATTGACAGAAGGGGAAAAATAATCAGCATAACTCTGTGTGATCCAAGTTTAGTGCTTTGTTTAAAAGCTGTTCCATTTTATATCTCCCTCTGTGTGAGATATATATTGTGCATACGTGCATGGATGAATTGTCTCTCTTTTTGCTTATTTGTTTCTTCCTTATCTGTTTTCCTCTTTTTCCCTTTATTTAAAGCAATGAAATGTGTGGCTTAATATGTTTTTATGTTTGTATAATCCCAGTTGCAATGGATGGCTGTGAAAGTTGGACCGTAAGAAAGGCTGAACGCCAAAGAATTGAAGCCTTTGAACTCTGGTGCTGGAGGAGACTCCTGAGAGCCCCTTGGACTGCAAGGCAATCCAACTGGTCAGTCCTAGAGGAGATCAACCCTGACTGCTCTTTAGAAGGCCAGATCCTGAAGAGGAAACTCAACTACTTTGGCCACCTAATGAGAAGGAAGGACTCCCTGGAGAAGAGCCTCATGCTGGGAAAGATTGAGGACAAAACAAGAAGGGGACGACAGAGAATGAGGTGGCTGGATGGAATAACCGAAGCAGCCGGACAGAGGTGGGTTGCTCCCTGTTCAGTCTTGTTCGGTCGAACCGGTAGTGGAATTCAGGCCCGGGTCGCAGAACCGGCAGCGACCCAGGCCTGCCACGCTCCTGAACCGGTTCCCTCGCCACCACTAAGCTGCCGCCATTTTGGATTTTAGTAAATTGAGCGTGCATAGGTCACTGTAAATTGTTCTGCGCATGCACAAACAACAATTTGTATTAAACAGCACACATGTGCGCAATGCTGGTAGTGAAACTGACAGCAACTCATCCCTGCAGTACACGTGAGCCTAAAACGGACTCCAGAGGACGGTAGAGGGACAGGATGGCCTGGAGGAACGTTGTCCATGTGGTCGTGATGGGTTGGACACCACTTCGCATGAAGAAGAAGAAGAAGAAGAAGAAGAAGAAGAAGAAGAAGAAGAAGAAGAAGAAGAAGAAGAAGAAGAAGAAGAAGAAGAAGAAGAAGAAGAAGAAGAAGAAGATGATGATGATTAAGGCTTTTTTGTACCTGGACAGCAAAATTTCAGATGAGTGACTTAGAGCAGGGGTCTCCAACCTTGGCAACTTTAAGACTTGTGGACTTCAATTCCCAGAATTCCTCAGCCAGAGACCCCTGACTTAGAGCATTTGAAGCTCTTCTGTTTCTCCAGAGCGTGTGTTTGGATTTTCGAACTCCACATCCGGTAGTTCTAACTGAGGTGGTGGACCCTAAAGGCCCGTGAACTATTTGTCAGAAAAAAGGAGTACTATAAAGTGTTGGAGGAATGTGTGTCCTTATTTAATTCATCTATTTCACAGGCAAGAGTGAAACCCTGCAAGTTTAATGAGTGACAGCCTTATCAGTATTATAGATGTTTGAAAGGGCAAGCCCTCTCCCTGGGGGACTGTATTTCTGTGTTTGGGGGGGGGGATAAGGAGGGATCTCTTGGTGGGAATTCTTGGCAGCCGTATGAACTCAAGCTATAAGTCCAGTGATTCTTGGAAGGAAGTTGTGACTATAAATTACGTACAACACAAGTAGGTCATGCAGATGAGTCTGTTGTTGCGAAAGGAGGCCTCTCCAGAAGAATGTTTGAAGCAATCCATCTGTCGTCCATTGCAACCTCTACCGAATTTTGTGAATCTCACCCACTCGTATTGTGTCAGTGCTGCGGCGTTATGGGAAATCCTACTTGAATGATCTGATTCCACTGATAGGAAGCTCAGCATCTCCTGTGCGCTACTTGGCAAGGACTCTGGAATCCGATGGACAGGAAGGTGCTTGGGTTGCCGTTATTCTCCGAAGAGGACTAATACATTATAAGAAAATAAGTCAACATTCCATATTATTATTTATTTAGCGTATGGCATCCATGGCCTAGCAAGTACATACAAACATTTCGCCTAGCTCAGTGAAACATAATAGCAACAGCAATAGCAATAGCAGTTAGACTTATATACCGCCTCATAGGGCTTTCAGCCCTCTCTAAGCGGTTTACAGAGTCAGCATATTGCCCCCAACAACAATCCGGGTCCTCATTTCACCCACCTCGGAAGGATGGAAGGCTGAGTCAACCTTGAGCCGGTGAGATTTGAACCGCCGAACTGCAGATAACAGTTAGCTGAAGTGGCCTGCAGTACTGCACCCTAACCACTGCGCCACCTCGGCTCTTAAACCTAAATGTTAAAAAGATCGATGTTCAAATACCAATGTGATGGCCCACTTTTTTGTCGTGGCATGCCGAAAGCGTGCATGCATCCACAATGCCATGTGTGTGTGACACTCCTTCCCCCCGCCCTGCGCATGTGCGTGTGACCCAGGGGTGGGTTTCTCGCCCCGTTCCAACTGGTTCGGTTGGAACGGGGCCGGCGGCGTCCTCGTGCACGCGCGTGGTGCATGCATGCGTACTAGCGTCTGTGTGACGCTCCAGCTGCTCCTGGACGATCGCGCAGGCGCTGTATGCGTCCTGCGCATGCGTGGAAGCGCAGAACTCGTCAAAACCGGGTAAGGACTGCGGGCGGGCGGGCGCGCCCTTCGCCATTCCCGGAAGTTACTTACTTCCGGGTTCGGCGACCAACCGGTTCGCAGGGACCGCCGCGAACCGGTTGAAACCCACCCCTGGTGTGACCCCCACGCATGTGTGCGCAACCCCCATGTGTAGGTCTGCACATGCACACACATCCCTCCACACCCCTGCGCATGTGCGGTAGAAAACCTAAAACCAGCTGGCCGGCGGGAGTCGTGCGCGCCTTCGTGGTACGGCTGAGCTGCGTCAACAGCTGGCGTGGCCGCAGAGAGAGCTCTTCATGCTGCCTGTGGCATGCGCGCCATTGGTTCGCCATCACGGGTCTAAGTCATGTAACCCTTTAAGCGCAGCATCACTTATATTTTTAAAAATAGATACTTGGACTGATATATGCATTCAGCTCAGAGCTGGTCACAATTGATCTACAGTTGGACATGGGAACCTGAAATCGCACACTTGGCCCCATTTATACAGTGACTCTCGGCAGACAATGTGGGAGGTACGAATCCTATTCAGCTCTGTCCCAAAGGTGCTGTTTTAAGAGGACTGTGTCGTAGACTGGAGATATATGAGGTCATATCCCTCCAATCCCTCCATCTATCTCCAGTTTACAACACAGTCCTTTCAGCAGTTCCAAGAAGGCTCCACCCCAATTTGCACCACTCAGGTGACTCTGAGGACCCAGATCAACCACCCGGCAACCTTAACAACTCGCTAAAAGGATGCGAATGATCAGCTTTCTGCAAGGAGTATAAATCCTTCCACTCCCAACATCCAATCAGAGCTGAAGAAGCTTCTTGGATGAGAAGCGAAATGTCTTCAGAGAAAAAAACAAACCAGAAAGTCCAGTTGCCTCAGTAGTGGGATTCAAATAATTGAACAACCGGTTCTCTGCCCTAATGATCAGCTGGGTAGGCGTGGCTCGGTGGTCATGTGACTGGGTGGGCATGACTCACTCAAGTCAATGGGCGCTTCGCCTTAGCTGTTACAATGTAATAAGGGTTAACCGGAGAGGCAGTTTCTGTAAGCAGGGCAATCAAGATTAGGCTAGAAACAACACCAGAATGTTTCCTTCCTCCCTTCCTTACAGGATTAGCCCTGTAAAGTGGAAAAAAAATCAAAAGGAGATTTCTTCCAATAACCGGTTCTCCGAACTGCTTAGAAAGTTAACAACCGGCTCTCCCGAATAGGTGCGAACTGGCTGAATCCCACCACTGAGTTGCCTCTTGAAAAAAGCACCTTTGGGACCACCATGACCTGGATGATTGAGAATCTTCATAGATATTCAGGATATTCTATTGCTGGCATGGTAGCACAAAACCTGGCAACTTTTTTGTGTGTGGGGGGGGTCATTGATATGCAGAGGGGGGATGCTTCCGGTTCAGTCCCGATCGGGCAAACCTGTAGTGGTGGCAGCGAGGGTTTCCGCCCACCTGCCTGGACACTTCTGCGTATGCACAGAAGCATCGTGAGTGCGCGATTGCGTGTATCAGCAAACCGGTAGTAAAAAATAAATGGAAACCCATCACTGCTGATATATCTTCCTATATAACTGGGTGTTCAGTGACCCATTTGGCTTCCCATTGGGAATCAAGGTTAACGTTGTTGGGCAAATGGTGTGTGAGTTCCAGTGAAGTCTTGCTTGGATTTGAGTCTTCCTGCTGATAAATGAGGACGGTTGGCATGCGCCGTTAGGATTAGGATTAGGATTTATTTCATTTATATGCCGCCCTTTTCCCCGAAGGGGACTCAGGGCGGCTCACAACTCAGTCAAGGGAAAGGAGGTACAAACAGGGGATAAAAAAGACAAACAAACAATATACAATTTAAAACACACAACAACCATACCATTCGAGAAGGGGGGGGCAGAAGTTCTTTAGCCCCAGGCCTGGCGGAATAGCCAGGTTTTAAGGGCTTTGGGTGGTGAGGGTTTGAATCCCCATGGGCCGGCATGCGCCGTTAGGAGTGAATTGTTTTTTCTGTATTCTCTCACTAGCGCATCTTTGCCTCCGTAAAGCTGGCGGTACTATCTGGCTCAGAACCGGAGGCCCGCAAGTCACAGCGGTTTTATTACATCTGCTTATAATCCTCATGGTGTCATTGAGTCTGGCGTCTAACTTAATAATATGGCAGCTGTTAAGCCGTACAGGGGGGCATAGCATTCAACATTCCATAAAGTCTATTAAAGAAAAATATGGAGAGGGGAAAATCTTTCGTTCAATGTGCAGAGTACAGTAGGGAGAACGTATTCAGTTTTTAACAGGACCTAAAAGATGCTTAAAAGGTGGCTCAGTGGGTAAGCAATAGCAATACCAATAGTTAGACTTATATACCGCTTCATAGGGCTTTCAGCCCTCTCTAAGCGGTTTACAGAGTCAGCATATCGCCCCCAACAATCCGGGTCCTCATTTTACCCACCTCGGAAGGATGGAAGGCTGAATCAACCTTGAGTTGGTGAGATTTGAACAGCCGAACTGCTGAACTGCAGTCAGCTGAAGTAGCCTGCAGTGCTGCATTTAACCACTGCGTCACCTCGGCTCTGAGCTTGTCGATCAGAAAGGTCCAGGGGTGGGTTGCTGTTGGCATTACTGCTGGTTTGGGGCACACTCCGCATGCATGCACCGTTGCCCACAAATAGCCCTGCGCAAGCGCATGCACAGAACATTAAAAATTTGGGGGGGGGGGGGAAACATGCTGCGCCAACTGGGGAACCGATTCGGAGGCATGGCTGCTGGTTCTGGTGACCCAGGCTGGCAAATCACTATCGATTCAGCTGAACCATCCGAACGTGTAGGAACCCATCTCTGGAAAGGTCAGCGGTTTGGCGGTTCGAATCCCTAGCGCTGTGCAATGGAGTGAGCTCCCGTTACTTGTCCCAGCTTCTGCCAACCTAGCAGTTCGAAAGCATGTAAAAATGCAAATAGAAAAAATAGGGACCCCCTTTGGTGGGAAGGTAACAGCGTTCTGTGCGCCCTCGGTGTTTAGTCATGCTGGCTACATGACCACAGAGACGTCTTCGGACAGCGCTGGCTCTTTGGCTTTGAAACGGAGATGAGCACTGCCCCCTGGAGTCGGGAACGACTAGCACATATGTGCGAGGGGAACCTTCACCTTTTTAAAAAGATGCTATAATAGTTTCCTCCTGAACTTCAGAAGAGCATTTCTGACCAAGGATCATAATACACTGAAATGTCTACCTTTAGCAGATGGCATTGTGTACTGTTCTATCATCTGAGAAACTCAATGGCCACAAGGGAGTGTAAATGTATAATTATAAAGGTAAGGTAAAGTTAGGTTAGGTTAAGTTAGGTTGATCCAATAAGAGGCTTCTTGCATAGTCACCACATTGTAAAAATAGGATTTGAGACTCTAGAAAGGATGCAGAGAAGAGCAACAAAGATGATTATGGGCAGTGGTGGGTTTCAAAAATTTTGGGAACCTACTCTGTGGGTGTGGCCTCCTTTGTGGGAGTGGCTTGCCCCGGCCATGTGACCTGGTGGGAGTGGCTTGCCGGCCATGTGTTTTCTCTCTCTCTCTCTCTCTCTCTCTCTCTCTCTCTCTCTCTCCTTCCTTTTGTCTCTCTGTCCCTTTTTCTTTTTTTCTTTCATCTCTCTCTCACACTCTTTCTTTCTTTTTTCTTTTTTCTTTATTTATTTATTTCTTCCTTTCTTTCTCTTTCTCTCTCTCTCTCTGTGTCTGTCTGTCTGTCTGTCTGCCTGTCTGTCTGCCTGTCTGTCTCTGTGTGGGGGGGGGCAGTGGTGGGTTTCAAAAAATTTTGGAACCTCTTCTGTAGGTGTGGCCTGCTTTCCGGGTCCACTGGTAGAACCTCTTCTAACCGGTTTGGTAGATTTGACGAACCGGTTCTACCGAATAGGTGCAAACTGGTAGGAACCCACCTCTGATTATGGGACTGGAGGCTAAAACATAGGAAGAACGGTTGCAGGAACTGGGTATATCTAGTTTAATGAAAAGAAGGACTAGGGGAGACATGATAGCAGATTTACAATATCTCAGGGGTTGCTACAAAGAAGAGGGAGTCAAGCTATTCTCCAAAGCACCTGAAGGCAATGGATGGAAACTATTCAAGCAGAGACGCAAGCTAGAACTAAGGAGAAATTTCCTGATAATTACTCAGTGGAACAATTTGCCTCCAGAAGTTGTGAAAGCTCCAACACTGGAAGGTTTTAAGAAGAGATTGGACACCAGTTTCTCTGAAATGGTGCAGGGTTTCCTGCCTGAGCACGGGGTTGGACTAGAAGACCTCCAAGGTCCCTTCCCACTCTGTTATTCTGTTATGCTCAAGGGAACTTTTGATACACCAAGTAAGTATCTCTGTACATTTAATCTTGATTTCTGTATTCTGAACTATTTTCCAAGTCCTGACTTGTTAGTGGTTAAGTGGAGACAATCCGAATCCATATGCTGTATTTTTATGTCCAAAAATTTATAGGCTTATGTAGACAAATGATATCAGCAAATTGCTCTCTCTCTCTCTCTCTCTCTCTCTCTCTCTCTCTCTCTCTCCCTCCCTCCCTCCCTCCCTCCCTCCCTCGATCCATCCATCTATCATATATATATATATATATATATATATATATATGTGTGTGTGTGTGTGTGTGTGTGTGTGTGTGTATGTGTATGTGTATGTGTATGTGTATATGTATATGTATATCTTTTCATCAGCAATCAAGCTACACTGTTTGTTGTGCAATAAATAAATCATATTATCGCAGAAATAAAATAATTGAAACCTAATATATTTTTGCTTATTGTGCTTGAGTTTATTACTTGGTCGAGGAAGAATAAAGAACAATAAATAAAGGATGAGTTTACACAGACAAACCCCATTTTTTAGCCTACAAAATTAGTCTTACACATATGTTCATAATATAGCATATATTTATTTGTTTAAATTTAAGCCAGTTTCCCTGGCAGGAAATCAATGGAAAATTAAACATTAAAAAGTACTTAAGCCGATCAGATTCCTCAGCAGTTCTCCAGTGGAGACTTCCAGTGAGAGAAAGCTTGTTCATACATAGAAAAAGAGATAATTTCTCAGACAGCTTTGTAACTGATAGAGACCAATTATCCTTCGGTCCTTCTATCGTTATTGTCACTACATTATTTCACAATCGTATGAACAAGGCAGCATTAATTTCCTTTGGCCTCCTGTTGGCTTCCACGGATGTACAAAACAAGAGAGTTATCCACAAGATCTAACAAAAAAATATTTCCAGACAAAATTATATGAGGCCTTATGGGAAAAATATAGGGACGTGGTGGCTCAGTGGCTAAGATGCTGAGCTTGTCGATCGGAAAGGTCGGCAGTTCGGCGGTTCGAATCCCTAGCGCTGCATAACGGAGTGAGCTCCCGTTACTTGTCCCAGCTTCTTCCAACCTAGCAGTTCGAAAGCATGTAAAAATGCAAGTAGAAAAATAGGAACCACCTTTGGTGGGAAGGAACAGCGTTCCGTGTGCCTTCGGCGTTTAGTCGTTCCGGCCACGGAGACGTCTTCGGACTGTGCTGGCTCTTCGGCTTTGAAATGGAGATGAGCACTGCCCCCTAGAGTCGGGAACAACTAACACATATATGTGAGGGGAACCTTTACGTTTACCTTTACTGGAGAAAAATGTATCATTTTTTTAGTGTTATGTGAAAAAATAAGTGAGTGCCAACCGTTAATTGAATATCTTAACTTCTCCCTGAGAAGGCATTTCAGTGTTAAATAATTTGGTGTATCGGGATCATTTCAATTTTGATTAATTTAAAAATATTGAATATATTCCCTTTGCTCTTGAATGCTGTGGTCCTTAACTTACAACCACATTTAGGACTGAGATTGGAGCTGCAATTTAGTGTGATCATAGTTCGAATCATCATATGAGCAGACCTGATTTTGCAATGATCGTTGCAATAGTCATACAGTGAATCACTCTGCTTGTTCAGCAAATCCAGCTTCCAAAGTAAACATTTTTTTGCCCAAAACTGGTTAAAAAAAGTAACAAATCCCAATCACGTGACCTCAGGAGGCTGAGATAACAGAACAACAGAATAACAGAGTTGGAAGGGACCTTGGAGGTCTTCTAGTCCAACCCTCTGCTAAAGCAGGAGACCCTATCCATTCCAAATGCTTGTCCAATTTCTTCTTAGAGGGAAGGAAGGAAGGAAATAAAAATAACAGCGTTGGAAGGGACCTTGGAGATCTTCTAGTCCAACCCCCTGCTCAATCAGCAGACCCTGTACCATTCCAGACTAGTGGTTGTCCAATCTCTTCTTAAAATCCCCCAGTGATGCTGCTACTGGTTGTAAATTTGGCTGAGTTGTGCCAAGCACCTGAATTGTGATCACCTGACCTCTAGGGTGTGTGTGTGTGTTGTCATGGTCATAAGTGTGAGTATTGGTTGTGAAGTACTTTTCTGAGACCTCATAACCATTGTTAAACCAACAGTTGTAAGCCAAGAACTATCTTGTACTGAGGTTTCAACCATGTCTATACTAATCAGAAGTATTGATCAGAAGGAGTTGCCTTTACGAGAGTAAGGCACCCAAAAGTTGTGTTGTGCTAGTTCTTATTTCTTTGGAGCTCTTATTATTGATCTGTGGTTATACTATGTGGATACTATACAGGCTGGACATCTATTTATTTTTTTTAAATAAGAAACTTGCATTAGAATATAGAATAATAGAGTTGGAAGGGACCCCGAAGGTCTTCTAGTCCAACCCCCTGCTTAGGCAGGAAACCCTACACCACTTCAGACAAATGGATAGCCAACATCTTAAAAACGTCCAGTGTTGGAGCATTCACAACTTCTGGAGGCAAGTTGTCCCACTGATTAATTGTTCTAACCGTCAGGAAATTTCTCCTCAGTTCTAAGTTGCTTCTCTCCTTGATTAGTTTCCACTCATTGCTTCTTGTCCTGCCCTCAGGTGCTTTGGAGAATAGTTTGACTCCCTCTTCTTTGTGGCAACCCCTGAGGTATTGGAACACTGCTATCATGTCTCCCCTAGTCCTTCTTTTCATTCAACTAGACCAGTGGTTCCCAAACTTGTCAATTTTAAGACTTGTGGACTTCAACTCCCAGAATTCTCCAGCTAGCTCTTCTGGCTGGAGAACTCTGGGAGTTGAAGTCCACAAGTCTTAAAGTTGCCAAGTTTGGGAACCACTGAACTAGACATACCCAGTTCCTGCAACCGCTCCTCTTATGTTTTAGTCTCCAGTCCCCTAATCATCTTTGTTGCTCTTCTCTGCACTCTTTCTAGAGTCTCTACATCTCGTTTATATCGTAGCGACCAAAACTGGATGCAGTACTCCAAGTGTGGCCTTACCAAGGCATTATAAAGTGGTATTAACACTCCACCTGATCTTAATTCCATCCCTCTGTTTCTGCAGCCTAGAACTGTGTTGGCTTTTTTGGCAGCTGCTGCACACAGCTGGCTCTTATTTAAATGGTTGTCCACTAGGACTCCAAGATCCCTCTCACAGTTGCTACTATTGAGCAAGGTACCACATACACTGTACCTGTGCATTTTGTTTTTCTTGCCTAAATGTAGGACCTTACTTTAGTCAATTAGATTGGTCTTTAATACACTTTTTTATTCAGTAAGGTAATTATTCTGTTTTTTTTTTCATGGTTTCTAGAAGTTCGGAGAAAGTAACCTTCAGAATCATTGGATAATGTGAACTGCCAGGCCAGCCGCCAAAGTCATATGCCTTAATGCTAATCGATTCTATATTTCCATACCACTCTCACGTGAAAGTAAAATGATCTCAGTTGAAGTGTTTAAACCTCCTAATGGCCAAGGAACATGCATAAAGAGATCTGAAAGTTAAGATTTTGTCAGTTCTGGCCCATTACAGGGCCACGACGTGCATAAAATACACGTGATTAATTCAGTTGCGTGGTGAAACACAAATATGACATGAGAATATGACTCTAGGGGAGAGAAGAGGCATGGAGGTGAATAATTTACACCTGCGCTAAGCAATACAGGTTGTGCTTGCTACAGCTTGGCATTAGTCATGGGGACTTCCTGAAACCGATTCTCTCTAATCTACTGGATTATAACAGACACCACCCTTAAACTGGCATGGCCATTGATCACATTGGCTGAGGATGATGGGTGTTGTAAAGCCTGGAACCCATTTGGCAAAGGCTCAGAATTCCTTGTCTTTGGCTATGAGCGAATAGGGTTGGTTTATTTATCTTGCATTTACAATATTCGTACAACAGCTTCTTTCTTCTTCTTCTTCTTCTTCTTCTTCTTCTTCTTCTTCTTCTTCTTCTTCTTCTTCTTCTTCTTCTTCTTCTTCTTCTCCTTCTCCTTCTCCTTCTCCTTCTCCTTCTCCTTCTCCTTCTCCTTCTCCTTCTCCTTCTCCTCCTCCTCCTCCTCCTCCTCCTCCTCCTCCTCCTCCTCCTCCTCCATCATTTAATTAGCGGAAAAGAGTAAGCAGAAAAAAACAGTACCAGAATGTGTTGTGGCCCAGCAGGTACCGTTGGAGCTGCCACCAGACTCCAACAGCGAGGGGCCCTCTGAGTCGGCTCTGGAGGAAGTGGAGGACCCTAGACAGGGTTCCGACTCCGAGCAGGGTGCGGAGAGGCTGTTTGGCCACCAGGAGGCACCTGAGCCTTGGACCAGTGGGGAGGAGACAAGGGAGAGTGAGCCGGAGGCCAGTAGTGAGCTGTTCCTGGATGCACGCCATCGAAGAGCTACTAGGTGTCAGGAACAATTACGCAATTACACGAGGTGATTGTACTCAGTTGGTGGTCATTAGGCTCCTCTCCAGACTATAAAAAGCTACTTATGCACACGGCCCTCTTTGCAGAAGTCAACACAGGATTGAATGTCGGAGGACAGCACTGGGAGCTTGGCAGGCTGGATTGCTGCCAAACCTTATCTGTGTTTATTGCTGCCTGAGTTTGTCTGAGTTGCTGCCAAGGTCCTTATCTGTTTGTTTTGCTTGGCTTTCAGCCACTGAGGTTTTGGTGTCTTGCTATTAAAGGACATTCCAGTTAAGCTTGTCTCGGCATTCGTTACTGGACGGAGGAGGGGGTCAGAACAGAATGCTACATTCCAAAGCTGATTTCTTCAGCTTGCAAGTGAGAGAACTATGGCTAGAAAGCAAAATTCATCAGCATAGAATTCATCAGTACAGGAATGAGATGCAGTCCAGTGGTGGGATACGATTGGTACGCCCTGGGTAAAACAGGGCAAAAATGCCCCCCTCCCACCATGGTGCAGGAGGCTGGGTAGGCAACAGCCACCATGGCTACAGCCACCCAGCAACCAGGCAGAGAACTGGTTGCTAAAAATTTTCAATCCCACCCCTGGGGTCACCTAAATCAGAGTTCAAATGGGGCCGGAATCTTCTTGCAACAGATGAATCGTGTCGTTGTTGGAGACAGGAGACAGGTGGGGGTCTTATCCCTCTCCCTCTGTTGAGAGAGGCTGAGATCAGCCCTCATCATCCTGCTAGAATGGATGAAGCTTCTTGGATGAGAAGTGAAACATCTTCTTCTTTCCTCAAGGGAAAAAACAAACCAGTCCAGTTGCCTTTTGAAAAAAGCCCCTGTTTGAGACAACTATGAGCTGGATGATTGAAAACCTCCCAGGACATTAAATGTCAGAGCATCTTGAAATCTGGGACAGACATCAGAAACTAGGCACAAACATCAAAAAGTTGTATTGTCTTAGAGTATCCTTATTGCAGGAAGTTATTTGATATGCATGTTAATGCAAGGTTTTCAATCTTAAAAGGAGATGCTTGGATAAACTATTTCAAAAATTCCCATTATTGTCTCCAGTCTGGAATGGTGTGGCAGTAACTGGCTACTTCTACCATCTTCCAAGAATCCACTCATTTCCTGAACGGACTACTGAAGTTAACTCCAGATGTTCCAGCTTTTGAAGAACGCACAAGGCAACTGTTTTATTTTTCAATTTTTTGAGACATTTAGAAAATGCCATGAAAGTCCATGAATATAGTACAGGTTTTGTCTTTCATTTTAATGTGATATTTATTCTTATGAGTAAAGTGTAGATTCTGTAGCTGGAAACATTTGTGTAAGCTCATAAATTTCCAGAGGAAATACGTTCAATAAGGGTACACTTTGGACTCCACTTTTATCGCTAAATTAATAAAGTCAAGCTAGCATTTAGCAAGCAACAAATAGTTGATAGATAAAATTAGATCTCTCATTTGTATGTTGAGCAATCAATAGTGTTATCTCTTCTTCTTCTTCTTCTTCTTCTTCTTCTTCTTCTTCTTCTTCTTCTTCTTCTTCTACTACTACTACTACTACTACTACTACTACTACCACCACCACCACCTACGGTTCCACCACAAATGCGCGAATGAAAAAAGCGCGCCTGACTAAACCGTGGTGACAAAACCGCGCCGACAAAACCGCGCGACAAATGAGCGACGAATGAGCCCTGAAGCGCGCCGACAACAGCGCGCCAACAGAAGCGCGCTGTAACCTAACCCTAACCCTAACCCTAAACCTAACCCTAAACCTTACCTTAACTTAAATTGCGCTTCTGTCGGCGCGCTGTTGTCGGCGCGCTGTTGTCGACGCGCTTTTGACATCGCGGTTTTAGCGCCGCGGTTTTGTCGGCGCGCTTATGACGTTTGCGCTTTTGTCGGGTCACGCTTACTACTACTACTACTTCTGATGCTTCCGTAATGCCATAAGTACAAATACTTTATTAAAATGGATTGAGATATTACTGCATTTTGTAATGAAAATTGTGGAATCAGCACAATGAACTGGAACAATCACAAACACGGACGTCCATTTCTAGAATGTTATGTGGCAACAGACCAGGAACTTTTTTTTATTAGCAAAATTAAGTGCTTAGCTCATTTTTCCTGGGTGTTAGAGGCTCAATATCTGGTAGAAATTAACCCTTAATTAACCTCTCAATCCTCTTTTGAAAATATACTGGCTGATTCATTGCAGTTGCTTTTCATATACAAGCTTTTGAGAATGAATGTGTGTATTTATGTGTCTGTAAAATGCAAAGATGTGCATTGGCATGTTTGAAGCATAATGGAACTATAGAAGCAACAGAGCATCTAATGTTTTGAAATGCTTTCGCACTCAAAAGACAACAAAATAACAACAGAATAATAGAGTTGGAAGGGACCCTAGAGGTCTCCTAGTCCAACCCCCTACTCAAACAGGTGACTCTATACCATTTCAGACAAACTGTCCAGTCTCTTCTTTAAAACCTCCAGTGATGGAGCACACACACAATTTCTGAAGGCAAACCAATGCACTGGTTAATTGTTCTCACTATTAGGAAGTTTCTCCCCAGTTCCAAGTTGCTTCTCTCCTTGGTTTGTTTCCATCCACTATTTCTCGTCCTGCCTTCAGGTGCTTCGGAAAATAAGTTGATGCTAGCAGTCAGGAGACATTATACAGCCACCGTCCCACCTTTTTCCTCATCATGGATGCAAGAGCCGTGTTAGCGCAGTGGTTAGAATGCAGCATTGCAGGCTAATTCTGCCGACTGCTAGCAGTTCGATTCTCACTATTTCAAGGTGGACTCAGCCTTCCCTCCTTCCGCAGTGGGTAAAATGAGGAGCCAGATTGTTGGGGGCAAGAGGCTGACTCTGTAAACCACTTAGAGATGGCTGTAAAGCACAGTGAAGCGGTATATAAGTCTAGATGCTATTGCTACTGTGGCTAGATTTCTCGCCTGGACTACTGTAACGCTTTCTACATGGGGCTGCCCTTGAAGAACACCTGGAGGCTTCAATTGGTCCAGAATGTGGCTGTGCGGGTTATCATGGGGGCACCTAGGTGCTCCCATGTTACACCCCTTTTAGGCGGCCTGCACTGGTTGCCGGTTGTCTTCCGGGTGCGATTCAAGGTACTAATTATGACCTTTAAAGCGCTCCATGGCTTAGGCCCAGGATACCTGCGAGACCACCTACTGCCACCTACAGCCTCCCACTGTCCAGTGCGATCCCACAGAGTTGGCCTCCTCAGGGTGCCATCGGCCAGTGTCGGCTAGTGACCCCCAGGGGGAGAGCCTTCTCTGTGGGAGCACCTTCCCTCTGGAATGAGCTGCCCCCGGAGCTTCGTATAATCCCCAACCTCCGGTCCTTCCGACGCGCCCTAAAAAGTTGGCTTTTCCAGCAAGCCAGCCAGGCCTGAACAAAACAAAATAAATGATTGATCGTTGTTAATTTTAATTTTTTAAAAAAATGTTATTGACAATTCTAATCGGGTTTGTTTGGGATATTCTATTTAATTTTTAAAAAAACTTTTATATTATGTGTTTCTTTTAATGTTGTACGCCGCCCTGAATCCTTGGGAGAAGGGCGGCATATAAATCTAATAAACCTAAACCTAAACCTAGATTTAAGCACTGTCCAAAGCCACCTTGGTTGGGAAATTTCAGCCTTGTTTCTCTATTACTAGCAAGCTCACCTTCTTCTTTTGCTTCTAATTAGCCCAACAATATGTGGCCTGCATGCAAATCCACTACGGCAGTGATCCCCAACCCCCGGTCCGCGGACCGGTGCCGGGCCGCGGAGTACCTGGCACTGGGCCGCGCAGCGGCCGGGGGCCATGCAACGGCCGACTTCACTCATGCAGTGCCGTCGCCGGAGGGGGGGAGCTGCGCGGAAGCACAGGAGCAAGTGAGGCGAGGAGGAAGAATCCCCCGCTACTACACCACCTCCGCCCCCTCCCCGAGTCAGCCGTCCCCTCAGTGAACGCCTCTGCCTCTTTCTCCTTTCTCGCCTCAGTCGGCTCGCCTGGAAGCGAGGCGAGGAGGGGGCGGACCATGCGTTGGCAGCGGAGCCCTTGGAGGCTGCTCTCTTCTTTTTCCCGCCCGGCCTTGGCTTGTGAGAAGGAACGGCGGGAGAGGTATAGAGAGAGAGAGAGAGAGAGAGAGAACGTCGGGCAGCCGAGGGCGGGGGGGGGGGCCTTTTGAGGGGAGATGGGGGGTGTGCGATTTTGGCGCCAGATTCAGGCCGCCGCTGCCGCTATTGCAGCGCACGGTGGAAAAACGGTGGTCTTGCCCACCCCTTCCCTGCCTCCCGCCCGCTCCAGTTGTGGGTGGGGGCTCGGTGCCTGAAGTCTCTTGCCTCTCTTCCAAAATTTCGCCAACGGGCATCGGTGAAGCGCGCTCTTTCTCTTCCTCACAAAACACATTTCCTTTCCCCCCACGCGTAGTTATTGGCGATATGCACTCTTGAAGGCTGCGCTCCCGGGTCGTGTTTCCTTTTTGCAGCCCATGAGAATGCCTGGTTCTGAGCCTCAAAAAACGAGAGTTCTCTTAAGGCTGCAAAAAAGGAATATACTTTGGTCCTTGAAGCGCTTTTCCTGTTATTTGGACATTATATATATATACGTACGTACGTACGTACGGTATGTATATATGCATGTATGTATATATATGTGTGTGTGTGTGTGTGTGTGTATATATATATATATATATATATATATATATATATATATATATATATATATATATATATGTCTCTAGTCCATAATATAGTGATGATTTTAAAAAAAATTAGTTGAGCACATGGAATCTTTTTTCTTTTAGTATATTTTGGAGGTGGGGGCCCACTTTGTTATTTAAGATAGTATCTCCTTTTATATATCGTAGTGAAGATACCTAATACTCCCACCCCCTATTTCCCCCACCACAACCTTGTGAGGTGGGGGGGCTTAGATAGAGTGAATGGGCTTAATACTGTATTCTTTTTACATTGCTATCCTCTGGCTTATTTAATTTTGCCCTTGCTCTTTTTATCTTTGACCTTGATTAATTCAGCTGTTTATTCCTTAAAATCTACATACAAAATGGAAGGTGGGATATGATTCAGGTGTTGAATTGGGAAGGTGGATTTAAAAAGTATGTTTGTATTCCCCCATTTTCGCCTCCCCACCCCTGCGCGCGCTCAGCGGGCCACGGTAAAATTATCAAAGGCTGACTGGTCCGCGGCGATAAAAAGGTTGGGGACCACTGCACTACGGCATTCCTGGCAATGACTCAGTCAAGTTGCAACTTGCTGAATACAGATGACAATATGAGACACTGAAATGGCATGTTCCATTGCAAAAATCAAAGAAAGCAAACAGGCAAGGAGCTATTTATCTGTACATGCTTCTGATTTGTCCAAGCACAAACATTTTCAGGCCTTTGTGGCAGCAATTTATGACTAATAGACTCGGTTCTTTAACTGATTCACTATGAGTCCATCTGCTCTTTTACAACTATTTCCACCTGTGTTAGGTGACTCAGATATATCCAATTGACATCGGTTTCCCAGAACAAGAAAGAAAGAAAGGAAGGAAGGAAGGGAAGGGAAGGGAAGGGAAGGGAAGGGAGGGAAGGAAGGAAGGAAGGAAGGAAGGGAAGGGAAAGAAGGAAGGAAGGAAAGAAAGAAAGGAAGGAAGGAAGGAAGGAAGAAGAAAGGAAGGAAGGGAGGGAAGGAGGGAGGGAGGGAAGGGAAGGGAAAGAAGGAAGGAGGGAAAGAAGGAAAGAAGGAAAGAAAGAAAGGAAGGAAGGAAGAAGGAAGGAAGGAAGGAAGGGAGGGAAGGGAAAGAAGGAAGGAAGGAAAGAAAGAAAGGAAGGAAAGAAAGAAAGGAAGGAAGGAAGAAGGAAGGAAGGAAGGAAGGGAAGGGAAGGGAAGGGAAAGAAGGAAGGAAGGAAAGAAAGAAAGGAAGGAAGAAGGAGGAAGGGAAGGGAAGGGAAAAAGGAAGGAAAGAAAGAAAGGAGGAGGGAGGAAGGAAGGAAGTGGAAGGAAAGTGGAAAGAAAGGAAGGAAGGAAAGGAAGGACGGAAGAAAGGAAGGAAGAAGGGAAGGGAAGGGGGAAAAAAGGGAAGGAAAGAAAGAAAGGAAGGAGGAGGAAGGAAGGAAGGGAAGGAAGAGGGAAAGAAGTGAAGGAAGGAAAGGAAGGAAGGAAGAAGGAAAGGAAGGAAGGAAAGGGAAGGGAAAAGAAGGAAGGAAGGAAAGGAAGGAAGGAAGAAGGAAGGAAGGGAAAGGGGAAGAAGGAAGGAAGGAAGAGGGGGGAAGAAGGGAAGGACAGGAAAGGAAAGGAAAGAAAGATAAGAAAGAAAGAAAGAAAGAAAAGAAAGAAGAAAAAGAAAGAAAGAAAGAAAGAAAGAAAGAAAGAGGAAGTAAAGTTATAAAGCCCTGGAATAAAAAAAAGAGGGGTTGGAACAGTTGATAATCAAAAACTTACACCGAAAGGTGTTATCATGGAATCAAAAGAAAGACTTTATTTATTCCCTCTGGGCTATAAATTTAGTATGAAATGATCTTTCTAGAGAAAACTGTCTGGCAATTGGTGTTTTCTCAGCATCTGAAAACAGAGCCAGTTCTCCACCATACCTTTCCTTTATTTTCCCGGGCTTTTGAAAACACGTTACGGCTTTTAGCACAATTTCTTGCATTGCCGTTTCTATTCCCTCATCTCTGCTTCCTCCTGTCTCTAAAATCTTGGGGTGGGTGTTCCAATTTAGGATGTGCTTTTAGCAGCATTTGGTGAGGTTGGAGCTGTTTTCAATTTTTTGTTATCATTTTGTGAGCCACCGAAGGTACCTTTTGTTAATGAAGGGCCTTTAGCAAGCCACCATTTCTCAGCTGCTTATTCTTACAAAGTTGGAGTCATTTACTTTTTTTTTTTTTTTAAAGAACACACTCCTGTGGATTTTGTTCTCCAACCAGGAGGCACGGAATCGTGGATAAAATTCAGGTAGAAAAACTCAAGCTGCCTGATGCTCAAACAAAATTCAGATCTGAGGTAAAGGTTCCCCTGTGCTACTCATTCCCAACTCTAGGGGGTGGTGCTCATTTCTGTTTCTAAGCTGAAGAGCCAGCGCTGTCCGAAGACGTCTCCGTGGTCATGTGGAGGGCATGACTAAACGGCGAAGGGGCACGGAATGCTGCTACCTTCTCACCAAAGATGGTTCCTATTTTTCTACGTGCATTTTTACGTGCTTTCGAACTCTAGGTTGGCAGAAGCTGGGACAAGTAACGGGAGCTCACTCCGTTATGCTAGGGATTCAAACCGCTGAACTGCCAACATTCTGATGGACAAGCTCAGCATCTTAGCCACTGAGCCACCGCTTCCAGACCTGAAGCAGGTTGGTAGTAGGTTGCTGGATTCTATTCCTGGAGGTCTTACATTATAACACACACTTTCCTGAAGTGTTACATGCACACAGAAGATGTCCTATGCTTCGATTTGGCAGGGATAAACAAAATAAAACAGGTGGAGAAATAAATAACTTTTATGAACCGTTAAAGTCCGAAATCAAAGATTTTGTGATTTAATTTACACATTCTGACGCACAAGTTCTTTCTATCAAAGAAGGAAATAGGATACCTCCAGTGTCACCACTAGCTCTCAAGTGCACAGGCCCTGAAAGGAACAAAATGTTAAAACATTATGATATTTATGTAGTTACTTACCAAGCACATCTACATCATGTTGAAGTAACCAAAATGTCTTCACAGTTCCCAACCCCTGTCACAACGTTTGAGAACCCCTAATGCAGGGGTGAAATTCAGTAGGTGCTGAAAAGTTCTGGAGAACCGGTATGCGGAAATTTTGAGTAGTTCAGAGAACCGGCAAACACCACCTCTGGCTGGCCCCGCCCCCATCAATTCTCTGCCTCCCGAGTCATAGCTAATCTTCTTTTGTTGCCTTGAACAGGAGAACGGAGCTGGAAAGCAGGTTAGCGGGGTGGGGTGGGAATGGAGATTTTGCAATATGCTTCTCCCACGAGTGGGGCGGGAATGGGGATTTTGCAGTATCCTTCCCCTGCCACGCCCACCAAGCCACACCCACAGATCCAATAGTAAAAGAAATTCAATTTCACCACTGCCCTAACGTTTGTAAAAGTGATAGTGGGGAGGTAATCCTGAGATAAACCTTCAAAGACACTCTATAAGGATGCAAATGATCCGCTGCCTGCAAGGAATATAATTCTTTCCATTCCCCACTATCCCGTCAGAGCTGAAGAAGCTTCTTGGATGAGAAGAGAAACCTCTTCAAAAAGAAAAAAATAAGAAAATCCAGTTGCTTCCTGAAAAAGAAAAAACACACGTTTGGGACAAACAAACGTTATAAATGAAAAATTAATAACCTTTGTTTTTCATTTAAATGTTATTAATCCATCCTTTATAACTTCATATTGTTGCAGCGGCCGTATTCGAATAGAATAGAGATGGAAGGGACCTTGGAGGTCTTCTAGTCCAACCTCTTGCTCAAGCAGGAGACCCTCTACCATTCCAGACAAGTGACTCTTCTTAAAAGCCTCCCAGTGAGGGAGCACCCACAACTTGTGAAGGCAACTGGTTAATTGTTCTGTCTTCTTAATTGTTCTCCTCAATTCCAGCTTCCTTAATTCTGCCTGTCAACTCAGAGCATCCTCTCCGCATCCTCCATGTTCGGTTAGATAAAATAATGCTTCAGTTCAGTTTATGCAAACTCTGATTTCCATGCAGCGTCGCCCGGATGTTTTTCTGTTGTGTTCCCAGCAACGGGCAGCCGTTTTATTTATTTCTTTTAACCCAAACTTAATTATATGATAAGGCAGCCCTGGCTGCCCTTCTCCTGCAAGCTAATTTCTGTTATTCTAATCTTGGTGTGACCTTGCCAAACCTGTTTGGCCAGAGATAACAATAGGGCGAGTGAACACAATCCTTCTACCTTCAATTCTCTCTCTCTCTATCTCTCTTTTGCTTGGTTAAGACTCCTTACGGTAGCAAAGTTTCACTTCGAACTCCCTGAATGAGTTCTTCTAAATGGCCAGCTCTTTGGTTTCCTGGATATCTGATTGACTTTCTTTGCTGGGGAAGAGGTCATCGATTTGTGCTTCCTTTTCTCTGCGGTGGAAGATGGTTCTTCTGGGCCCACATTTACGTTAAGAACTGCAGGAGATGTCCAGGACTGAAATCAATTTAACCCGGAGTAGCCAGGTAGGCTTTACGCTTTAGTCATTTCGTTGGTATTTTGTTTCTGAGAAGGCAGCAGTTAACTCTATCCTTACCATCCTTACTCTATCCATTACTCTTCTCACCGATCCATCTCCTCCCACTTATGACTGTAGGACTGTAACTTCCTTGCTTGTATCCTTATGGTTTATATTGTTTCCTAGTATGATTTGATAGCTTACTTGTACCATATGACTATCATTAAGTATTGTACCTTATGATTCGTGACGAATGTAACTTTTCTTTTATGTACACCGAAAGCATCTGCACCAAAGACAAATTCCTTGTGTGTCCAGTCACACTTGGCCAATAAAGAATTCTATTCTATTCTATTCTGTTCTGTTCTACCAGAGATTAGCTTCCCTTCCTTTCTAAAGTTTTCATAAGTGCCAAAGCTAAACTGTGCTATAAACAGGGAGTCAATTTCTGCTAACATCCGTGGAGACAACAACAGATTTCTGGTGTGTGTGTGTGTGTGTGTGAGAGAGAGAGAGAGAGGGAGAGAGAGAGAGAGAGAGGGAGATGAGAGAGAGAGAGAGAGAGAGAGAGAGAAGAGAGAGAGAGAGAGAGAGAGAGAGAGAGAGAGAGAGAGAGAGAGAGAGAGAGAGAGAGATTTCTACCCTCCTTCCTTATTCCAAAGAATCAGAATGGATGGTGTTTAATATCGTCTCCACTTTCCTCCAAACAGTTCTGTGAAAGTCGGAGAACAGATTTGAATCGGAATTTGAATCTTAATTCGGAGTCGCCTTGGGCTCCATCCAACCCAATCACTACATCGCGCTGTTTTTTTTTTTTTTAAGGGGCCCTAAAATAGTGTGACCTGCCAAACTATTGTAGTGTTGGAAGATTGGGGTGGAGTTAAGGGTTTTGTGTGAGGCTGTATAGAGATTTGGGCACGCTGGTACAAGACCTAACAGGAGTAGAATGGCTAGATGGGAAGGAGTGGGCATCGGATGTCACTTCTCACGTAACCACAGAGCCCAGGGGATGACAAGGGCCCCACCACATTGGCTCACACTAGGTTGCCTCACAAAGTTTTTGTAGCGAGGATAACTGAGTGTGTTGACTTGTAATCCTCAAAAGGATGGTGGCTATAAAATAAATAAATATAAAACTAAAAACTACACACACACACACACATACACATAGTACATATATGCTATGTAAATGCGAGGGTGTATTTGTGTGTGTGTGTCACTCTCTCTAATGTCTGTCTGTCTGTCTATCAGTGGCTCAGTGGCTAAGACCCTGAGCTTGTCGATCAGAAAGGTCGACACTTTGGCAGTTCGAATCCCTAGCACTGCATAATGGTGTGAGCTCCCGCTACTTGTCCCAGCTTCTGCCAACCTAGGAGTTCAAAATCATGTAAAAATGCAAGTAGAAAAATAGGAACCACCTTTGGTGGGAAGGTAACAACGTTCCATGCACCTTCGGTGTCTAGTCATGCCGGCCACATGACCACGGAGACGTCTTTGGACAGCGCTGGCTCTTCGGCTTTGAAACGGAGATGAGCACCGCCCCCTAGAGTCGGGAACGATTGGCACATATGTGCGAGGGGAACCTTTACCTATATACTGTATTATTATATATTAGGGAGAGAGAGAGAGAGAGAGAGAGAGAGAGAAAGAGGGAGGGAGGGAGAAAGAGAGAGAGAGAATGAGGGAGAGAGAGAGAAGGAGAGAGGGAGAGAGAGAAAAGGAGGGAGGGAGAGAAAGAGAAGGAGGGAGGAAAGAGAGAGAGAAGGAGAGAGAGAGAAGGAGGAAGGGAGGAAGGGAGAGCGAGAGACGGAGGAAGGGAGAAAGAGAGAGAGAGGAGAGAGAGAAGGAGGGAGGGAGAAAGAGACAGAGGGAGGGAGAAAGAGAGAGAGAGAACGGGAGAGGGAGAGAGAGAGAAGGAGGGAGGGAGAAGGAGAGAGAGAAGGAGGGAGGGAGAGAGAGAGGGAGGGAGAGAGAGAGATGGAGGGAGGGAGAAAGAGAGAGAGAAGGAGAGAGGGAAAGAGAGAGAAGGAGGGAGGGGGAGAGAAAGAATGAGAGATAGAAGGAGAGAGGGAGAGAGAGAGAGAAGGAGGGAGAAAGAGAGAGAGAGAAGGAGGGAAGGAGAAGGAGAGAGGGAGGGAGAGAGAGAGAGAGAGAGAGAGAAGAGAGAGAAGGAGGGAGGGAGAAAGAGAGAGAGAAGGAGAGAGGGAGAGAGAGAGAAGGAGTGAGAAAGAGAGAGAGAGAGAGAAGGAGGGAGGGAGGGAGGAACCGACAGGTAAAGAAAGTCTTATAAGAATTTGTAATCATGCTCATTCATTCATTCATTCATTCATTCATTCATTCAGTGGCTCTTATATAATCTGTATTGAGAGCTCATAACTGCATTGCATAGTACAGGCAGTCCTCAACTTACAACCGCAACTGAGCCCCAAACCCTAACCCTAAGTGAGGCATTTTTCAGTGAATCTGGCTCCGTTTTATGACCTTTCTTGCCACCGTCGTTAAGTGAATGACTGCAGTTGGTAAGTTAGAAACAAGATTGTTAAGCGGATAAGGGTTCCCCATCGGCTCTGCTTGTCAGACGTCGCAAAAGGGGATCACATGACACACACACCCCGCCGGGACACTGCGACCGTCGTAAATACGAGCCACGTGCCAAGCGGCCGAATTCTGATCACGTGACCATGGGGATGCCGCGCCAGTTGTAAGTGTGAAAAAACGGTCACACGTCACTTTTTCATTGCCGTTGCAATTTTGAACTGTCACTAAACAGACTGCTCTAAGTACAGGAGTCGCTCCAAAGGTGAATCTATGAATCCTTCCCTCCTTATCTGTGCATGTATATAAGGTGCCTCCATGTGTGTTTGCTCCTTTGTAGCTTGCCTGAACATGATGGCTTGGCTTTGTCCCAGCTGAGTTGGGAAGGCGGATGCTGGGAAACTGGTTCCCAAAACTCAGTGTGCTGATTTTCTCCAAAACAACATTATGGGATGTTTGTGCCTTTTCATGACGTTGTGTTGAATCCTTGCTAGTTGGCCTAGCCCAGCGGTCGGCAAACTTAAACACTCAAAGAGCCATTTGGACCCGTTTCCCACAGAAAAGAAAACACCGGGAGCCACAAAGGTCCTAACCAGAAGCCCCCCTGTTCAATTCTGGAGCTGACTGGAAGTTCAGTTCCCCCACCATAGAGTCTCCTCCTAGCACGGCGTCCTTTTTCCTCTACCTGTCATAACCGAAAGCCCTATCAATTGTGGAGACAACTGGAAAACCCTCCCCTTGTCATAGAGTCTTCTCCTGGCGCACTGTGCTTCTCTCCTCCCCCCTCCACTGGAAGATCCTGTCAAAATTGTGGTGCCGACCAGTGACGGAGCCGCAGCAGAGGGAGGAAAGAGCCACATACGGCTCCAGAGCCGCAGTTTGCTGACCCCTGACCTAGCCTATGTCATCTGATACAGATTAACAACTAACAGAGTTGGAAGGGACCGTGGCAGTGGTGGGTTTCAAATTTTTTTAGAATCTCTTCTGTAGGTGTGGCCTGCTTTGTGGGAGTGGCTTGCCGACCATGTGACCGTGGGAGTGGCTTGCCAGCCATATGATCGAATGAATGTTGGCTCAGAAACTCTGGCATTTGAAGCACGCAAGTCTTAAAGCTGTCAAGTGACAAGACCCTTGCACCCCTAACCCTTTACAAAAAAACCCAGGGGGTGTTCAAACTTGACAGCTTTAAGACTTGTGGACTTCAACTCTCAGAATTCCTCCTCTCGCTCTTCATCTTGATGATGTGCGGATGGGCGGGGGTGGGGGATCTGGAACCAGTTCTAAACGGCACTGTAGATTTGTGGAACCTCTTCTATAGAAGAGGTTAGAACTAGCAGGAACCCACCCCTGGTGTTGATGTGAAAATACTCGTTTCTTCCTTTTTGCTCCTCCCTTGGGTGTACAATTCAATATCTATTACTTCCTTTAAGCATTGGGGACATAGAGTGATTCAGACTAAAATGAATATTTCTGCCTGGGTGTATGCCTCCTAACCCAATGACTATAAACACTGGATTAAGAAAATAATCTTAATCCACAGATCCCCGCCTCAAATAATGGCACGTCTTCCCTTATTATGTAAATTCCTTTACAGTTGTCAACATATAGAGTTGATTGGTGTTAGGCTGCCAGCCTTCCTCTTGACAAGATGCAATTATCTTTTGCAGGGTTATATTAAATGAGAGGCTGGGAGCCTAGGGATAACAGTATGCCAAATCACTTAATCTATTCGTAAGAGGTTTTCTAGTTATTAGCTGGGTTGTAAAATATAGATGCAGAAATAATTATTGTGGAATATAAGGTGGTGGCAAAAGTGTCTGGTGCATTTTGAGAGCGATAGAAGTTTAGATAGAAGATACAATAACACATTAAAGGAACCTTAATTTGATTTCCAATAGTTTTCATTGTGCCACAACAGGAAATGAGGATTCAGGTCCGAGTAAAAAGAGAGCCAGAATAAATTTGCAGTAAGGGAATCAGAGTCGGAGTAGGGAAACGCCATTGCAAATCCATGCTGAAAACTTACTAGGTGTTAGCTCCTTCCTATCACACAGCATTGTGCTGTCACAGCAAAAAAAAAAATCGAAAGAGAGAGTTCATGGGCTGCTGGTTTGAGCTCTGAGCTTGGCAATTTGGTTGCAAACATTTTGTCACTATCCAAGGAGACATCGTCAATATGCTTTGAAGTGTGCTCGTCTGTCCGGGCACTGGCCTTTAAAAATCTTTTTACGTGATGCAAATACCTCCAGATGTTGTTCGTTTGGTCATTTCTGAGTCATGGTCTGACTTCGGACTCTTTGATAGGCTGGCTGTTGTTATATGGCCTTTGGTTTTAAGTACTACATCTGCGTGATGTAGATCAGTGTTGTTTGTTCGGATACTGCTGAGTCATGGTCTGGTTTCGGTCTGGTTGAACATCTGGTTGCTGTTACTGAGACATAGTGTATAGTGGGGTGCCTGGTTGTTCAGTTTGAAAGCTATCAAGGGGATGGTGGTTGATGCAGTTCTTTCGTTCTCAGTGATCATTGGATTGTGGTCAATATGTATCTCCCAAAAAAAGCACCTTTGGGACAACCATGACCTGGATGACTGAGAACCTCCATAAACATTTGTCAATAGGTCTGTTTATTGACTTACTAGCTGATAACCAGGCGTTGCCCAGGTATTTATTTATCCCAATCTTGTATCAAACAGGAATGGTGATGTCAAGTGCAGAGGTGGGTTCCTACCAGTTCGCACCTATTCGGTAGAACCAGTTCGTCAAATCTACTGAACTGGTTAGAAGAGGTTCCACCAGTGGACCCGGAAAGCAGGCCACACCTACAGAAGAGGTTCCAAAAATTTTGAAACCCACCACTGGCAAGGATCTTGTAACTTGACAGCTTTAAGACTTGCATGCTTCAATGCCAGAGTTTCTGAATAGCTACTTGGACCGACCTAAGTACTAATTCACAATTTCATATCCGGTCACATGGGCGGCAAGCCACTCTCATCTGGTCACATGGGTGGCAAGCCACTCCCACAAAGGAGGCCACACCCACAGAGTAGGTCCCAACAATTTTTGAAACCCACCACTGGTCAAGTGGTAACTATTTGAACAGTTGTAACTGTCAAAAACGGTCATAAGTCACTTTTTTTCAGTGTCGTCGTAACTTTGAATAGTCACTAAATAAACTCTTGTAAGGTGAGGACTACCTGTGCCACGATTATAAATACCCAGCCATCATGGCATACGCAGATGCTTAGGATGTCTTGTTGAACAGCAATGTAAGTTTATGGAAGGGGGCAACAAGTCCATTCACTTATGCCAGCATTTCCCAGTCTCGGGTTTCCAGCATAGGCTGGGTCCATCCACTCCACTGTGCCTAAGGGGAGAGCATGACAGGAGTTAATAGTCTAACCATCAGGAACACATTAGTGTAAGGTCGCTTTATCCCATATCTTACCCCTGTTCAATGTCATCAGCTTTGCCTAGTCCTCTGTGTTGCGCCTAGTGCCGGTTAATCAGTTCCAGGCTTCAGGTTTACTCAGATTCAAACAAATTGCTTTCTCGGAAGGTTATTTGAGGCAGCATAGATATCATTCGGTTGTAACTGGCAAGATTAGGATAGGATAGGATAGAATAGAATAGAGAAGGGGAGGGGAGGGGGTGGGGAGGAGAGGAGAGGAGAGGAAGGATGAAGGTAAGGTAGAGTAGAGTAGAGTACAATGGAATGGAGTGGAGTAGAGTAGAATACAATGGAATGGAATAGAGTAGTAGAGTAGAATACAGTGGAATAGAATGGAATGGAGTAGAGTAGAGTAGAATACAATGGAATGGAATAGAGCAGAGCAGAGCAGAGTAGTAGAGTAGAATAGTAGAGTAGAGTAGAATAGTAGAGTAGAGTAGAGTAGTAGAGTAGAATACAATGGAATGGAATAGAGTAGAGTAGTAGAATAGTAGAGTAGAGTAGAATACAATGGAATAGAATGGAATGGAGTAGAGTAGAGTAGAATACAATGGAATGGAATAGAGCAGAGCAGAGCAGAGCAGAGCAGAGTAGAGTAGAGTAGAGTAGAGTAGAGTAGTACAGTAGAGTAGTAGAGTAAAATAGTAGAGTAGAGTAGTAGAGTAGAATACAATAGAAAGGAATAGAGTAGAGCAGAGCAGAGTAGTAGAGTAGAATAGTAGAGTAGAGTAGAATAGTAGAGTAGAGTAGAGTAGTAGAGTAGAATGCAATGGAATGGAATAGAGTAGAGCAGAGCAGTGTAGAGTAGAGTAGAGTAGTAGAGTAGAATATAATGGAATGGAATAGAGTAGAGCAGAGCAGAGCAGAGTAGTAGAGTAGAATAGTAGAGTAGAGTTGAGTAGAATAGTAGAGTAGAGTAGAGTAGTAGAGTAGAATACAATGGAATAGAATGAAGTAGAGGAGTAGAGTAGAGTAGAGTAGAGTAGAGTAGAGTAGAGTAGAGTAGAGTAGAGTAGAGTATTCTTTATTGGACAAGTGTGATTGGCCACACAAGAAATGTGTCTCCGGTGCATAAGATCAATGTACATATAAACAACCAATTAATATAATCATAAGATACCAATAGGAGAAGGTAGTAGGGAAGATGAGAAGGGTAATAGTAATACAGCCCTACTACATGGGTAAATATCCTTAGACATAAGACAGTGCTGTGGGAATTAGGTGTTCAGCAAAGTGATGGCATGAGAAACTTTGCATGTTTTGGCATGGAATGTTCTATAACAGCATCCTGAGTGAAGGAGTTGAAACAGTTTATGTCCAGGATGTGAGGGGCCTGTAGATATAATCAGATATTTCTCATTATATTGTAGGATTCAAGATACAATGAAAAACAGTCAGAGGATTAGTTGTTTTCCCAACTAAAAAGCTTGCTTCCAAGATCCCGATCCCGCCCAGTGACTATGCCTGCTGTTGCCTTGGGAATGTTATGACAATATTCCAGCAGAATGTTTCAAGTATCTGTACTTTTTGCTTTATGAGTTCCTGCTCATGGCGAGGCTTATGGTCTACAGCCAAACAAGCCTTCTTCTGTAGCACTGTTGATTGAAGGATTAACAACTGGCTTTGGCAGAATAGTTGTGGACCTGGAGGAAAATTCCATACATTTTCTCCAAGGCATATTTTTTTTTTAACAAAGGAAACACACAGTTACTACCAGTCGATTTCCCCCTTTCCTCCACACCAACTCTGAATTGCTACTCTTCCTTTCCAAATGCTGCTCATCAGAATGCTTGATTCCAACTGGCTCGCTAGCGGAGTGTGAAGAAGAGTCCATCTGCCTTGCTGATTCTAAAATAAAACCATATTTTTAAGCTGGCCTCCAGCCCGACAAACTTTTAAAGGCTAGATTTCTCTCCAAAAAGGTTCTTGAAAAGTAGAAAGGTTGGCCCCATTAATAAACACACTGGAGATGCAATGCCAAGACAAGCGTTGTTCTCTTTTTGCCAAAACAGAGAACATGGATTTTGTCAAGCTCATGGGACATAAAATTGTGCATTGTTGACAAGGGGATGGTTAGTCTCCTCTCCTCTGTTCACATGCAGAACTAAGAAAATAAGATGTTGTCTTTTAGCAAAGTGTGAAATGCAGGATATTTCAGTGCTGACCCCAATGTGATTTCTTCTGGTTCTCTGGATGGGAGGAAAGTGTGTTGCTACCATCTGACTATCTTCATTGCTTATGTTCAGATGTGAGATAGGTTAGTAGCACACAGCTCAGTACTGGTTTATTTTGTCTGTGGAGATTCTCAATCATCCAGGTCATGGCTGTCACAAAGGTGCTTTTTCAAGAACTTTCTTGTTTTTCCTTGAAGACGTTTTCACTTCTCATCCAAGAAGCTGAAGAAGTGGAAGTTGAAAAATAGAAGAAGGGAAACGTGTTCAAGGAAAAACAAAGTCCAGTTCAGAGGTGGTATTCAGCCAGTTCTGACCGGTTCTGGCGAACTGGTAGCGGAAATTTTGAGTAGTTTGGAGAACCGGCAAATACCACCTCTGGCTGGCCCCGCCCCAATCTATTTCCTGCCTCCCGACTCCCAGCTGATCGGCTGGGTCTTCTTCTGTTACCCTGCACAGGAGAACGGATCTAGAAAGCAGGTTAGTGGGTTGGGAGGGAATGGGATTTTACAGTATCCTTCCCCTGGAGTGGGGAAGAAATGGAGATTTTACAGTATTCTTCCCCTGGAGTGGGGAGGAAATGGGGATTTTGCAGTATCCTTCCCATGGAGTGGGGAGAAAATAGGGACTTTACAGTATCCTTGCCCTGGAGTGGGGAGGGAATGGGGATTTTGCAGTATCCTTCCCTTGGAGTAGGAAGGGAATGGAGATTTTACAGTATCCTTCCCCTGGAGTGGGGAGGAAATGGGGATTTTGCAGTAACCTTCCTCTGGAGTGGGGAGAGAATGGAGATTTTGCAGTATCCTTTCCCTGGAGTTGGGAGGAAATGGGGATTTTGCAGTATCCTTCCCCTGGAGTGGGGAGGGAATGGGGATTTTGCAGTATCCTTCCCTGGAGTTGGGAGGAAATTGAAATTTTGCAGTATCCTTCCCTGGAGTTGGGAGGAAATGGGGATTTTGCAGTAACCTTCTCCTGGAGTGGGGAGAGAATGGAGATTTTGCAGTAACCTTCCCCTGGAGTGGGGAGCGAGTGGAGATTTTACAGTATCCTTCTGCTGCCAAGCTCACCAAGCCAAGCCAATCCACTCCCGCCAAGCCAAGCCACGTCCGCAGAACCGGTAGTAAAAAAATTGGAGTTCCACCACTGGTGCAGTTGCCTTTTGAAAAAGCACCTTTGCTGGTTAATTTCAAGACAAAGCTTGGCGAGGTCCCTGCTAGCTTCTTCCCTTATCACCATTTGATCTCCTAGACAGAAGATATCAGTCGCTGGGCAACCCTAGTTTCTGGCCAGGGGAGTTAGGGCTGATAATCATGAACCCCTTTTGAAAAGGTTCTTTTAAAAAGAACCAAAGGAATGTTGCATTGTCTATGGAGATTCTCAGCCATCCAGGTCATAGTTGTCCCACAGGTGCTTTTTGAAGAGGTAGCCGGACTTTCTGGATTTTTTCTTTTGGAGATGTTTTGCTGAAGCTTCTCGGATGAGAAACGGAACGTCTTCAAAGGAAAACCAGAAAGCCCATTTCCCTCTTGAAAAAGCAGCTTTGGGACATTCCATTCCATGTCTAAATCTTTGTTGTCGTTTCAAGCCCTTCCACCTACTCCATTGCTTTAATGAACAAGGAGAAGGACACGATGAAGGCAGATTCTCCTTTGGCTCAGCAAAGAGGGACTCCACCCACATCCAAACAGAGGAAGCCTGATCGATGGCATCTTCTCCTCTTACCCCTAAGGGCTTTTCCCCCATCTTTGAAAGAAAATAAAAAAAAGCTTGAAAATTCTCCAGTCAACCAGACCTTACCTAGAATGGAAATCAGGAAGTGCTAAACATCTGCCTTTTTAACTGCGTACATATCCTCCCACTGTAAACTTTGCTGGGTTCTGTTCTCACTGAGGCTTCCTGAGAGCATGAAGCAAACTCTTTGTTCCAGCAAAACAACCCTTTATTAATTTACTGTGAATTCTGCTCATTCACATCCAGCAAAGTCTTTCAAGGTAGGATTTACAGTCACAGACCTTATCTGGCTTGGAGAGCTGCCAGGCAGGCCAATATCTGCAGAACTTGGCAAGGAGTCTCAGAGAATCACGAACCAATTAAGCGAACTAATGATCTCCTGCAAACTCCACTCCCCTTTCGCTCCTCTTTTATTTCCTCTGGGAAGGGCCATTCATCATCCATCTATGGCCTTACTCCCAAGTCGACCCCTGTTCTTTAGCTGTTCCCTTCGTCTGGCCACTCTGTGCATGCGCACACTGGGAACAGACTCCAGCTGTTCGCCTGCCTCACGGATGTCTGACTCTGAAGGCAGCTGATAACTGACATACGGCTCTGGCCCCCTCTCTCCCTCTGACATAGAGCCCTCATCAGAGCATTCCCCAGACTCCAGGACTGGCCCATCTTCCTCCCCAACCTCCTCACTGTCCGAATCCCTGGCTGCTGGCGGGCCACAACAAGTTCTGGGAAGAAACTGTGGCTGGACAAACAGCAATACTACTTAGATTTACATACCGCTTCACAATGCTTTATAGCCCTCTCTAAGCGGCTTACAGAGTCGGCATAACCCCCCTCAACAATCTGGGTCCTCATTTGCCACGGCCAACAAACCTACAGCCTCTGAACCTCCACAGAGATAGGAATGAAAGGAAAGGCAATCTGATCAACAGACCAGGCTTATACCCAGAAACCAAAGGCCATATGTTTAACTGGTCTCCTTGTTCAATAATTAAGACAATCCGTTTATTTCCTTTTTATAAGGAAGCGCAGTGGCACAGTGGTTAGAGTGCAGTACTGCAGGCTACTTCTGCTGACTGCCGGCTGCCTACAATTTGGCAGTTCGAATCTCACCAGGCTCAAGGTTGACTCTGCCTTCCATCCTTCCGAGGTGGGTAAAATGAGGACCCAGATTGTTGGGGGCAAGAGGCTAACTCTCTAAACCGCTTAGCGAGGGCTGTAAAAACACTGTGGAACGGTATATAAATGTAATCGCCATTGCTGTTGCTGTAAGTTCTCCCTTTCATCCACTCATATTGAGACAATAAGTGGACAATATCTTGGACTTATCCCTGTATTCTTTGCTAATTCTGAATCTGGGATGTTCTGCTAAAGAAGAATCTCAAAATGCCTTCTCTCTGGAACAGGTCTTATGGGTGTATTACGGTCGAGCAGGCTCTATGCAAGAACTTCCTAAGGATATTTGTAAATTTTTGGGGGATTTTGAAAGTAACTTTTCATTCCTTCTACTGCTCCCACTAGCTTTTTATTCACTGCAATTTCAGCAGCGCCTGAGGCCATAACAGGATACCAAGTATAGATTGAGACCAATAAAGTGTCATGGGTTATGGAGCCGAGGTGGCGCAGTGGTTAGAGTGCAGCACTGCAGGCTACTTCAGCTGACTGCAGTTCTGCAGTTCGGCTGTTCAAATCTCACCAGCTCAGGGTTGACTCATCCTTCCATCCTTCCAAAGTGAGTAAAATGAGGACCCGGATTGTTGGGGGCAATATGCTGACTCTGTAAACCGCTTAGAGATGGCTGAAAGCCCTATGAAGCGGTATATAAGTCTAACTGCTATTCCTATTGCTATTTTTTTTTGTTTAATCTTGTTAAATAAGCCCCAGTTGGCTGGGCTTACATGACCCAATTTATATGTTACTACAGGCAGTCCTCGATTTACGACCACAATTGAGCCCAAAATTTCTGTTGCTAAATGTGGCATTGGATCAGTGGTTTTTGCTCCATTTTACGACCTTTCTTGCCAGAGTTGTTAAACGAATCACTGCAGTTGTTGTCAGTAACCCTGTTGTTAAGTGAATCTGGCTTCCCCATTGACTTGGCTTGTCCGAAGGCCGCAAAAGCAGATCCCATAATCCTGGGACACTGCAACCGTCATAAATACGAACCAGTTGCCAAGTGTCTGAGTTGTGATCATGGGAATGCTGCAATGTCATAAGTGTAAAAAATGGCCATAAGTCCCTTTTTTCAGTGATGTTGTAACTTTGAATTGTCACTAAATGAACAGTTGTAATTTGAGGACTGCATAACCCCCCCCCCCCTCCTCCTCCTCATCGATTATTCTGATTTTCTATCTAGGTAGCAGGATTTCTTTTAAGCCAAAACTAAATAAAACTCATTAAATGTCCAGAATATGAACCAGACATTACTGTAGCCCCAGAGTCCTCAAGATTCAAGGGCTAAAAGCTGCTTCAAGAAATCTCTCAAGTGTGGTCAATTTTTTAAACCTTGTAACTCTTTCCCCTTGATTGGGGGGAACTGCCATCCCTGGAAAAGATGCAGCTGCTTTAATGAGTTGGATGTTGAATCCGCCTCTGTGAGCCACCATCTCAAGCACTTTAGGGCCTTCAGATCCAAAGTCTCGGACGCTGGTCAGGCTTATAGTTAGAATGTGGTGAAATTCATTTTGTCTTCCTCCTATGTGGAATGAGAAGAGTTAATTGTAACCTATTTAAATACCGTATTTTTCGGAGTGTAAGACGCACCTTTTTCCCTCAAAGAAGAGGCTGAAAATCTGGGTGCGTCTTATAAACTGAATACAGCATTTTTGGCCTCCCGAAACTCCGTCCCCTCTGCAAAAATAGTCATGCATATCCTTTAGGAGGCTTCCAGAGTGCTCCTGGGGGCTAAGGAGGGCAAAAATGAGCAAAAAATAGGCTTATTTTTGCCCCCTCAGCCCCCAGGAGCACTCTACATGCCTCCTAAAGGCTATGCATGCCCCCCCCTTTTTTTTTTTTTACAAAAAAGGGCCTGTTTTCGTGAAAAACGGCCCATTTTTGAGAGGTCTGCAGAGTGCAAAAACTTTTTTTTTAATTTGCCTCTTCAAAATCTTGGAGTGTCTTATACTCTGGTGCGTCTTATACTCTGAAAAATATGGTAGTTCTTAAATGACTAACTTTTCAGTTGGGGAGGAATGCATGTTCAATATTGACATTTCAGTTAAAAGGCTCCCCAAAAAAAAGAAATACGAGGAACTGTGTATAAACTTTTTAAAAAAATTTACCACCTGATAGTAATTGCAAGCCACTAGAGACACCGTCCATAAGATACTTTAATTCTGAAAGATCTTTGGTAGACACAGTCTTGGTTATCTTCAGAAGTGAGGCCCTAACCTAACATCAGTCTCCTCAGGAAACAAAACAGATTTCTATTCTCATACAAACATACAAAGAATTACCAAGAAATGGAAGTCAACTTTACCACATCAGAAACTCTCTATAAAAACAAATATACTTTACCAACATACTCAGCAGAATGAGATGGGAGAACTTGAAATATTATTTTTGGGAATGTGGCATGGATTTACTAAAAATGAAAACTAAAACTTTTTTTTTTTTGTTAAATAAGCAAATTGAATCTTTCTTTTTGTTGGAGAACTAAATTCTTACTTTGTTGTTGTTTTTTTTAAAAAAAGAACCACTTAAAAGGGAATAATCCTATAGTTCCAGCTTCTGGATGATATTGTGGCATAAAAACTTAATTTGCAAGAGTAAATTTAAACTTCATGTTGTCTTGGCGCCCTGATTTATCTTGTTGCCATATGCATTGCAGTTATCTTGACTATGTAACAAAAAAAATGTTTTTTGGGGGTTTTTAATGTTTTAATTGGGGTTGGGGAAAAGGGGAACCAACGATGGAGAGAGGAGAGATAGTAGGGGAGAAGATAGGGAGGTATGGCAGGAGACCAGAGTCTGGCCATTCTCAGAGGGAAGGTGTTTAGTATTGATACTGAATTCTGAGCCTTTGTGCTCAGTACAGGGACCTGCTTTCTGGAACTTTGGTGGCTCTGGTCCAGTGGTGGGATTCAAATTTTTTACTACTGGTTCTGTGGGTGAGGCATGGTAGGTGTGGCTTGGTGGGCGTAGCAGGGGAAGGATACTGCAAAATCCCCATTCCCTCCCATTCAGCTGAGACTGAATCAGGATGCAACTACACAGCCAATCAACCCACTTACAGCAACAAAGCCAGCACTCCACACACCCTCCACCAAGATTTATAGAGAGACGGCAGCTCCGACCACACCTTACTCGCACAAGCACGAAGCCGAAAACACCAGCCTGAAGATGGCGAGTGGGACCTCGCCGAAACATTGCCAAGACAATCTCAGTCTTACACGGGAAAAGGGTTCCACCCCAAAACTGTGTTCGACTAAAGCGCGCTCGACAAAACCGCGTAGCTGACATCATCACAGCGCGACAACAGCACGGAGAAAAAAGCACGCTGTAAACGCTAAAGCTAAAATTAACCCTTAAACCTAAACCTAACCCCCCTAAACCTTATCCTAAACCTAACCCTAACCCTAACCCTTAACCTAACCCTAACCCTAACCCTAACCCTAACCCTAAACCTAACCCTTAACCTAACGCTAAACCTAATCCTAACCCTTAACCTAACCCTAAACCTAACCCTAACCCTTAACCTAACCCTAAACCTAACCCTAAACCTAACCCTTACCTTAACTTGAATCGGCTTGCTTTCAAAGCGCTATTTAAAGTGCCCTTTTTTCTCCGCGGTCGCTGTTGTCGCCCTGCTGATGACGTCATCAATGCGGTTTAATCGGGCGCGCTTTAGTGGAGCACTGTTTTGTCATGCCACGGGGAAAAGACCGGAATACAACAAGACCAGCACACCTGTACCTGTGAAAATGTACGAAAACAAATATCTTACCTCTATGGGGAGGAAACCTTCCTGCTCACCCGAACTTACGAGAAACTTGAAGTCTGAAGAGCCACCATCTTATGTGACCTCACATTCCTACGCAACTGCTGAGACAAAAGCGTGATCCCCACATGCTTCCAACTAAAATTCCATTCTAAAATCTCAGCCACCGAAAGGATCCTGAAAAGAACTGAATTAGCCCTAAACAGAAACGAACTCCACAGGAAAAGATTCCTACTAGACCAAACCAACAGGGACCTACTCACTCTTCACCTCAAACTCAGCAACAAAATCCACCCAGCACTCTGGAGCAAATCCAAAGAGCTAGCCCTCTGGAGAGCTGAAACAGAAGCATCCTACAAAACAGACACACACACCAACAAACTCCACAGACTAGAAAAACAACAGAAGCCCAACCCCCCTCCACAGCAACTCATGAGACAAACAGTACACAATATATCAGACAGCACCCTCACCACAGCAGAAACCAATGTCCTTTCCAGAGGATTCAACTTCGCAGTCGCCCACAAACGCATCCCCACTGAAAACATATGCGGAGTTGAAGCTACCCTCACCAAAATCAACCCAGATGAAGCCAATAAATTCAGACTTGAAGTCACCAACGTGCTCTGCTCCACCAATCCACCCAGAAGCAACTTACAGAAAGAAGAACAAAAAGCACTCACCAACTTGAGGAAACACAACAACATAATCATTCTCCCAGCAGACAAAGGTAATGCCATAGTGGTGATGAACATGTCTGGCTACCAAGCCAAACTATCCAACCTACTCCAAGACCCTGCTTACAAACCTCTAAACACAGACCCCACCACCTACCTGGAAAAAACCACCAAATCCAAAATAAAAGCCTCTCCCATCAGTGAAGAGATCCAGCAAAGAATCATCCCCAGAGAGAAATCATCCAGATGCCCCAAGCTCTATGGCCTCCCCAAGATACACAAAGAAGGAACACCACTCAGACCCATAGTCAGCTCCATAGGCTCACCTCTACAGAATCTTGGCAAATTCCTCGCCAAACCTAACTTCAACCCTACACAGAATCCATCACCTCACACGTGCAAAACTCACTCCACTTCATAGAAACAATAAAGAAACAAAACCTACGACCCAGCGACCTACTCGTGAGCTTCGATGTCATATCCCTCTTCATCCAAGTGCCTATAAAAGAAGCCTTGACAGCTATCCAGAACAAATACAACCCCCCGAAACACATCCTGGACCTGACCAACCACTGCCTAACCAACACATACTTCATCCATAATGGATAAAGATACAAACAGATAGAAGGAGCACCCATGGGATCACCCCTCTCACCCGTCATCGCAAACTTATACATGGAACATTTTGAAACCAACACCTTAGATAAATCTGAACACAAACTCTAGCTTAGATCTGTAGATGACACTTTTGTAATCTGGCCACATGGGAAAGAAAATCTGGAAAACTTCCTCATACATCTCAACAGCCTACCCTCCAAAATACAATTCATTATGGAAATAGAAGCAAACAACCAACTTCTCTTTCTGGACGTCCTAATCTACAAAAAAAAACTAATGGCTCCCTAGGACACACAATCTACTGGAAAAAAACACACACCAACCGCTACTTAAATGCACAATCCCATTTCCACAAGCACAATATCAAGACAGCCTTCAGCACTGACCAAAAAATAGCCAACATCTTAAGAAACCCCAAAGACAAGATCCAGCTAGAAAACCAAGGAGTCTACGAAATGCCATGCAAAATCTGCCCTGCCACATACATTGGACAAACTAATAGGAGAATAAATGCACGCATCGCAGAACCCAAGAACGCAGTCAGAAAAAAAGAAAAAAACTTCCTCCCTTTTCCAGCACCTTAAAGCAACAGAACATGAAATTGATTTTGAAGGAACCAAATTAAACTCCAAAACTGAACACTTCAACAAGAGAATAATTATGGAAGCCATCGAAATAGAAAAACATCCCCACAACATGAATAAACGTGACAATACCTCCTGCCTACCAGACATCTGGAAACCAGCCCTAGTCAACAAACGAACCCCACCCACCACCCAGGTCGTTACAACACAAAAGAACAACGGACACACAGCCAGCACCTCAGCCACACAGGATGATACGAAACATCCAACCAATCTACAAACATCAACTCCATCTACCAATCAGGATGCAACTACACAGCCAATCAACCCACTTACAGCAACAAAGCCAGCACTCCACACCCACACCCCACCAAGATTTATAGAGAGACGGCAGCTCTGACCACGCCTTACTCGCACAAGAACGAAGCCGAAAACACCAGCCTGAAGGTGGCGAGTGGGACCTCGCCGCTCACTTCTCAGCTGCTACTTCATACTTCTTAAGATTCGTCATGAAAACAGAGCAGCTCTTCTGTAAATATTCAGCCTAATAGTCAGCATTCTCCATTTTGGGGGAAGGGACAACTACATTCTCCATCATTCTCAGCCAGAAAGATGTCAAAACATCTGGCAAGCACCTGGTGAATGGCTGCTGCGGAATGCATTTATGTCAAAATATTCTTGAACTCAGTTGGGGTTGTTTGAATGGAGTCACCCAGAAGCCCTTGGATCAGCCTTTGAGATAAAATCTTATGAGGAAAAAATTAGCACGTTTTAAGGTTTTATTTTGGGAGGGAAACATAGAACAAGTAGAGGTGTTACGTTCTTGGTCTGCAAAATAATAATCTCTCTGTCTCTCCTCCTTTTTAAAGGAAAAGAGCAGTTTGCCCTTTTGAATTGCTCCCTCAGGGTATCCTTTTGTTTCTGCTATAAAAGATGGATTAATCGGGCCATTCAACGGTCACCTCTAGCACTGGATAAACAAGCCAAATCAATAGCTTTTTCATGCATTTTATCTCTTAAGGACCAAGGCAACCTCTTGCAACCTTCCCAATTGCTGTTGTCTTTTCCACTGCTTGTCTCCATAAACATGACAAACGATTCTTGGCCATATATAATCCCTCCTGTCACATTAAGTGAATCTGTAGCCTGAATGATCTTTGCAGAAATATCCCTGGAAGCCGCGGCTATTCTTCAAGGCAATTTGTGTCAGTTTGAGCCTTGAGAAATTGGAAGTTTAAAACACAGCTTCTATACAGCGATTCTGTGTCTGAAGTGGCCAAATTAAGGAAATTTTAACTCCTAAAATAATAATAGGGTTCCTATTATTATTTTAGGAGTTAAAAAGTCCCTAATTTGTCCTATCTTTGCCACTTCAGACATATCTGCAAGAATTATTATTCTAGTATACTCTACTATTCAGTACAGATAGTCCTTGACTAACGACCACAATTTAGCCTGAAATGCCTGTTGTTAAGTGAGACATTTGCTAAGTGAGGTTTGCTCCATTGTATGACCTTTCATGCCACAGTTGTTAAGTGAATCACTGCAGCTGCTAAGTTAGTTAGTAACCTGGTTGCTAAGCGAATCTTGCTTTCCCATTGACTTTGCTTGTCGGAAGGTCGCAAAAGCGGATCGCATGACCATGGGACTTAGCAACGGTCATAAATATGAACCAGTTGCCAAGCATCTGAATTTTGACCACGTGACCATGGGGATGCTGCAATGGTCGTAAGTGTGGTAAACGGTCATAAGTCACTTTTTTCAGTGCCATTGTAACTTTGAACAGTCACTAAATAAACTGTTGTAAGTCAGAGACTACCTGCTTTCTAGTATGTATTAGAATTAGATGTTATTAGAATTCTAGTTTAGAATTCTAGACATCAGAATTCTAGATATCACTATTCCAACAAAAGTACCTATAGTCAAGGCTATGGTTTTCCCAGTTGCAATGGATGGCTGTGAAAGTTGGACCAAAGAATGGAGGCCTTTGAACTCTGGTGCTGGAGAAGACTCCTGTGAGTCCCTTGGACTGCAAGGCGATCAAACCGGTCAGTCCTAGAGGAGATCAACCCTGACTGCTCTTTAGAAGGCCAGATCCCGAAGAGGAAACTCAAATACTTTCGCCACCTAATGTGAAGGAAGAAGGACTCCCTGGAGAAGAGCCTCATGCTGGGAAAGATTGAGGGCAAAAGAAGAAGGGGACGACAGAGAATGAGGTGGCTGGATGGAGTCACTGAAGCAGTCGGCGTGCGCTTAAATGGACTCCAAAGGATGGTAGAGGACAGGAAGGCCTGGAGGAACGTTATCCATGGGGTTGCGATGGGTCGGACATGACTTCGCAACCAACAACAACAAAGAATTCTAGTTCACCTAAGTTTATATTCTTAGATTAAAAGGAGTAAAATGTGCAATACCTCCTTAATCATCAGACCAAAGATCTGAAGTCTCTTTTGCTGGATAAAACTGGAGCAATGACATTCCCTAGCTAAATGGGCAGAGCTGACAAAATACATGTAATCCTAGACTTGTGTTGAGTTGCTTAACAACCATTTGAAGTTAAGATGGACCTTCCCAGACCTACTTAGCACCCATTTTTGAAGTTATAACGATAGTACACAGAGTCATTTGATCGCATCAGGCAACCTTTACAGTTGCTCAGAGCATCTCACAACCACATGGCCACAATTTGTGACTTTTTTTTGCTGGTTTCTGGCATTTACTTCCAAGTCTTCAGTGAAAACACTAATTGGGGAAAAGGAATTCATTTAGTGATGGTGGTGTTTCCTAAACAGCCGTGTCATTTGATTAATGTCTTCCTCTTAAGATGTTGAATAAATCAAGTCTGGACATGTAATACTTTGACTTATGACCCCGATGACAATCATAATTCCAGGCTTGGTTATGCTCAGGAGTATTACAGAAAATGACTGAATTGTTCCATAGGAAGCACTGGGATCCAGTCTTCATTTCTCTGTCCCCAAATCTTTTCACGTTGAACTGGGAAGCAATAGAGGGGAAGAATTCACTTTTGTTTAAGGGTTGATTATAGTTTTCCTTCTGATTAATCTATAATGGTGATTGTGGTGATGACAGAAATAGTGGCAATATTATTGTGATGAACTTTAATAGAATTACAGAGCTGGAAAGGACATTGGAGGTCTTCTAGTCCAACCCCATGCTTAGGCAAGAAATCTCACACCATTTCAGACAAGTGGTTGTCCAATCTCTTCTTAAAAACTTCCAGTGTTAGATCATCCATAACCCATAAAAAAGCCGAGGTGGCGCAGTGGTTAGAGTGCAGTACTGCAGGCCACTTCAGCTGATTGCTATCTGCAGTTCAGTGGTTCAAATCTCACCGGCTCAAGGTTGACTCAGCCTTCCATCCTTCCGAGGTGGGTGAAATGAGGACCCAGACTGTGGGGGCAATATGCTGATTCTGTAAACCACTTAGAGAGGGCTGAAAGCCCTATGAAGCGGTATATAAGTCTAATTGCTATTGCTATTGCTATTCTGGAGACAAGTTGTTTCACTGATTAATTGTTCTGTCAGGAAATTTCTCCTTGAGTTCTAGGTTGCTCCTCCTTAAGTTCTAGGTTGCTCCTCCTTAAGTTCTAGGTTGCTTCTCTCCTTGAATAGCTTCCCTCTGTTGCTTCTTGTCCTGCCCTCAGGTGCTTTGGAGAATAGCTTGACTCCCTCTTCTTTGTGGCAGCCCCTGAGATGTTGGAAGACTGCTATCATGTCTCCCCTAGTCCTTCTTTTCATTCACTAGACATACCCAGTTCCAGCAACTGTTCTTCATATGTTTGATCAAAGATTAGATCAAAGATTAGATGGCTTACAAGGATCAGATGGGTTGCTGTGAAAGATTGTGGGTTATCAGGAAGGGAAGGGAAAGAACACCAACATAATCCATCAAGAGATGGCAGGCAAATCAGCCAAGAATTTATCTCAAGAACTGCAATTTACACCAAGCCATGAGAAAGTTCAAAAGAAGCATTTCAAAGCAGTGTCTGTACCTTAATTAACTGCAAGAAAGTTGCCAAGGTCCTATATGTGCCCCTGACAAGCATTATGGGATTGAAATTTGGGTACCATTATTCCTTCCACTTGTAAAGAGATTGCCATTGGTTCGTTTAGTTGCTCTACTAGGAGATGCACATGAATCCCCATGCACATCCCACCTCTTTGAAGAGGGATTTCCAGGGCAAAGAAGGAAGACTAGGTCTATCTAACTTGGGCGCTATCTAACAAAATGAAATTCAATGGTGAAAAAAGTAAGATTCTACATTTAGGCGAGGAAAAACGAAATGCACAGGTACAGGATATGTGCTACCTGGCTCAATGGTAGTAATTGTGAGAGGGATCTTGGAGTCCTAGTGGACATCCATTTAAATAAGAGCTGGCAGTGTGCAGCAGCTGCCGAAAACGCCAACACAGTTCTAGGTTGCATCAACAGAGGGATAGAATCAAGATCACTGGGGAAATGTGAAAACGCCCCTCTCCCTGCTATGGTGGGCAGAGAACCCGTTGCTGAAATTTTTGAAGCCCACCCCTGCCCGGGAACGCCTAAAAATGGCACTTTGTTGCACACAGTCCATTGACTAGTCAGTCATGAATTAAACCAACTTTCCTTATTTTATAAAAATAAAGCAGATTGCTGAGATTTTATCTGTTACTTTTATCTATTACTGTTACTGTTATTTTATCTGTTATCTGCTGATAACCTGGCATCATCTGCGTATTTATTTGTAGGGAGAAAATGTCCGGATCAAACATAATTTCTAATTTTGGATTCTCCCCCTTACCAGAGAGAGCCACCTTGTGGAGTACTGTGAAGCAGTTACCATGGCAACTCCACTGCACTGTACAGTAGAATCTATTTGAAGGCACAACAGGCTGTATCGTAACAGAACACACCCCCTGAGTGGTGTTAGGGGCATTTTACCCCCCACAGTATTTTTGGTCATCTGTGTACCAAGTTTGGTTGAAATTGCTGAAGGCATTCTAGAGTTAGGCTGGAACACACAGACAGACAGACAGACAGACACACAAACACACACACACACACACAGAGAGAGAGAGAGAGAGAGAGAGAGAGAGAGAGAGAGAGAGAGAGAGAGAGAGAACCATTTATATATAACCAGTTAAGGTTTAACAAAAACATTAAACTTATACTGTGAATAAACTATAGCCGCCCTTCTCTTTTTCTGTATTGGATTTATTTTTGATCATGTTGTTTATGTAGCTTATCTTCAAAACACCCCAAGTTTATATAGTCTGCATCATATTTCTTTAGCCTCACATTTGGCCCACATAAAACACAAGCCTTTTTTTGTGTTATGTTTCTGTGTGTAGCCCATAACTTGATTGTATTTTGGTTTCGGATTCATATGCCAAAAAGAGAGCGTCTAATTAGTCTCATTATTTTACTGCTGATATATTTGGGTTGATCCCAAGAAATGGAGATTCCATCCTCAAGTAAAGCCATATGTAGAGCTTCTGCTAATTTCCCCAAGAGAAATATATGTAAATATACATCTGAGGCTCTTTGTATATGCCAGTCAGAAGGATGTGCCCCAAATTCTCATCCCCTGGGGTGCCATATTATATTTTCAGAGTTAGATATCCCTATTTGAGCAAGCAATGTATTGAAAAGTCTTTGACCTCCAAGGTAATTGTGGCCTGTGGTTCTTTAAATATAGAGGATTGCCTTTATTTCACCAATTCTGGTCCACAAATTACTTTCTAATAAAGGTCCAAACAATAATTCAAATCAGACGCAGAGATTTTTTTTTTTTAAAAAAAGCAAATTGCCTCTATTCATAATATCCAGTGGGAGAAATTCTATAAATAAGAGTGTATTTTTAGTGAACTATTTTTAGATGCACGCACAGATTGCCATCTTATCGTTCTTTAGTTTCTTCCTGTAGTTAACTCAAACCAAATATATTAATTTTAATCCATTGCTTATTATTATACCCGACTTAAGTCACAGCAACTTGGACAATGGCAACTGTACTTACCTAACAGCAGCCTCAGCAATCACAATAACACCAAAATGACCATATTATTCATCAAACGACACCATTATGCACATGTCATATTACATACTTGCTTCCTCATATCTGATTAAAGCAGTGTTTCTCAACCTTAGCAACTTGAAGATGTCTGGACTTCAACTCCCAGAATTCCCCAGCCAGCAAATGCTGGCTGGGGAATTGTGGGAGTTGAAGTCCGGACATCTTCAAGTTGCCAAGGTTGAGAAACACTGGATTAAAGTATATAAGTTGTGACAGTATCATGGTGATATTGTCCTCTCCTCACTTGGACCCAATATGTATATATATATATATTTCAAAATATATAACTTGATATGAATTGTGGGTGATGACTGTAGAAGGGATGCACAAAAGTTTTTTGTAACCAATTGACCCACTTTCTACAATTTGTAATGGAAGATGGTTTTGTGGTGTTTTTTGTGTTTTGTTTGTCTGTGTTTATTCAAAAATAAAAAAAAATTATACACACACACACACACACACATATGTATGTATGTATTGTGTCACAACCCCTGGTATGCCCAAATATGGGAGGGAGCATACTGCTTCCCTTTTCTGTCTATCAGCTCACTCTGGGAGCCATCCAGGCAGAAAGGCTTTTTTTTTATGTTGCCTTGTTACATTTGTGTTGCAATTGTGCTGATAAATAAATAAAGGGAGACTAGTATAGATCTATGGGTAAGGGTATGGCTAGCTGATGAGAGCTAAATAGATCTATACTAGTCTCCCTTTATTTATTTATCAGCACAATTGCAATATATACAGTACGTACATACATACATACATACATACATACATACATACATACATACAACATTTTTTTTTAAAAAAGAGATCTCTTCCAATTTACTCTGTCTCTAAGGCCTGGGAAAACTTTGGAAGGAGAACTCTAACTGTGGTCCTTCCAAAGCTTGGAAGCAATTTTGAGTTTCAAAATGCAGAAATAGAAATGATGCATTTGCAAATCCCTCTCCCCACAACATTTTGCAAATAAGGAAAGACGAAAAACGAGAGGAGGGCATAGCTTAATGATTGGCTTCATGATGCCCATCCAAAATCATCTATTCTATTTTCGTAATACCCCAAACACTTTAAAGATGAGTAAAAAAAAAAATTGTCTGTGAAAATTTGCAGGCTTCATCTTCTCAAACTAGGCAGCTACACAGTGCTTGCAAATGGAATCTTATTCTGCCAAACTGCAAGAAGTGAAAAATAACAAGACTCTCATAAATTAAACGGAGACTTTAAAGATTGAATGAAAAAAGCCTGCATGCATTTGTCTTACATCTGTTTGTTCTGAATCCCTTGCCACCTAAATTCAGTTAATGACCTTGAATTAAAAGTGGGAGTAATAATCCAGTGTTCTACTTTTTATACATTGCACGTAGGTTTATAATGTTTTGGCATCTCTTTCCTTAATGTTTTTATTTTTATTTTTCTTAAATTAAGAAGTTCCAAGCTTCACAATGCCTCTTCTTGAGTTACAACTCTGATTATTTTGATTTCCCTTGTTCCTACACGGGATGTTGCTACTCATTTAAATGCAGTGCTTTATAGAAATCTCCAAAGTAGTCCTCGGCTTGCAACTTTTAGTGACCTTGCAAAGTTACAACGGCACGTTGAAAAAAGTGACTTATAACTGTTTTGCACAGTTCCGACCAGCCCCACATGCCCCATTTTTGGCCTCCATGTGCCCCATATTCCACCCTTTCCAAGCAGCAGGGATCGGAATGGGTGGAAAACAGAGCCCGCGGAAGCCAAAAACAGGGCATGAAGGCCCAAAATGGGATGTGGAGGCTGAAAATGGGGTACGAGGAGGTGGCAATAGGCAATGGCGATCCCTGCAGCCTGAAACAGCGGATGATCACATGGGAGTCTGCAACCAATAGGATACATGCCCTTGCCACAGGAACAGGAAGCTCAAGTCCAAAGGCCAAGAGAGGGTATAACTAACACTCAGTCTCCACTCCATGTGGCCAGCTGCCAAGTGTCTCCAACCCTTGTGATCCTATCCACCATTAAAGCATCCTTCCAAGCAGCCTCCATGTTTCCAGTGTCTTTCTCCCCACTTGGAACTGAACCCAGAAGGACATTTTTTCCAACAAATTGATATATCCTTGCTACTTTAATACCCCGAAGAGAAGATGGAAAGATGGATGGGTGAGGTTGGTGAATGTGCTTTTTAAATTTATATCCCTTTATACTATTTTAAGGGAATTCTCAAATTCCCTTAAATTCAATTAGTGAGAACCGCATCATGTAGAACATGTTAGTTCTCCCTCTGTAGAAGTACATGTCAAGCATAAAGTTTATAATCATCTATTTGTTCTACTGTTTTTTCCCTCTTATTTTCCTGAGGTCTTTTTTTTTAATGTTTACAATGTGCCTTTGACATTCTGTACCTCATCTCCTCTCCTTGTTTTCCTTAACTGTATCCTGTTTTAATATTCCCTGTGGAAAGTCTTTGGTGGAGTATTTTTATACAGATTTTTCAAAACTTCCTTCCTGACCGTTGAATCCTCTCTTCCTATGTCCAAATCAGAGTCCTTTGGCTAAACCTCTCAAGGAGATGAGCAAGACCATCCCACACATTCCACAAACCAATTTCCTTTATTTGTAGTGTATATAAAACCCCTTGTGTTAATAAACAGTAGTTTACTGTTTGTCATAAAGGAAGAGAGCACATTAACTTTCAAGAGTTAACTTCATTAACTTTTGCAATATTGTTAGCATTTACAGACTGGTTTTTCCCACTTGACAAGTAGATCAAGTTTCCAAATGGTTTGAGGTAATCTAAGAAACTCAGAATTTAAACAGAAGGGTAGAATGTTTTTTTTTAAATAAGTTTTTATTGGAAGGAACGGTAGTATTAATAGTGCATTATAGAAACCGAAGGGACACAGTGACTCAGTGGCTAAGACGCTAAGCTTGTCGATCAGAAAGGTTGGCAGTTCGAATCCCTAGCACCACGTAACGGAGTGAGCTCCCATACTTGTCCCAGCTTCTGCCAACCTGGCAGTTTGAAAGCATGTAAAAAATGCAAGTAGAAAAATAGGCACCACCTTTGGTGCAAAGGTAACAGCATTCCGTGCACCTTCGGCATTTAGTCATGCCAGCCACATGACCACGGAGACATCTTCGGACAGCACGGCTCTTTAGCTTTGAAACGGATGAGCACTGCCCCCTAGAGTCAGGAACGACTAGCACATATGTGCGAGAGGAACCTTTACCTTTACAGAAACCAAATGAAGGGTATATCATTTACAAAAGAAAAACAAAGAGAAAACAAAATGAAATATTAACACATATACTGGTAACAATAGTCATAATATAACATAATAGTTTGGCTCAATTTCTTCTTTATATTAGCGTATTCATAATTCTGTTAATTATATTAGCATATTTATAATTATAAACCATCTTTATATTTAATTCATACATAACACTAATCTTTCTTCATCTAATTTCTACTTCTTATCTCTAACCACTCATAAAATCTATTCCATATCAAGTAATATTCTGTGTCTTCATTGTCTTTTATTTTTAAAGTCAATCTATCCATCTCTGCACATTCTAACATTTTCCGAATTACATCCTCATCTGATGGGAGTGTTCCCATTTTTCCAATATTGTGCAAATACAATCCTTGCTGCTGTCAGTACATGCAAAGCTAAATATATATTCCCTTTATCATAACCCTCCGGCATTATACCCAACAACTTTACTTTTGTAAATGAATACCCTGACAATACACTGTATTCAAAATGTTTATAAATAAATAAAAATTTGAAAAAAGAAACCGAATGAAGTGGGCTTCTAAAGCTGGTGGATTCTGAGAGAGAGAAGAGTTATATTTTTTAAAAGTTAGATACTGTGGAAATTGTTTTGAAGGACAGTGAGTGTGTTACCTAGTGGACTAATTGTAGAAAGAAAATGTGATATATAAAAAAAAAACACCCCAATCTGGAAGCACCCTTTCCAACCCACAAATTTCATTAAACATTTATTTTAAAAAGGTAACATCTTTCATGAGCTGCAGCTTCTATGTCTTGTAATAAAATTTGTTAGTCTGAGGAGATGTTCCAGGACTTCTTTCAGTTTGGTGGATTAAAGTAATTCCTTCATTCCGTGGTGGGATTCAATTTTTTTTACTACTGGTTCTGTGGCTTTGTGGATGTGGTGTGGCTTTGTGGGCGTGGCTTTCTGAGAGTGGCAGGGGAAGGATACTGCAAAATCCCCATTCCCTCTCCACCGCACTAACCTGCTTTCCAGCTCAGAGCAACAAAAGAAGATCAGCGGGGAGGCAGCAGGGGCGGGGCCAGCCTATTTGCTAGTTCTTCAAACTACTCAAAATTTCTGCTGCCGGTTCTCTGGGACCTGTCAGAACTGGCTGAATATCACCTCTGCCTTCATGGTTCCTCCCAGACCATCTCCATGTATTCCTTTCTCACCTAACGATATAAATTTTGGGCTCAGTTGTGGCCGTACCAGAGGTGGGTTGCTCCTGGTTTGTCCCAGATCGGGTAAACCGGTAGTAGCGGTGATGGGAGACTCCGCCCACCCACCTGGATGCTTCTGTGCATGTGCAGAAGTGTTGCGCGCGTGCTGAAGTGAACCGTAACCCACCACTGGGTCGTACGTTGAGGATTACCTTGTAGCTCCCTTTACAATATGCCGAAGTAGCTTCTGCTATTTAGACATCACTCAGGGTGTCATATTTCGCTTTCTTTTCTCGCTTAGGACTAAACGTTCTTTGGTTAAATCAGATGTCATCCAGCCAGAGGTGGGTTCCTACCAGTTCGCACCTATTCGGTAGAACCGGTTCGTCAAATCTACCGAACCGGTTAGAAGAGGTTCCATCAGTGGACCCGGAAAGCAGGCCACACCTACAGAAGAGGTTCCAAAAATTTTTGCAACCCACCACTGGCAAGGATCTTGTAACTTGACAGCTTTAAGACTTGCATGCTTCAATGCCAGAGTTTCTGAATAGCTACTTGGACCGACCTAAGTACTAATTCATAATTTCATATCCGGTCAAATGGGTGGCAAGCCACTCCCACAAAGGAGGCCACACCCACAGAGTAGGTTCCAACAATTTTTGAAACCCACCACTGCATCCAGCTATGTAATATTCAATATTTTTATTTAACACTCCCCCATTTCTAAATATCTATGTTAAACTATTAATTACCATCAGACCTAGCCACAAGGATTACTGCCCAGGGGTCATGGCCATCTTGTATTTATGAAGGGCAGAAGTTGGGGAACTGAGCAAACAGAAAAAAAATGTTTATAAGTATGCAAAATCTTTCTCTCCCCCCCCCTTCCCTCCCTCTCTCCCCCCCTCTTCCCCCCCCCCTTCTCTCTCACACACATTTATTCCTTGGGCTGGAAACAAAGTACAGGAAAATCACGGTCCAAAATAAATTTTCCTTTCGAAACTCTCTTTTGATCTCTGTGGGTTGTTGTTGTTTTCTCTGCCGCCTTGTGAAGTTTCAAAACCTTCCAGCTATGGGTTTTGTGTGTGTGTATGTTGTGTGTGCATGTGCATATGTGTGTGATCATACTTGAAGTTTCAAAGTCGTATGCATAGATCATTATCGGTTAGTTTTGAAAGTTTCTGTGCACGTCGAACCCCTATGTTTCTCTTATGAAGAAGGTTGAGGGAAACACCATTTTCCCGGATGTATTTTTTGCGTATGAATGAGAAATTACTCCCGACAGGCCAATCGTATTCTTTATTTACCATGCTGATTGAATCGATAGCTTTGAACCCAAACTAGCTGATGGCAAATATTCCTTCCACACAACTGTTCTCAAAAACAAGAAGTAAAATTTCTTTATAGCTGTAGAGAAAAGGATAAGGGAAAGATGTGTCAAAGTTGGAAAGATGGCAGGAGCGTCACAATTCATTCCCTGTTCCTTGTAGACATGCACAATGCATTTACAAAGGGGGAGAGGCCAACTTCCCAATCTCGATCCTTCTGTTCTGACCTAGGCTTCCCCAAAAAGCACGAGGCAGAGTCCTGGTCCCGACAAAACTCCTTTTCTTAAACGAATGTGAATTCCTTTCATTCACATTCAGCCAAGGCACGGCAAACAGTCTTTCCAAGGAATATTTATGACCACAGACCTTATCTATCTTGGAAAGCTGCCATGTAAATATTTTTCCCAATGAGGTGATGTGCAAGGAAAGGCTGGGCACAGAGTCTCTGAGATTCACGGACAGATCTTCACACTCCTGAAACGAATCTACCGAACGACCGAACAAATCGTTTCCTGCAAAAGCCCACTCCCCTTTCGCCCCTCTTTTATTTCCTCTGGAAGGGGCCAATCACCTTCCACCTGTGACTTTATTCCTAAGTCTACCGTGATTTCTGAGTTGTTTTTTTCTTCTGGCAGCTCTGTGCATGCGCACACTGGGAACAGGCTCCAGCTGTTCTTCTGCCTCACTGATGTCTAGCTTCATAGGCACCTGATCACTGCCAGATAGCGTCAGCCCAATCTCTACCTCCGATGCAGAGCCCTTGTCTGAGCCTTCCGCAGTCTCCAGGACTGCTTCAAATTTGGGTTTTTCCAGATGTGCCAACATCATGGCTCTCTTAATAAATTGAAACTTTGTGCAAGACTTTGCCTTGGACTCTGATTTAATTTTGGATGCTATTTGGAACGATGACACTGAGCCAGCCTATTCTTCATCACAAAGATCTACCTCCTTCAGGCAGAACCATAGGAGGAATTGCCCAAAGCCCCTTTATTATATTGATGAAAGAAATGTCCTTCTGGGTTCGGCTCCAAGTGGGGAAAAAGATACTGGAGACATGGAGGCTGCTTGGAAAGATGGTTTATTGGTGGACAGGGCCACATGGCTTGAGCCCTGAACCGAAAAGGTGATCACATGCTTCAATGTTGGTGGAGAAGAAGAGAAGGGCTGAGGGAGGGGCTTGCTAGGCTTTTTAAAACCTGTTCAGTCCCACCTCTCTGTTTCCTGTTCCTGTGTAAGAAATGTATTCTGATTGGTTGTCAGACTCCCATGGGGCCATGCAGGGGCAACTCTCTAGGCTGCGTTTTGAATCCAGGTTTGGTTGAGTTCTCAGATGCCATGTGGCCAGTTGGGTAAAGGGCCATTATCATGCTTTAATCCCATCCCCCTGCAGCTGAAGTGGAGAAGTCTTTATTATGTAAAGTGGACTAGCTTGGCCTTTTTAATGGCCCATTGACAAAGTGGAGATGGGCAGGAAGCTTCAGGCAGTTATTCTGTCTTTTAAAACATGTTTCTTTCTTTTCACATCCAGAGAAATATTCTGCCTTTTCAATATTTCTTAGGATATTTCATTTTTCTGGGAGAGGGCTGGGTGATAACTTCCTACACCACAAGCCATGTCCCACTGCAAATATTTACCCAACGCTCGTATGGTAAAGCATCAGCGATACCGTACAATAAATATTTTCCACATTTATAAAAGTGTGTCAGTCTTCATAAGCAATGTATTTTAATAAAGCCCGATGTGACTGCCATTGTTATGATTGTGGCCAGGCATTCTAAGAGAAACCAGGTATGCAGGTGTTAAAAAGTAAGAACTACAAAAATGCAGCCATGGGTTTTTTTTCTAAGTAGCCAATAAATGTCAAAACTGTTTCTCAGAGTTACAGTGCCCTTGTCCTATTTTCAAACCTAGAGTTTTGTTTTGTTTTTAATTTCAGTTGGGAGTTAATGTGATGGTTTTTTTTAAAAAAAATAATGAAAGGAGTTGAACCCCCCTTTTAATTTCTCCAGTGCAGAAGTGTGCTTGTCAGTTCACAACACAATGCAAAGCAATTAGTTCTCACTGCTCAAACTGGGTGGCTCTGAAAGCAGACTGCTTCGGAGACATTGGAAAAAGGCAAAATGCCACAGAAAATCTGCTCTTAATTAACCACTTTTGGAGTCTATGGGGGGGGGGGTAAGGGGGGCTAGTGAGTTTGAACATAACTAGAAGTAAAAACAATATATTTAAACGAGCAGAGACTTCTTTTGGAAAATGTTAACAATTGTTTTGTGTTGAGGAATGTAACACTTTTCATTAAATGTTGTGTTTCCAGGAATCCAGAATATTTTCCAGTGTTTTTCTGCATGGCACAAGAGGCCCAACCACAACATTAGCAGTATAGTAATATGACAGGAGTCAGACATATTGGGGGAAAGAATATTGGGTTTCTCCTACCACTGTCTATCAACCTTCAACAAAGTCCAGGGCCCTCTAGTGATCAAACTATATAATAGCAGTATCCACATAGCCTTTTGGAAATATTATAGGGAGCTAAATAGGCCTTTTCCGGAATCACAGAGGCTGGAAGATTCGCAAGGCATAATTTCTTGAATGCGGCCTGTGGTATAAACTAGATTTAATGAACACCTAGTTCACCATATTACATACAGTGTCTTGTAACATGATATAGTCTTCTACATGCTAACCGTTTATGCTCCCCTAGATCTATCTAATGCTTCTATCCCTTCCTTATCCCTATCCCTATTCCTATATATGGATGGACGGATGTAGAGAGATAGAAAGATGGATGGATGGACAAATGGACGGATGGATATAAAGATAGAGAGATAGAGATAGATGGATGGACGGATGGACAGATGGATATATAGAGGTAGAGAGATAGAGAGATAGAGAATAGAGAGATAGAGAGATGGATGGATGGATGGATAGATGGATATATAGAGATAGAGGGATATAGAGATAGGTAGGTAGGTAGGTAGGTAGGTAGGTAGGTAGGTAGATAGATAGATAGATAGATAGATAGATAGATAGGAGAGGAGGGAAGAGAAAGAGAGAGAGATACTGGTAGAGATAGATGGGGGGAGAGATGGATGGATGGATGGATGGACAGATGGATATATCTTTATCTATATCTACATCTACATCTACTACATCTACATCTACATCTACATCTACATCTATATCTATATCTATATCTATATAGATGGATGGATGGAGAGACAGACAGAGATAGATAGATAGATAGATAGATATAGATGTAGATGTAGATGTAGATGTAGATGTAGATGTAGATGTAGATGTAGATGTAGATGTAGATGTAGATGTAGATGTAGATATAGATATAGATATAGATATAGATATAGATATAGATATGGACGGATATAGAGAGATAGAAAGATGGATGGATATATAGAGATAGAGAGATAGAGATAGATGGATGGACGGATAGACAGATGGATATATAGAGGTAGGGAGATAGAGAATAGAGAGATAGAGAGATAGATGGATGGATGGATAGATAGATAGATAGATAGAGATAGATAGATAGATAGATAGATAGATGATAGATAGATAGATAGATAGATAGATAGATAGATAGATAGATAGATAGGGATGGATGGATGGTTGGATGGATGGATGGATAGATATAGAGAGATAGAGAGGTAGGTAGGTAGGTAGGTAGGTAGGTAGAGGGAGGGGGAGAGAGAGAGAGAGAGAAAGAGAGAGAGAGAGAGAGAGAGATGTTCATCTATCATTTATATCTTCTAGATTTTCATTTTCATGTTTATATGTGTAGGCTGACATATCCTCTCTGCTTTTTTAATGACTGTACCCCTCCCTCCTTATGCTGGTCTATGGCCATAATAAAGATTTGGTCTGAATTTGATTTATATTACAGAGATGATCACAAAGGTCATTGCCTACAAATGTATTTTCAAGTTTGCAATATGGAGCTGCTTGTAGGTTCCCTACTGTGGGCATTCAATATTTCCCCACCGAGAGAGATAAGAACAGAGAAGCAGTTGGCCTTCACCGCCATCTGTTTATGAATGGTTTCTCCTACACAGAGGGAGGAAAGACTAGCTTCTTTTTCTCCTTCCCTTTCACTAGCCTCCCTAATGAAAAGATTTGGAAACCGAAAACTATTTATAAAACTTCCCAATTGCCTTTTGGATGGGTTTTTTTTTTAAAGTTTCCCCTATTTCCTTTACTCTTTAGAGCATTGCTATATCTGATCTACGGAAAGAATAATGCTGTTGTTATTATTACCAAATAAAACTCAAGGGACAAATCACGAAAGAGAGCAGTAAAAGATCCTATGAAATCCAGTAATATTAATACAAAATCCCGTCATTCTGGGTGTAGTTCATTTCCGACCAGCATCCACTCCAATTCCAAAGGGCGAGGCAAGGTTTAAGAATACAAAACAGTAATTAAAGAAAGACCATTACTTTGTGGTGAACCTTCCACTCCCTGGAGTTTTATTTATTTTATTTTATTTATTTATTTCATCAAGCATGTATTAGATAACATACGTAAGTATAAACCAGTGGTGAAATCTAAATTTTTTTCCTGCCGGTTCTGTGGGCGTGGCTTGGTGGTGGTGGTGGAGGTTTCATGTGACTGGGTGGGTGTGGCTATGTAGTCATGTGACCGGGGGATCAAAAGACAGAAACTCACTTTAACTGCTGGAGCAGGGGGTTGGACTAGATGACCTCCAGGTCCCCTCCAGCCCTGAATTGCTATGCTCTTTCAAGGTATCCTCTGAAGCTGCATCTAGTGTCAGGTTTGTGGTTTGTGGCGACAGCTTGCGTGCCCGCAGAGAGCACTCTGCGTGCCACCTGTGGCATGTGTGCCATAGGTTTGCCACCATAGCATTATGAAAAGGCATAAAATATGAATGTACGTGGCCTGGATTTTTCATCATTCATGAAAATGCAGATTCCATATCTTCCATGCATCGTGGCATGTTACTTTCATGAATTAATGAGATGATCTTAGGTTCGTTACGGTGTCGTCGTTTTGGACTTCAGTTTATTCTTACTCATTCCCACTTACACCAAACAATTTCAGTTTATTCCTTCAGCTGTTCTTCCTCAGCTCTCCTCAATGTATTCCTGACCAAAAGAAGAGGAGGAAGCACATATTGAGCATCTCACCAAATTCAGCTTTTGCCTATTGGATCCTTCAGATATGTTGAAATCAGACTAAATTAAAAGGAATAGCAATAGCAATAGCAGTTAGACTTATATACCGCTTCATAAGGCTTTCAGCCCTCTCTAAGTGGTTTACAGAGTCAGCATATCGCCCCCAACAATCCGGGTCCTCATTTTACCCACCTCAGAAGGATGGAAGGCTGAGTCAACCCTGAGCCGGTGAGATTTGAACAGCCGAACTGCAGATAACAGTCAGCTGAAGTAGCCTGCAGTGCTGCATTTAACCACTGCGCCACCTCGGCTAGATAGGCACGCCTGGTCTTTAAACTGATGCCCGGGTGGTGATCTGCCCAAATCTGAAGGTTCGAAGGATTAATATTTCTCTTATAACTGAATCTTAGGCCTAAGATCATGCTTGGATACTTGGCTGCCCTTGAGCCTATATTAGACTTCTTCTAATCTAGGGTAGGAAGTTAGCACCCACCCCTCTTCTAAAAAAATGAAATATTTTAGGATATATTAAAAGAGCCGAGGTGGCGCAGTGGTTAGAGTGCTGTACTGCAGCCACTTCAGCTGACTGTTATCTGCAGTTCGGCTGTTCAAATCTCACCGGCTCAGGGTTGACTCAGCCTTCCATCCTTCCGAGGTGGGTAAACCCAAATTTGGGTTTTCCCAGATGTGCCAACATCATGGCTCTCTTAATAAATTGGAACTTTGTGCAAGACTTTGCCTTGGATTCTGATTTAATTTTGGATGCTATTTGGAACGCTGACCCTGAGCCAATCTATTCTTCATCACAAAGATCTACCTCCTTCAGGCAGAGCCATAGGAGGAATTGCCCAAAGCCTCTTTATTATATTGATGAAAGAAATGTCCTTCTGGGTTCGGCTCCAAGTGGGGAAAAAGACATTGGAGACATGGAGGCTGCTTGGAAAGATGGTTTATTGGTGGACAGGGCCACATGGCTTGAGCCCTGAACAGAAAAGGTGATCACATGCTTCAATGTTGGTGGAGAAGAAGAGAAGGGCTGAGGGAGGGGCTTGCTAGGCTTTTTTTATAACCTGTTCAGTCCCACCTCTCTGTTTCCTGTTCCTGTGTAAGAAATATATTCTGATTGGTTGTCAGACTCCCATGGGGCCATACAGGGGCTACTCTCTAGGCTGTGTTTTAAATCCAGGTATGGATGAGTTCTCAGATGCCATGTGGTCAGTTGAGTAAAGGACCAATATTATCATGCTTTTAATCCCATCCCTCCCTGGAGCTGAAGTGGAGAAGTCTTTTTTATGTAAAGTGGACTAGCTTGGCCTTCTTAATGGCCCATTGATAAAGTGGGGATGGGCAGGAAGCTACAGGCAGCTATTCTGTCTTTTAAAACATGTTTCTTTCTTTTCACATCCAGAGAAATATTCTGCCTTTTCAATATTTCCTAGAATATTTCATTTTTTTCTGGGAGAGGGCTGGGTGATAACTTCCTACAATATCATCACCCAGCAAGGCTCAACCAAGCTTGGGACTCAGGACAGCCTACAGAGTTGCCCCTGCATGGCCCCATGGGATCATCAGAACCAACCAATCAGAATATGAGCTCAAATTCAAAAGCCCAGAGAGGCTATAAAACCCAAGGAGTCTCAGCATCTCTTCCCTTTTTTGCCCAGGACCTCAAACCCACGTGGTCCTATCCACCATTAAAAACCATCTTTCCAAGCCGCCACCATGTTTCCAGTGTCTTTCTCCCCACTTGGATCTGAACCCAGATGGACATTTCTCCCAACACTAGTAGGGTAAGTAGCAGCCCCTTAAACATTTACATGCCTTTGTTTATACCATCCAAGTAGCCTGGTGTGGTTTTTAACCCATTTGTATTACTGACAACTAAAGAATCCACATCAACAGGTTTGATTGCAGGAACAGACAGTTTACAATACAATACAATACAATAGCAGAGTTGGAAGGGACCTTGGAGGTCTTCTAGTCCAACCCCCTGCCTAGGCAGGAAACCCTATACCGTTTCAGGCAAATGGCTATCCAACATCTTCTTAAAGGCTTCCAGTGTTGGGGCATTCACAACTTCTGGAGGCAACTTCTGTTCCATTGATTATTTGTTCTGTCAGGAAATTTCTCCTCAGTTCTAAGTTGCTTCTCTCCTTGATTAGTTTCCACCCATTGCTTCTTGTTCTACCCTCAGGTGCCTTGGAGAATAGTTTGACTCCCTCTTCTTTGTGGCAGCCCCTGAGATATTGGAACACTGCTATCATGTCTCCCCTAATCCTTTTTTTCTTTAAACTAGACATACCCAGTTCCTGCAACCATTATTCATATGTTTTAGCCTCTAGTCTCCTACTCATCTTTTTGCTCTTCTCTGCACTCTTTCTACAGTCTCCATGGCTTTTCTACATCATGGCCACCAAAACTGAATGCAGTACTCCAAGTGTGGCCTTATAAAGGCCTTATAAAGTGGTATTAACACTTCACGTGATCTTGATTCTATCCCTCTGTTGATGCAGCCTAGAACTGTGTTGGCTTTTTTGGCAGCTGCTGCACATGGCTGGCTCCTATTTAAATGGTTGTCCACTAGGACTCCAAGATCCCATTTTTACCTTTTGGGGGGATTAATTTTTAACTGTTTTCAAACTAGGTCAGCAAGTCTAAAGTAAAATATTATCCTACATCCTTGAGGAGTCCCAAGGTGCTTCGTACTTTGGCTTTAATTGGAGTTAGGTAGATGAGCCAGCCTTCTCTTTAAAACCCCTGGGACGGTCTTTGTAATTATTCAAGATATAAAATAAGTCTTGCTTTGGGGGAAAAAAAACCTTACACTTGACCTTAAACATTACTAGGAAGTTCACACTCTGTCTCTTCCCTGGGGATTATGTCTGGTTCAGGTGTGGCCTACTGTTGCTTTAAATCATTCAGGTAAAGTTTGTATTTCCAGCCTCGTGCGACGTCACCCATTTCCTTGAGTCAATCATCCAATTATTATTTTTTTCTTTCTTTCTTGCAAACATCAGATTAGAAGCCGCAAGGCGGGTTGGACATCTTTTAATGAACCCTGGTTTCTTTCTCCCCCCCCCCCACTCCCTCTTCTCCCTCCCCCCCACAGTCCCAATACTGTGGCTGGGAGAGTTCTGCATCTCTCTTAATCTATGCAGGAATTTAATGGTTTATGCAGATAACAAAGGTAAATGAAGCGGTGTTTGTTCCGACTTTCACTTAGCCTCACCGAGCCTCCGGCAACTGCAAAGAAGCTAATTTGCAACAGAGAAAAAAAAAAAGTGAGTTATCCTGAGCAAGTCTTTGCTTGTTATTTTTTTGTTTGTTTTAATGAAGGAGGATAATAGAAAAGTTGTATAGCTATATAAATGGATAGTTCTGTTGTTTCGTACTGTTGGAAGAAATGTCCCTCTGGGTTCAATTCCAAGTGGGGAAAAAGACACTGGAAACATGGAGGCTGCTTGGAAAGATGGTTTAATGGTGGACAGGACCACGTGGCTTGAGGTCCTGAACAGAAAAGCAATAGCAATAGCAGTTAGACTTATATACCGCTTCATAGGGCTTTCAGCCCTCTCTAAGTGGTTTACAGAGTCAGCATATTGCCCCCAACAACAATCCGGGTCCTCATTTTACCCACCTCGGAAGAATGGAAGGCTGAGTCAACCCTGAGCCGGTGAGATTTGAACAGCCGAACTGCTGAACTGCAGTCAGCTGAAGTGGCCTGCAGTGCTGCATTTAACCACTGCGCCACCTCGGCCGAGATGCTGAGAGTCCCTGGGTTTTATGCCTTCTCTGGGCTTTGAACTTCCTGGGGCACAGGACGAGTATCCTGATTGATTGCTGTCAGAGGTCATAGCTAGCTTTGTAGGTTGTCTGTGTGCAAAGTTTGGTTGCAACTTGGTGGGTGGTGCAACCATAATTCATATTAACTCAAGTACTTTAACTCAGATATATTTATGCATATTACCATCATCATACCTCCATTTTCATTTGACTATCATTGTTTAAACGCCCTTCACCATAAAAGATATCAAGATTTAAAACATAACCCACATGCTGGCATTTCATTTGCTCTTTCTAATATCCTCCAATAACACTGAATCCTTATGGTCTATTCTGGCTAAATATCCATAATATTTAGTAACAAAATTTTCTAATCCTCCTTTCCAAATCACTGTTTACAATTTACATCCACTTTCCTTATGTTGTACACACACACACACACACACACACACACGCACGCACGCACGCACACACACACACACACACACACAGACACAGAGTTATCATTATCCCTCTTTTATTTGACTGTGTCCTTTATCATAACATTTCCCCCCCTAATAAACAAAACTTAACTAAATTTAACTTGGTTCTTTTTTATTAACCTTTATATATAACCCCAAAAATTATAATCTTCCTTTCATAGGTACCATTCAATAGTCATATCCAATTATTACTTATCATAGCAGTACATATGTATGCGTTATTATCATTATCAATTATTTATTTAACTATATCTATGGTCACTAAATTTCACTGTTTAATTAGTTTTAGATTATAGCCTTTCATCTATCAACCTGTATCTTTCCAGTAGCAGAACAATCTCATGTCTTCTGCCATTGGTGGTATCAGTCCTCTAATCATCTCTTTAATCAAATTTGTATGGACTCCTCTTTGCAACTCATTGCTTATTAAGTCTCTCATGTAATTTCGATGCCCTTCTTCTCTTTCCTTAATCAGCTTATCTTTAATTGTCAACCATGGCAACTCCATAGCACTGTACAATAGAAGCCATTTTAAGGCAGTACAGTAGAAGTCATTTTATGGCACAACAGGTTGTATCTTAACAGAACACACACCCCGAGGAGTATTAGGGGTGTCTTACCCCCACAGTATTTGTTTCCAGAGAGTAGGTCATCTGTGTACCAAGTTTGGTTGAAATTGCTCGAGGCCTTCCAGAGTTATGCTAGAACACACACACACACACACACACACACACACACACACACACACACAGATAGATTTTCTGGATCCATGTTCTTTCATTTTGTACAAATTATACATACATTTTGTACAACCCCTGGATGTGACCCATTACTGGGCGTTGAGCCATTCAGAATCAGGCCGCAGAAGTAGCGTGTGTGCCCGTGCGTGTGCATGTGCGCGCGCGCGCCAGGGGTGGGTTCCTGCCAATTCTAACCTCTTCTATGGAAGTGGTTCCACAAATCTACCATGCCGTTTAGAACCGGTTCCAGCTCCCTCCCCCTGCCCATCTACACCACGCTTGCCCCGCCTGCCGCTCACTGATTGGCTGGCTCACCAATCGCCCTGCCCGCCTCTAAGAGTCCTATCTAAACCTTAAAGTCTTAAAGCTGTCAAGTTTGAACACCTCTGGGTTTTTTTTTTCTAAAGGGTTAGGGGTGCAAGGGTCTTGTCACTTGACAGCTTTAAGCCTTGCATACTTCAGTGCCAGAGTTCCTGAGCCAACATTTTGGTTGCTAAGCAAGAGCGTTGTTAAGTGAGTTTCACTGCATTTTACAAGTTGGCCACGCCCATCCAGTCACATGGCTGGCAAGCCACTCCCACCCGGTCATATGGCCGGCAAGCCACTCCCACCCAGTCACATGGCCGGCAAGCCACTCCCACAAAGCAGGCCACACCTACAGAAGAGATTCTAAAAAAATTTGAACCCCACCACTGCAGTACATGTTTATAGAGACATAAAATTAAAACCTTATTATATGAGAACTTTGAAAAGGAAGATTTTCTTTCTAAAAAAAAGAAAACCTCCTAAAATGGCTATGATAAAACATTACATTTCTTTTACTGGGTTGCGAAAATGTACAATGTAAAAAGGCATCAGCCCATCGAAATCCAAGAGGATTTGTTTCCAGCTGAAGAAAATGAAAAACAAGTTCTCTAAACTAGGTCCACATTTGATGTTCCTGTTTGACGTTTTCACATTGCCAAGGGTCTAATCCTTCTCATTATAAAGATATCCCATTTATAGTAAATGCATGCAACATAGCACATTATACACTTCTACAGCTATGCTGTTGTTTTTAAAAGAACAGAATGTTCTCTTGTAACCGAAGAACTGTCCTGTCCTGTCTAAATAACTTCGATTCTATTTGCATGGAATACTTATTTTGATTAATTCCAAGGTAAAATCAGGTGGAGACTAGTCTTTTTGCAAACTCAGCTGTCTCTTGTGTGAATATTAACCTGGAGGGGAAAGGATTAAGACAGAGAGAGTGACTGACAGTGGTTCCACCACAAAATTGCGGAGGACAAAATCGCGCTCGACGAAAGCGCGCATTTGACGTCATCACAGCACGACGAAAACATCGCGCTGTGATCGAAAAATGTAAAAATAAAGCAAAAACCTTACCGTAACCCCCCCAAACCTAACCCTAAACCTAACCCTAAACCTAACCCTTAACCTAACCCTAAATCTAACCCTAAACGTAACCCTTAACCTAACGCTAAACCTAACGCTACCCTTAACCTAACGCTAAACGTAACCCTAACGCTCTAAACCTAACCCTTACCTTTATGTGAATCGGCTTGCTTTAATTTTATTTTTATTTCAATTTTTAATTTTTTTCGTCGCGCTGTGATGACGTCAAATGCGCGCTTTCGTCGAGCGCGATTTTGTCCTCCGCGTTTTTGACGGGTCACGACTGACAGTCACTTATTTCTAATGGGCTATGGGGTGTGTGTGTGGACTGCCCTATCTGAAAACCTGAATTAGTTTTGAGTCAGGAAAAACACGACTTCCATTCCCCACCAGAGCTGAAGAAGCAAGGGACCTTGAAGGTCTTCTAGTCCAACCCCACTTCTTAGGCAGGAAACCCTACACCACTTCAGACAAATGGATAGCTAACATCTTCTTAAAAACGTCCAGTGTGGGAGCATTCATAATTTCTGGAGGCAAGTTGTTACACTGATTAATTGTTCTAATTGTCATATCTCCTAAGGAGAAATATCTGCTTAGTTCTAAGTTGCTGCTCTCCTAGATTAGTTTCCACCCATTGTTTCTTGTCCTGCCCTCAGGTGTGTTGGAGAACAGTTTGACTCCCACTTCTTTGTGGCAGCCCCTGAGATATTGGAACACTGCTATCATGTCTCCCCTAGTCCTTCTTTTCATTAAACTCGACATACCCAGTTCTTGCAACTGTTCTTTATATGTTTTAGCCTCCAGTCCCCTAATCATCTTTGTTGCTCTTCTCTGCACTCTTTCTAGAGTCTCCGCATCTTTTTTTACATCGTGGCCACCAAAACTGGATGCTGTATTCCAAGTGTGGCCTTACCAAGGCATTATAAACGTCACGTGATCTTGATTCTATCCCTCTGTTTATGCAGCCTAGAACTGTTATTGGATAGCCAACATCTTCTTAAAAATGTCCAGTGTTGGAGCATTCACAACTTCTGGAGGCAAGTGGTTCCACTGATTAATTGTTCTAATTGTCAGGAAATTTGTCCTCAGTTCTAAGTTGCTTCTCTCCTTGATTAGTTTCCACCCATTGCTTCTTGTCCTACCCTCAGGTGCCTTGGAGAATAGTTTAACTCCCTCTTCTTTGTGGCAGCCCCTGAGATATTGGAATGCTGCTATCATGTCTCCCCTAGTCCTTCTTTTCATTAAACTAGACATACCCAGTTCGTGCAACAGTTCTTCATATGTTTTAGCCTCCAGTCCCTAAATTTCTTGGATGAGAAGCGAAACATCTTCAAAGAAAAGTCCAGTTGCCTCTTGAAAAAGCACTTTTTGGGTTAGGGAAAACAGTTCTGAGACAAATTGATTGGTGGCTGACTCAACTTCCTATGTTCTTGTTCACCCAAGCATGTGTTACTTCTAGTAGAGAGTCATCCAGGAATATGTGATTATGGACAATGCACCAGAGGGAGCACACAGTGTGTAACTAGTGAGATTAGATGAGACGCGGCCGCATGAGGCTTCTTGTAACAATTCCTAGAAGCCCGTAGATTATAGCCGTGAAGCACCTTTAATTAAAAGGTAATATGATGATTGCCGTACAGTTAAAATATGTTGTCAATAATCACATGCCTTGAATTATATAACCAAGCTAGTAAAGAGTACTGGAGAATTGCGTCATAGCACTGCTAAAACCGGCCCATAGCTTTTGAGCATTGTTGATAGTAAGCTTTAGAGCAGGGGTGTCAAACTTGATTGCATTGAGGGCCGTATCAGGGTTGTGTTTGACCTAGGGGGTGCTGGAGGGTGGGGCATGGCCAGAGTGGGCATCACCAGGGTTGGGCGTGGCCAGCTTCAAATCATTTATGGCAGGGGCACCTGTGGCGCTCTGCCAGAGAAAACAGGCTCCCGTGCTACAAGAGCCGAGGTGGTGCAGTGGTTAAATGCAGCACTGCAGGCCACTTCAGCTGACTGCAGTTCAGCAGTTTGGCTGTTCAAATCTCACCAGCTCAGGGTTGACTCAGCCTTCCATCCTTCCGAGGTGGGTAAAATGAGGACCCGGATTGTTGTTGAGGGCAATATGCTGACTCTGTAAACCGCTTAGAGAGGGCTGAAAGCCCTATGAAGCGGTATATAAGTCTAACTATTGCTATTGCTATTTTCGGCTGGGGCAGCCTCCTGCAACCATCTGCCAGCCAAAATGGAGTTGAGGGTGGGAGGATGCGTGGCCCTCGTGAGCGACGTTTTTGGCCTGGATGGCTACCTTCATCCCTCTGCCAGTGAAAACCGGAACTTGGGAGGGCCGCGCATAGCACTCGTGACCTCTGTTTTCAACTGGGATGGCCTCCTGCAATGCTCTGCCAGCGAAAAACAGAGATCATGGGGGTGGGGGTGGCGGGGAGCACACCATTTTCATTGGCAGAGGCACCACAGGCTGGACCTTCGCTGTTTCCAGGGTGACCTCGCGGGCCACATCTAAGCCCCCAGCAGGCTATAACTGGCCCCCGGTTCTTGAGTTTGACACCCCTGCCTTAGGATTTCTCACCTACTTGGTAGATGAGAATCAGCATATTAGCCGTATAAGAACATGATTAACTTAGAAAATAAACAGCAATGCTATTTGCGTAGGAAAATGATTTTTGATTTCCGGAATAGATAATGGAGAGTAGGTCTCTAAACAACTGCATGGGTATAGCCCATATTTAATTAACCTTAATAAGTATATGTGCATAAGGGATGCGGTGGCTCAGTGGCTAAGACGCTGAGCTTGCTGATCAGAAGGTTGGCAGTTCAGCAGTTCGAATCCCTAGCGCCGCATAACGGAGTGAGCTCCCGTTACTCGTCTCGGCTTCTGCCAACCTAGCAGTTTCAAAGCATGAAAAAATGCAAGTAGAAAAATAGGAACCACCTTTGGTGGGGAGGTAACAGCGTCTCGCGCGCCTTCGGCATTTAGTCATGCCAGCCACATGAACATGGAGACGTTCCATCCCCCTCCCACCAAAATCAATGCATTTCAATTCAATCAGAATAGAGTTGGAAGGGATCTTGGAGGTTCTTCTAGTCCAGCCTCCTGGACTAGAGACCCTATACCATTTCAGATGTACCCATGTCCAGTCTTTTCTTTAAAACCTCCAGTGATGGGAGTACCCACAACTTCTGAAGACAAGCCATTCCACTGATTAATTGTTCTCACTGTTAGAAAGTTTCTCCTTAGTTCCAAGTTGCTTCTCTCTTTGATCGAGTAGTTAGTTTCCATCCATTGCTCCTTGCCTTCCTTTTGGTGCTTTGGAAAATAAGTTGACTCTCTATTCTTTGTGGCAGCCTCTCAAATACTGGAATGCTGCTATCATGTCCCCCCCTAGTGCTTCTTTTCTGTAGACTGGCTGTAGGAAGTTATCACCCAGCCCTATCCCAGAAAAAATGAAATATCCTAGGAAATATTGAAAAGGCAGAATATATGTCTGGATGTGAAAAGTAAGAAACATGTTTTAAAAGACAGAATGGCTGCCTGTAGCTTTCTGCCCATCCCCACTTTGTCAATGGGCCATTAAGAAGGCCAAGCTAGTCCCTTTACATAATAAAGACTTCTCCACTTCAGCTCCAGGGGGATGGGATTAAAGCATGATAATATTGGCCCCAGCTCACCCCATGGCATCTGAGATACTGTAGCACAGTATCTGTAGCACAAAAAAAGAAGTTATTATGGGTCTTACCATTACTTCTAAATGAAGTCCATCCGCTGCTCCTTCTGAACAAAGGCATCTATGGTAGAATTTTTCGTTATCTTCTTTTAATTTTAAAAGTCTCTCTGTCTCAATGGCGATCGTGGCCAGAGAAGAAAGTTGTCCTTGATTGGTCTTGTTCTGACTGTTATGTTTTTAGTCTCTTCGGTGCTGAGAATGACCGCTCCACCGATACTGTCGTAGCTGGAACCGTGAGCACAAGCTGAAGCAACTTTGTGGCCTGAGGAACAGTCTGAATGAGATCTTTCTGGGCCAAAAAGCTAAGAAGCTGTGCAGGAGATTTGCATGCAGGGTATGCAGAACTATTAGATATTACATTAACTGTCACCATTAGAGTCCAAATTTGAATTTACAAACGGCATACCAATAAGAGTTAGGCTGTTAGCTTTCTCCTTTTCCCCCCCTTTTTGTCCAGGAGGATGGTTTCTTCAACCTGGTCTACCCAAAAACAAATTAACCAAAGGCTTCAATGATCAATTAAATGTCTGTGGAAAGCTACCACTTTTATGATACTTGAGTTCCAGGAATACAAAGCCTACAGCTGGGAAAGCAGCTGTTTTCTCTATAAGCTGAACCAATGGGTGCTGAAAATAAAACGGCTTCTGGTTAACATCTTACCAAAAAAATAAAAATAAAAAACCCATAGAGAAAGGAAAGAACCCTCATCGTTTCGTATAACTTATTTTTCTCCGCTCTTCTTCGCTGGAAGGGAAGACTTCATTAAGAGACCAACAGGAAAGGCATGCCACCCACAGCTACATACAGTAATTGTGTCCCATTTTCAGAACAATGACTGCACTTTTATGACTTAGCTTTTTCCCTTTAAAGCTTGATGCTCCGGCCCTTCCTTTCCTTTCTCACGACACTATAAGTCAGTCATTTTTGGTCATTGCGTGCCGAAAGCATCATGCCTGCACCCATAATGCATTGCGCGTGTGACACACACACACACACACCCTGCACCCCACCCCTTGCGCATGTGAGTGAGCTCTCGTTACTTGAGATTCTATTCTATTCTATTCTATTCTACCCTACCTGTTTTGATCCCCCTCCGTACGGTGAGGCACGCCGACACAAGATTCTGCTAGACAATCTATTCACAGTAAATTAACACATCGACAAGACTTTGGCAGCAACCCAGACTTCCACAGGTAAGAAATACACACAAGAGCTTCTGCAGCTTTAGTATATTAGTTGTGTCCTGCAAACAGCCTCCTCCCAAAGTCTCTTCTTATATACTCTCTTGGGAGGAGCCTAATCACAACCACCTGGCCCCAATTATCTTCTGTATCTCCGTAGTTGCTGTCGGCACTTACCTGCCCGTCTTTGCCTGGCGTCCGGGACCAACTCCCTTAGCTCCTCCCCACTGCTCCAGGGCCTGACGTCAGGGACCAACTCCCTTTGGCTTTCACCGCTGCTCCACGCCTCAGGCGCCTCCTGGTGGCCAACCAGCCTCTCTGGTCCCTGCTCAGAGTCTGAACCCTGTCCAGGGTCCTCCACATCTTCCACAGCCGACTCATAGGGTCCCTCGCTATCGGAGTCTGTTTGCAGCTCCAACGGCTCCTGCTGGGCCACAATCTATCTATCTATCATCTATCATCTATCATCTGGATGGATGGATGGATGGATGGATGGATGGATGGATGGATGGATGATAGAGGATAGATAGATAGATAGATAGATAGATAGATAGATAGATAGATAGATAGATCTCTTCCATGGGGCAGAGATAAGCAAAAGTTGAGCTCATCCTTTGGATGAAAAGTGGCTGTCGTATTTCTGTACATCTGTTGCAGTTGGCTTTCTTAACCTGTTGGGTAGGGTTTTTTTTTAAACAAAAATGACGCAATTTTTATAACGCTGGGTTGGATTCAGTTGGAACTGAAAGTGGGTGGGGACTGTTCTGACCAGGGCTTCCCAAGAGCATGAAGCAAAACCTTTTATTAATTGACTGTGAATTCTGCTCATTCAGATCCAGCAAAGTCTTTCAAGGGAGGATTTACAGTCACAGACCTTATCTGGCTTGGAGAGCTGCCAGGCCGATATCTGCAGAACTTGGCAAGGAGTCTCATAGAGTCACAAACTAATTAAGCGAACTAATGGTCTCCTGAAAACTCCACTCCCCTTTAGCTCCTCTTTTATTCCCTCTGGGAGGGGCCATGCATCGTTCACCTGTGACCTTTCTCCCAAGTCGACCCATGTTCTTTAGCTGTTCCCTTCGTCTGGCAACTCTGCTCATGCACACACTGGGTACAGGCTCCAGCTGTTCGTCTGCCTCACTGATGTCTGACTCTGAAGGCAGCTGAGAACTATCAGATGGCTCTGGCCCCCTCTCTGCCTCCAACACAGAGCCCTCATCAGAGCCTCCCCCAGACTCCAGGACTGGCCCATCTTCCTCCCCAACCTCCTCACTGCCCGAATCTGCTGCCAGATCCACTGGTGGGCCACAACAGAAACCGTGTAAGGCACAATGAGTTCACTTTGCAAGGACTTGGTCCCATTTGATCTGCTGGGAGACTCGGTTGCCTGCAGATCTCATGTTTCACTTTAAAACATCCCCCGGCACTGATGGAGTCACAGGAAAAATATTGCAGTTCCCCCCCCTCCCAAAAAAGCATTTGTCAGCTCCCCAGGCTCAGGTCGGTTGTGTATCACATGACATGTTTACCACAATTAATTGTGGTGTATGGAATTAATCCCATTTTTCTTAGTTTGCATAATATCTTGCACCATAAATGTACCACAAAGACTGAATTCTCACAACACTCAGCCCTAAAATATGGCTGGCTGGCTTAGATTATTTAGCTTTGGTCCATATTTGTATTTCCTCCAGAAATTTCTTCTAATTTCTTTCCATTTGTGCTATGTCTGAGTTTGGCACCTTTACTTATTTTGCATCAGCTTCTCTTTTTAATAAGTTTACTTTCCTGTAACTTTCAGCCCAAGAAGCAACCATTATCACTGGAAATGTTGACACAGATGTGCGTACATTAACTTTTAATAACCTATTAGTTGTAGAAGGCACTCTAAAATCTAAAATAGGCTGTCTTTTGCCTATTTCTTTACACTACGAGTGACGCAGCGGCTCTGGCTAAGATGCTGAGCTTGTCGATCAGAAAAGTCAGCAGTTCGGCGGTTCGAATCCCTAGCGCCGCGTAACGGAGTGAGCTCCTGTTACTTGTCCCAGCTTCTGTCAACCTAGCAGTTCGAAAGCATGTAAAAAATGCAAGTAGAAAAATAGGAACCACTTTTGGTGGGAAGGTTACAGCGTTCTGTGTGCCTTCGGTGTTTAGTCATGCCGGCCACATGACCACGGAGACGTCTTCAGACAGCGCTGGCTCTTCGGCTTTGAAACGGAGATGAGCACCGCCCCCTAGAGTCAGGAAGAACTAGCACGTATGTGCCAAGGGAACCTTTACCTTTGGCTTTCATAGCCCATGAATGTGACTAGAAGAGCAATTGTTGGAAGAAAAATCCATCCGGTTCAGTCCCAAGCTGGGAGAAAGATACTAGAATCATGGAGGCTGCTTGGAAAGATGGTTTGCAGATGAAGCAGAAGCCCATGTGATTCTGGGCAGCTGACAGAATGGAGTTGACAGTGGGTGGGTTTTTATACCTTCTTTTGAAATTTGTATTTGAGCTTCCTGTTCCTGTGCAAGAACATGCCCTTCAATATTCTATTGGCTGTTTGACATATTCCTATGGGGGTCATGTAGGGGTCATAGCTGGCTCTATGGGCAAAAGAGGAAATGCAAATCCTAGGTGTTTGTCTGAGCTAATCTGGACAACCTCTGGCTTGTTGTTTATCTGAGCTCCCAGGTGAAGTTTGGACTGCTCTGGGATGGTGCAATGAAGGTGATTTTGTGTTCTGAAAGGGTGTTCGGCAATTCCTATTGTGGCTAATGATTTTCATCCTGTGTTGGATCTTGGGTGAGGGGCTGCTTCTAACCCTATCACTCTGTTAGCTTTGTTAGCTGCCAAACTTTGCCGCAAGCAGTTTCGAAATACTATCCTGAATGGATTTCTGCCTGCCGCGTTTGCTTTTGCTTATGAATGGAGCCATCTAGATGAGTTGGCTTCCTCTTTCAATGCGCTCTTTATCTCTTAAGTGCTGTGGGCTATTAAGGAAGACTTGGGGGCTGCTTCCTGCCTCTAAAAAAACACACACATTTCTCCATTTCTCATTTAGGAAAACGTAACGTTCTGCCTTTTTAAAAACATTCCTCAAAAGTATGCGCGCTTTGGGGGCTTCCCACGGAACCATCTCCCAAAGTGGATCATTCCCGGAGGCAGCGCCTTCTTCAAAGCCAGAAATACCCCCAGGGCTTTGCCCACAGTTCATGGCCAAGCAAGCGTGCTGTGCTGCCCTTTCCATTCAGCCGTGCCTTTTGGCCTTCAGCAGCTGACCCACCTGCCTGGCAAAAGACGAGACGTTCGGACGCCGCAACCCGCTTCTAACTGTCGCCCGCTTACATAATAAGATTGATTACATGCTGTGCCACTGCATTTATGAGGGCAATTAGGAGCCGTGCATATTTTAAGGACTGGTTCAGGATGGGGCACCTGATTTGCTTCTCATGCATGACTGTCTCCGGATGTTCACCAGGGAGAAGCCTGCTGGGGAAGCAATTTTTTGCCTGGAACTGCTGGCATTGCCTGCGCCTCTCGGCTCCTGGATCGTTCTGCTGGGAACCAGCCAGCCACATAGTTCTCCCAAAGGTTAGCCTTGCTCTGCTACCAAACAGCTAGAAGGTTCGGTCGCTTTTATTTAGGGGTGGTTTGAACTGGAGTAAGGGGGTGTGGGGTGGAGGTTTGGGCGAGGGGGCCGGAAGAGAACTGAAATACTATGAAGGCACAAAAGTTCTCAGCACCTGAGACCTCCCCAGACTGAAGATCACTTCTAGAGCGGAGGTAAGCGCTTTCATCTCCGACATGCAGAATAGAGTCGCAGACTTAAAAAGGCCTGAACATGCAGGATACTGTTGAATATGCAAGTTGCCATTTGCCTAAGACTTGTTTCTACAACTTGCTAAATAGCACAGATAAAGTCTTCTGCCAAATACTTCTGTGTATATATAGCATCTTTTGTTTCGGAACAGATACCTTTCCAGAACTATATGTACAGTCAAATCATAATGGACGGTTCCTTCCTTCCTTCCTTCCTTCCTTCCTTCCTTCCTTCCTTCCTTCCTTCCTTCCTTCCTTCCATTCTGATAATGAATAGAGTGGGGGGGGGAGGGGAGAGGAGAGGAGAGAAGAGAAGACGTTGGAAGGACCTTGGAGGTCTTCTAGTCCAACCCTCTGCTCAGCCAGGAAATCCTATACCACTTCAGACATCTCTTCTTGACAACTTCCAGTGTTGGGGCATCCATAACTTCTGGAGACAAGTTGTTCCATTGGTTAATGGTTCTACCTAACTGTCAGGAAATTTCTCCTTAATTCTAGGTTGCTTCTCTCCTTGAGGTTAATGGAGACTACAATGCATTTTCTTAAAATTAAAACACTGATTTATTTTATTTTATTTTATTTTTATTTAATGTTTGTGTAAGATATATATTGCTTTCTGAACCGGGAAGTGTTTAGCTTTCTGGTTCTGTAGATAAATACTTAAAACTGAAGGGATATATTCACCACATGAGGTGTGTCACTGATGGAGTTGCAACCTGCAAATTATTTGAAAAGGGGCCCTGTTGGGACTGGCTGACCAGAAAGTTGCATAAGATATTAGTCTGAATGTAAGAATATTCTCTCTTCTGGTCTATAAAATTACTAAAAGCCTGCAGTGTTGCTCCTGTTACTAGTTTTGCCCAAATAAACAAATACATAAAGGGCTGAGGATAGATATATAGATGATAGATAGATGATAGATAGATGATAGATAGATGATAGATGATAGATAGATAGATAATAGATAGATAGATAGATAGATAGATAGATAGATAATTGATAGATAGATAGATAGATAATAGATAGATAGATAGATAGATAGATAGATAGATAGATAGATAGATAGATAGATAGATAGATACATGTATACATACATACATACATACATACATACATACATACATACATACATAATAGATAGATAGATGATAGATAGATAATAGATAGATAGATAGATAGATAGATAGATAGATAGATAATAGATAGATAGATACATACATACATAATAGATAGATAGATAGATAGATAGATAGATAGATAGATACATAATAGATAGATAGATAGATGATAGATAATAGATAGATAATAGATAATAGATAGATAATAGATAGATAATAGATAATAGATAGATAGATAGATAGATAGATAGATAGATAGATAGATAGATAGATAGATAGATAGATAGATAATAGATAGACAGACAGACAGACTTACTTACAAAAATAAAACTGCCATACAAAAGCCAATAAACCCCTAATGTCCCAGTGACCACTTGATGAGCTTCACCTCCCCTAGAGGTCTCCAGGCCTGCTGGCAAAACCGTGTCTTCAGGGTCTTTCAAAAGAGCATCAATGTGGGGGGCCAATCTTATCTCCTCAGGGCTGATGTTCCACAGGGAGGGAGCCAGGGGTGAACTGCTAGGGGTTCACCCCGCTTCACGAGAACCGGTAGCTAATGTTATGGCCAGTTCGGAGAACCTCCCCTGTTTGGCCCCACCCACCACGCCCCTCCCAGGAGTCTCCACGCGGCTCTGCCGTAATGCAGGGTCCACACGGAGGCTCGGGGAGGGGAAAATCAGGCCTCCCAGAAGGCCTCCGGAGCCTGCGGGAGGACGCTTTTGCCCTCCCAGAGGTTCGAGAAAAGCCTCCAGAACTTGGAGAAGACGAAAATGCGCCCTCCCCCTGCCATGGTGCAGGAGACCAACTAGGCCGTGTCCACCATGGCCACACCTACCCAGCAACCGAGCAGAGAATCCGTTGCTGAGATTTTTGAAGCTCACCCCTGGAGGGAGCCACCACCGAGAAGATCCTTCTTGGTCTCAATAGATGGACCTCCTTAAGAGTGGAGACCGTAAGATTCTCTACCTCCCTGCTCTGATGGTTGGGTAGATATAACTGGGAAAAGAGGATCTTTCAATAACCTGATCCCAGGCCATGTAGGGATTTGAAGGTGACAACCAGCACATTGAATTAGATCCAGAAGCAAATTGGCAGCCAATACAGCTTCCACAAGAGAGGTAACACTTGTACAAATCTAGGCTTGCACAAAACCAATGCAGAATTCCTCATTTTGAACGATTTGAAGTTTCCAGATACTTTTCAAGGGCAGCCCCATGTAGAAACTTTTTCAAGTCCAAACTCTTTGGGGCAAAATAACTAAACTTTTTAAAGACATACAGTATATGTACACTCATCTTCTATTTTTTTAAATGTCATAAGAGAAAGGAATTAAAAAGTTGACCTACTCCTCCTATAACAGGAAAACTATCTCCTGAAAAGCATAGGTAGAAATGCTGGCCAGTTCAGTTTAAAGCAGATGGAGCGTGGGAAAATCTGGCACAGATTAGGCCTCCTCCGAATTCCATGTGCCGGCCAATGTCGGCTGGCAACTCCTTGGGGGAGAGCCTTCTCTGTGGCTGCTCCGGCCCTCTGGGATAATCTCCCCGTTGAGATCCGGACCCTTACCACCCTTCCGGCCTTCCGGAAAGCAACTAAGACCTGGCTGTTTCGGCAGGCCTGGGGCTGTTGAAATTTCCAGCCACATTCAAAGTTTGTGATTGTTGTTATATTTTACATTGTTTTGTCTTTCTATTTTGTACCCTCTTCCCCTTTGAGAATGTGAGCCACCCTGAGTCCCTCGGGAATAGGGCGGCATACAAATTAAATAAACCTCAAACCTCAAACCACATTTTTTTTTCCACAAGTGATTTTCACCTAGCTGAAGAATGAGTTTGGAAGAGGCTTTTGCTAGTCAAATCCCAAATCACTTTAGATAGGCATAATCTACTTATCTTGAATGTCTGGACTAAAATATTCCAACATTCAACCTAATTGCAAAAGCTAGAAGAATATAAGGCATGTATCATTTCTTAATATACACTAATTTATACTAGGTTAAGGGATTAAATCAGTGTGTCTCAACCTTAGCAACTTTAAGAGATGTGGACTTGGGAAATTCCAGGAGTTGAATAAATAATAATGAAAGGTGAAACTAATTACTGAATAAATGAATACATTAATTTTAAAGTAGCTCTCAGGACTTGCTTTTTTAATACAGTATTCAGCAAAAAATACAGCACCATTTAAAAAATAAAATACTTCAATGTCTTATACCGTGTTTCCACGAAAAAAAAGATAGGGTCTTATATTCTTTTGACCCCCAAAATAAGCACTTGGCCTTATTTTTGGGGAGGTCTTATTATTTTTGAGGTACAGGAGATCAGTGTGGTCACCTCATGGCTGCTGCTGTGTTGCAATATTTTCAGGGAGGGCTTATTTTGGGGGGAGGGCTTATATTAGCGCATGCACTCAAAAGCCCAATTGGGCTCATTATCCGGGGAGGTCTTATTTTCAGGGAAACAGGGTACTAACATCTTTTACACTTGGCATTGACACTCTTGTCAAACTCAATGCAAATTCAACGGTCTTTAGATCTGGCCCGCAGGGCTGCCCTATAAACAGCAAAGGACCGATTCATGGTGCCCCTGCCAGTGAAAATTGCTAGGGAGGGCCGTGTGCCGTCTTCCCGGACTCCGTTTTCAGCCTCGATGGCATCCTGCAGCCCTCTGCCAGTGAAAATGGAGTTCGGGGGGATGCGTGCGGCCCCCCTCAAGCCCCATTTTCGCTGACAGAGGCCTAATAAACAAAAGCAAAACAAAGGGAGAAATTTTTTCCTCTTTTGTATTTGAGCATCCAAGAAGGGGCAGGAAGGGAGAAAGGGAAAGACCAAGAAAAGGAAGGGAGGATGGGAAGAGAGCAAGGAAGGAAAAATAAGGAAATGGGAAGGAAGAAGAAAAGAGAATGAAGAGGGAAGGAAAAAGGGTAGGTTAGGTTTAGGTTTATTAGATTTATATGCCACCCTTCTCCCCAGGACTCAGGGCGGCGTACAACTTTAAATGAAACACATAATACAAAAGTTTAAAAAAAAGAAAAGGAAGGAAGGAAGGAAGGAAGGAAGGAAGGAAGGTTATAATGAGAGGGAGGGAGGGTCTGAGGGAAGTCCTGTTTTAGCACTTGGCCACCACAGGTGCCCCGACATGAGTGATGTCAAGCTGGCCACCCCCACCCCCAGAGGTGGCTTCCTACCAGTTCGCACCAGTTCGGTAGAACCGGTTCGTCAAATCTACCAAACCGGTTAGAAGAGGTTCCACCAGTGGACCCGGAAAGCAGGCCACACCTACAGAAGAGGTTCCAAACTTTTTGGAAACCCACCACTTGCTCTCTCTCTCTCTCTCTTTCTCTCTCTCTCTCTCTCTCTCTCTCACACACACACACACACACACACACACACACACTCACACAGAGAGAGAAAGAGAAAGGAAGAAATAAAGAAAAAAGAAAAAAGAAAGAAAAAGTGAGAGATGAAAGAAAAAAAGGAAAAAGGGACAGAGAGACAAAAGGAAGGAAAGAGAGAGAGAGAAAGAAAGAAAGAAAAGAAAGAAAGAAAGAAAGAAAGAAAACACATGGCCGGCAAGCCACTCCCACCAGGTCACATGGCCAGCAAGCCACTCCCACAAAGGAGGCCACACCCACAGAGTAGGTTCGAAAAAAATTTGAAACCCACCACTGCCCACCCCAGTCTTCAGAGGTCAATCACATGCGGCCCTCAATAAAATAAAATTTGACACCCCTGCTATAGGTCAAAATGATAAAAGTTTCAAGCTTGTGCATGCTTATTTATGCCTGTATTCCAACTGTATTCCAACTGCACTCAGTGAATTTTATTTGTGAATACTTAAGAATCAGCATCTAATGTGCCCAGGTAGAATTTTGGCTGCTTGAGAATAGAGACAAGAATGCTTTGGAAATCATTGCCATAGATTTGAAAAACATGATCTATTATTGTATAACGTCATATTTAAGCATCCCAAAGGACAGAGAGTTATTCTACCTCACGGATGTTAGCACAGGTCCAATAACTTTTTTTTTTTTTTTTTTTTTACAAAAAGGCAATTGGTTCTGCCTTTCTTCTTTGATATTGCTGGTCTTTAAAATCAAAATTTCCCAATTAAATTCTTTTTAAATATGTAATTGCTACTACGTTCACACAATTTTCTTTATAATATACCCTTTTTAAAGTGCAGTTTGAGTGAATTTTTCTTTTTTCTTCTTTGAAAATAATTTGTACTAAACTTATCAAAACGTAAAATACAAATGAAAATAGTGGGAAACAGGAACGGGGGAAAGGGTTAGGGTTAGGGTTCATTGAGGGCCGTATCAGGGTTGTGATTGACCTTGGGAGGGGGGGCAGGGGGGCATGGCCGTATGCATGGCCAGCTTGATGCCACTTGTGTTGTGGGCACCTGTGGTGGCCCGGGAGGGCTGAGGGATTTCCATGACAGCCTCCAGCAGCCCTATGCCAGCGAAAACGGGCTCTGTTTTCAGCCGTGACAGCCTTCTGCTGCTGCTAGTACAGGCAACATGGGCCAGTCCTTTGCTGTTTTGGGGGCAGCCCCGCAGGCCAGATCTAAGCACCCCATGGGCTGGGCCTGGATCCGGCCTGTGAGTCTTGAGTTTGACATCCTTGGTTTACAGTATCACTATTTATGACGGTTCCACCACAAATGCGCGTACGAGAAAAGCGCATGTGACTAAAGCGCAGTGACAAAACCGCGCCATCAAAACTGCGGAGACGAATGAGCGCTGAAGCGCGCCGACAACAGCGCGCCAACAGAAGCGCGCTGTAACCTAACCCTAACCCTAAACCTAACCCTAAACCTAACCCTAAACCTAACCCTAACCCTAAACCTAACCCTAAACCTAACCCTAAACCTAACCCTAAACCTAACCCTAAACCTAACCCTAAACCTAACCCTAAACCTAACCCTAAACCTAACCCTAAACCTTACCTTAACTTAAATCGCGCTTCTGTCGGCGCGCTGTTGTCGGCGCACTGTTGTCGGCGTGCTTTTGACATCGCGGTTTTAGCGCCGCGGTTTTGTCGGCGCGCTTTTGACGTTCGCGGTTATGTCGTGCCACGATTTATGACATGGTTTTTAAGATATGAATTACAGTAGAATGAGGTTTATTCATGGAAATCTAGCTTCATACAAACGTAATAGTCATTTCTAATGCTTACTTATTAAAATATTATGTGTTCAGATATGCCCCAATGGAATTTTGATCTCTATTGGACAGCCCATTATTGTTAAAGTAGCCTTCATACCTAAGATTTGAAAGACAAAAGGAGAACTTTATAGCTGACTAAATGCTTAAGATTCCAACTGCTTCCAGTTATATACTGCTTTGGATAGCGAGTCACTTTGGATGGCGAGATGGATGGCATATAGCAATAGCAATAGCAATAGCAGTTAGACTTATATACTGCTTCATAGGGCTTTCAGCCCTCTCTAAGCGGTTTACAGAGTCAGCGTATCGCCCCCGCAGTCTGGGTCCTCATTTCACCCACCTCGGAAGGATGGAAGGCTGAGTCAACCTTGAGCCGGTGAGATTTGAACCGCTGAACTGCAGATAGCAGTCAGCTGAAGTGGCCTGCAGTACTGCACTCTAACCACTGTGCCACCTCAGCTCATATACATTTAACAAATAAATAAATATATGAATTCTAGACTGGAGGTGCTTATTACATGTACAAGACCGCGAGAATGTATTTATTTATTTATTTATTACCACACCTCATCGCAATCCAAGATTGTATTGCTCAATCGAGACTTCAGAAAAATGTAAGCAACATATAAGTAGAATAAATAAACAGAAAACCAGTTGAATGCAGCTTAGTAATGCTTCAGTGTTCAGTAAACCCACAAAACCACTATATGATCTAGCAAACCAGGAAGCTCTTAAAGTCTTTCACAACCGCTTATACAATACAGCTGCAGTTAACAATATATGGGTGTGTGTATATTTTTTGAGTAGCTAACACCAACATTGCCACCTTCTAAACAACAAGACAAGTTAGAAAAAAAATATTCCGAACATTTTTTGAACTTTGCTATTTCTCAGAACTTCCAGCAATAATATATTATTGAGGAAAAAACAATAATTGTTCTTTTTAACTGCAATTTTGGGAGCAAAACTACTGTATTTTCTCCAAAATAGGACAGGGTCTTATTTTCTTTTGAAACCCCCCCAAAATAAGCACTTGGCCTTATTTTCAGGAGGTCTTATTATTTTTGAGGTGCAGGAGGCGGCGAGCGTGGTCACTGCTGCAATATTTTCGGGAAGGGGTTATTTTAGGCAGTGTTTTCAAAGAAGATAAAGATGGGTGCTTATCAGCCTTATCCCGAAGGATTTTGGCAGCCTGCTGTAGAACTCTTTACTATTATTTGGAACTCATTATGGGCTGTGAATGAATATAATTCACAGCCTTTGAAATAAAAAGAGAGTTTTCAGAGTATCAGCCGCACCTTTTCCCCCTCAAAAATGAGGCTGAAAATCTGGGTGCATCTTATACACTGAATACAGCATTCTTGGCCTCCCAAAACCCTGCCCCCTTCACCAAAATGGCCGTGCAGAGCCTTTAGGAGGCTTTCAGAGTGCTCCTGGGGGCTGGGGAGGGCAGAAATGTGCAAAAAACAGGCCTTTTTTTTGCTCAATTTTGCCCCCCCCCAGCCCCCAGGAGTACTCTATAAGCCTCCTAAAGGCTATGCATGCCCCCACTTTTTTTTAAAAAAAAAAAGAGTGCCGTTTTGGGGAGGTCTGCAGAGCACAAAAACATTTTTAAAAAATTTGCCTGTTCAAAATCTTGGTGCGTCTTATACTCCGAAAAAGATGGCAATCATGCACGTTTTACTGTATCAGGAAGCTTAGGTCAGAACAGCATGTAAATAAGACATTTTAAAAAGTGTCTTTGCAAATCCTATTTAGAAATTCAGTTTTGCAATAGCAGTGAAGGAATAATGGTGAACATGCCATGTTTATGCATAGACATCTTCACTGCTAGTAACAAACACATTAATTTCACTAAGGGATGATTATTCCAGATGGCCAAATCTCTTGAGAACAAAACTAAGGGGATTTTAACCATCTTTTATGATACCTAAATCCCCAGCTTTTCCACAGCTAACTTTGCCATTGTCCCTCTTCCCTTTTGGATATATTTCTTCCCAGAAGCTCATAGCCATCTCCAGGGAACTATAAGCAGCTCTTTCCAATCTTTGCTGACCCAGTTCCCCAATTGTTCACCCCAAAATAGGGACTTGTCATTTGCCGTTCACAAAAAAAATGCTGTTATCTATCTACTAGGATGTACAGAGTTAACCAAGAGATTTGGGGTGGGTGCAGGGCTGGGTTTCTCGCCCCGTTCCAACTGGATCGGTTGGAACGAGGCCGGCGGCGTCCTCGCGCATGCACGCGGCGTCCTCGCGCACGCATGCGGCGTCCTCGCGCACGCATGCGGCATCCTCGCGCACGCACGCAGCGCGTGCATGCGTACTAGCGTCTGCGCGATGCTCCAGCTGCTCCTGGAGGATCACGCAGGTGCTGTATGCGTTCTGCGCATGCGTGGAAAGCGCAGAATTTGTAAAAAACGGGTAAGGAGCGGGCGCGGGTGTGCGGGCGCGTGTGGGCGCGGGGGGGGGGCTTTGCTGTTCCTGGAAGTTACTTACTTCCGGGTTCGGCGACCAACCGGATCGCAGGGACCGGTGCGAACCGGTCGAAACCCACCCCTGGGTGGGTGGATCCTGCCCCTTGCTTGTGCCTCTTCATCCTGGGGATCTCAGCCAACGAATCCTAGAGTCCAGATTCCGTGTGGCTGAAACATGCCGAAACATCGATTTCCTTTTCATAAACAGCCGAACTGACCTGACGGGAGAGGCTATATTTCAGCCTGTAAATTGCGGAAGAGAGAATCATATGCTTGGTGTCAGTTGGATGAATTGGAGTGAGAGATGATGCTGCATCTTCTTCCAAACCTCAGATATTGACTCATGGAGATGACTTTGCAAATAGGTATGGAGTGCTTTGCCTGCTCAACATCCTCTTTGGCACAAAGAAAGGTACCGACCTCTAGCAGCCTGTAATAAATGCTGATGAGTTTTTGGACAGCTCACTGGAATCCTTTGAAGCCTCAGGAATGAGGTGGGTTCTTCATGTTCTCCCTGGATGCTGTTAGAGGCTACGCATGTTTATATATCTGGCTAGACCTGACAGGCCAGATTATCTTGGAAGTATATATTAGCATACATTTTTTTTTTTAGAATCCTGCAATAACGCAGGGATGGGATTCAAAAATTTTAGCAACCGGTTCTCTGACCAGTTGCTGGGTGGGCGTGGCCTACTTGGCCTCCGGCACCACAGTGGGGCGGTGTTTTGCCCTCCCTATGCTCTGGAGGCTGTCTTGTCCCAGCTTCTGCCAACCTAGCAGTTACCTAGCATGTAATAATGCAAGTAGAAAAAATAGGGACCACCTTTGATGGGAAGGTGTTCTGACCCCCTCCTCCATCCAGTAACGAAAGCCGAGACAAGCTTAACTGGAATGTCCTTTAATAACAGACACAAAGACCTCGGTGGCTGAAAGCCAAGCATAACAAACAGATAAGGACCTTGGCAGCAAGTCCGACAAACCTTGGCAGCAATTCAGACAAACCTTGGCAGCAATCCAGCCTGCCAAGTTAGTTACGTTCTCTTTAGTCAATGTGTTGACTTCTGCAAAAGGGGTGTGTCACAAGCAGTCTTTTTTATAGTCTGGAGAGGAGCCTAATGACCACCAGCTGAGCGCAATTACCTCCCGTAATTGCGTAATTGTTCTCGATGCTGAGTAGCTCTTCGATGGCGTGCATCCAGGAACAACTCACTGCTGGTTTCTGGATCACTCTCTCTTGTCTCGTCCCCACTGGTCCAAGGCTCAGGCGCCACCTGGTGGCCAACCAGTCTCTCTGCACCCTGCTCGGAGTCGAAACCCTGTCCAGGGTCCTCCACATCTTCCAGGGCTGACTCATAGGGCCCCTTGCTGTTGGAGTCTGGTGGCAGCTCCAACGGCTCCTGATGGGCCACAATAGCAATAGCAATAGCAGTTAGACTTATATACCACTTCATAGGGCTTTCAGCCCTCTCTAAGCGGTTTACAGAGTCAGCATATTTGCCCCCAACAACAATCCGGGTCCTCATTTTACCCACCTCGGAACAGGAAGGTAACAGCATTCCGTGCGCCTTCAGCATTTAGTCATGCCAGCCACATGACCATGGAGTCGTCTTCAGACAGCACTGGCTCTTCAGCTTTGAAACGGAGATGAGCACCACCCATGTCCTGGGGCCATGAGATCTTCTTTTGTGACCTTCTGAAAAGTAAAGTCGATGGGGAAACCAGGTTCCCTTAACAACTATGTTACTAATTTAACAACCGCAGTGATTCATTTAACAAATACGGCAAGGCAGGTCGTGAAACAGGGCAAAATTCACTTAACAACGGTCTCGCTTAGCAACAGAAATTCTGGGCTCAGTCGTGGTTGTAAGTTGAGGATTACCTGTACACTTCGTAGGTCATAAGATCACCAAACCCACCAGGATAAATTCGGAATAAATAGGGGCCTTGTTCATAACTTGAAACCAATGTGAAAAGAAATCTCCTCTTTCTGAATCCTCAAGATGTAAATATGTATGCCGTAAGATTAACAGTGATGACAGAATGAAGTACAACATGCAGAAGTTACTTCCATTATAAACATAGGCTATAAATAACATAAATAGGTTTTGACCCGTATCCTTTTCTGCCTTTCTCTTATACTTGATATATAAATGGTACATCAAGAGGGGATTCCCCCTGCTCTGTCTTTCCCCCATCCAGTGAAATTAATGAAATTGTCAGGTAACCTTTTAGAGTTTGGATAGCAATGTCTTTCCATACATAAACCAGAGTTTAAAACATAGCGCCACCAGATAGAAAGGAGTCTGTACAGAAGCAGGAAGCACTGATCTCTCTCTCTCTCTCTCTCTCTTTCTCTCTCTCTCTCTGCCTCTGTCTCTTCCTCTCCCTCCCTTTCTCCCTCTCCCTTTCCCTCTCCTCTATCTATCATCTATCTATCTATCTATCTATCTATCTATCTATCTATCTATCTATCTATCTATCTATCTATCTATATCTATCTATCTATCTATCTATCTATCTATCTATCTATCTATCTATCTATCTATCTATCTATCTACCTACCTACCTACCTACCTACCTACCTACCTACCTATCTATCTCTATTTCTGTCTCTATCTCTCTATCTATATCTATCTATCTATCTATCTATCTATCTATCTATCTATCTATCTATCTATCTATCTATCTATCTATTTATGTATCTATCTCTACACATCTACCTCTACCTACCTACCTGTCTATCTCTATCTCTATGTCTCTCTCTCTCTCTGTGTCATCTATCTATCTCTATCTCTATCTCTGTCTGTCTGTCTGTCTGTCTGTCTTTTTTTCTCTATCTATCTATCTATCTATCTATCTATCTATCTATCTATCTATCTATCTATCTATCTATCTATCTACCTACCTACCTACCTACCTACCTACCTACCTACCTACCTACCTACCTACCTATCTATCTATCTATCTCTATTTCTGTCTCTATCTCTCTATCTATATCTATCTATCTATCTATCTATCTATCTATCTATCTATCTATCTATCTATCTATTTATGTATCTATCTCTACACATCTACCTCTACCTACCTACCTGTCTATCTCTATCTCTATGTCTCTCTCTCTCTCTCTCTCTCTCTCTCTCTCTGTCATCTATCTATCTCTCTATCTCTATCTCTGTCTGTCTGTCTGTCTATTTTTCTCTATCTATCTATCTATCTATCTATCTATCTATCTATCTATCTATCTAGGTATTTAGGTATTTTTTTTAAGGTATTTTATTAAGATTTATAGGCCGCCCTTTTCCCTGAGGGGACTCTATCTATCTATCTATCTATCTATCTATCTATCTATCTATCTATCTATCTATCTATCTATCTATCGTGTTTCCCCAAAAATAAGACAGGGTCCTATTTTCTTTTGACCCCCGAAATAAGCGCTAGGTGTTATTATTTTTGAGGTGCAGGAAGCCCCTTCATCTCAGCCCATGGCCCATGGAGAATATTTGTAGCTGAGGATCACATCAGACTAAAAAAGAGAAGAATGGAGATATATATGTCTGCAGTCTTCAAAAAAAAATACCATTCAGTGATTAAGTTCACACATCACCTTAAGCCATAATATAATGTGGTCTGGGTTGGAAGGATAGGCTGTGTAAACCTAGGCTTTATGGATGTTAAACTTGGGTATGTGGCCTAACCTGATGCAGAGATCCAAACATTTTCTGGATGTTTCTAAAACATAGCTTGGCGTGACATGTGGACATGTTTATCATACTTTTCATTATTTGTAACCTGGGATGGCATGTGTATGCCCGTGTGTGGCAGGTGAATAAATAATTGTAGAAGCCATTTTTATTTAGTTTTAATTTGGGGGTGGGGGTGGGATTAATTATATGTGATTATGCAACACTTGAGAACTTCCTCGTTTGATCATGCTGGCTACAATAATTCCTAGCAACTTTATACAAGCTGCAAAGGGATATAGGTTTTTGAGATGTTTGCATTTCACTTCCCCCCCACAACATACACACTTCTCTTGTGCGATATTTATTGCCTCACGGAATTTTCCTAAGGATTGGTGTCCTTTATTGCTGTATTCTATTTTCCCACTGTTTCAGCCATCACTTTCCTTTCCAAGGAAAAATCAACTGATTGAAAGATGGAACGGCTGCATGTTTCTTTCGGCTGATAGAAAGATTTTAGAAACATATTGCAAAATATAGCAATAGCAATAGCAGCTAGACTTATATACCACTTCATAGGGCTTTCAGCCCTCTCTAAGTGGTTTACAGAGTCAGCATATTGCCCCCAACAACAATCCGGGTCCTCATTTTACCCACCTCAGAAGGATGGAAGGCTGAGTCAACCCTGAGCTGGTGAGATTTGAACAGCCGAACTGCAGAACTGCAGTCAGCTGAAGTAGCCTGCAGTGCTGCATTTAACCACTGTGCCACCTCGCTGGCCAACTGGTTTTGGGGTCTCTGATGTGCAAGTGCTGGGAGTGGGGAGCATGCAGGGAGGCTACACATGCATGCACACGGGGGCGGGACACATGTGGGGGGAACACATGCATGAGGGTACACGCATTGCCTTTTGGGGGTTCAGATCAGTGGTGGGTTATGAACGGTACGCCCCGATACGGGCGTACCGGTGCCTGACAGGAACACCAAGTACTGTTCCGGTACGGTGCTCCGGAGGGCCCACCAGCCTGCCCGCGCTCCTTACTGGTATTTGTGCACAGAGTGTACGGCGGCAGTTGGAGTGTCGCGGAGGTGTCGCGGAGCGTCGCGGGGGATAAGTACGCCTCCGCGGGCTGTGTGTGTGCGCGCACCTTCATGTGGTGGGTGCCCAGCCCTGTTGCACCTTACCGGTTGCAACGGGATCCGGAACCCACCACTGGTTCAGGTGTGCATGCGCACATTTGTGTGCCCTTTGGGCACTCAGTCCGGAAAAGGTTCGCCAACACTGATATAGGTGGTTTCCACTGGAGAGGAATCCCTACTTTTCTTCCTAGTCTTTCATGGATATATCTGAGTCTTTCGGTATATTCCATCCGAGTGTAATGGTTCGTGCAATAAAGTTTGATTGTTGGGTGCTGCATCATGAAATGAACGATGTTGAATTTGAATATCGAAATAAATTAATGGATCGTTATGTGGCTTCCCTCCAGGTCTGAAGACTCCCGGGAGCAGCTGGACTAACAATTCTGGATAGAGATAAGTTCTCACAGCAGCCGAGCATCCCCTCCTCTGTTTGGTGAAACGGGAACGTACAATTATGAACCCCAAAGACCCATTGGAAGAGACAGAAGGAAGCTCTGCTCCATTATGCTTGGCCTGTGGCCAAAGGCATCTTCCAGAAGAGAACCATATATACACCTACACAGAAGACGTAGACGATGACCTTATCTGCCATATTTGCTTGCAGCCTTTGCTTCGGCCTCTGGACACACCCTGCGGACACACGTACTGTGCAGTTTGCCTTACGGATTTCCTCGTGGAAAAAGACTTCTGCCCTATGGACCGCAAAGCCCTCGCTTTACAGAGGTGCAGGAAGTCAAGCATCTTGGTGAATAAGCTCCTGGATAAGCTAATGGTGAACTGTCCTTTCACGGAACACTGCTCAGAAATTCTGCAACGCTGCAATCTTGAACATCATTTTCAGAACGGGTGAGTACCTTTTGGCCGTGTTGATATATTCATTCGTGTTATGTAGAACGGGGAAAAACAATCTCCATCTGAATAACGTTTTCCATCAGACAGATTGTGGTGGCCCGCCAGAGGCCAGAGCCTGTTCCCAGTGTGCGCACGCGTAGAATGGACAGATGAAGGGAACAGCTAAAGAACAGAGGTCGACTTGGGAGTAAGACATTTTACAGAAAAGAAAGCCACTGTTTTGGCCCACGAGCAGCCATTGGAGCTGGCAGTAGATTCAGACAGTGAGGAGGTTGTGGAGGAAGATGGGCCAGTCCTGGAGTCTGGGGAGGGCTCTGATGAGGGCTCTGTGTTGGAGGCAGAGAGGGGGCCAGAGCCGTATGCCAGTTATCAGCTGCCTTCAGAGTCAGACATCAGTGAGGCAGAAGAACAGCTGGAGCCTGTTCCCAGTGTGCGCATGCGCGGAGTGGCCAGACGAAGGAAACAGCTAAAGAACAGGGGCCGACTTGGGAGTAAGGCCACAGGTGGGTGGTGAATGGCCCCTCCCAGAGGGAATAAAAGATGAGGAAAGGGGAGTGGAGTTTGCAGGAGACAATTAGTTTGTTTAAATGGTTTGTGTCTCTCCGAGACTCCTTGCCAAGTTCTGCAGATATCGGCCTGTCAGCTCTCCAAGCCAGATAAGGTCTGTGACTGTAAATCCTCCCTTGAAAGACTTTGCTGGATGTGAATGAGCATAATTCACAGTCAATTAATAAAAGGTTTTTTTTGTTGGGACCAAGAGTTTGCATCATGCTCTTGGGAAGTCTCGGTCAGAACACAGATAGAAAAGATATCTTCCTTCCTTAAGTTTTTTTTGGTCTTTTAATGACCCCATAATCCCTTGCATCAGGGTGGAGTCAGGACAACTGAACAGAGTTGAGTGTTTACTGGCTGGATGCCCTTCCTGTTGCCAGTGCCGAGTTCGCAGTAGATATATTCTCATTGTGTCCAGAGGGAGAAATATCTACCTCTACCTAGGATTGAACTCACAGCCTCCTGATTGTGATGCCACCACACCACTCTCTCTTTCTTCCTTATGACATAATTAAATCTGGCTATCAAGGTAGATATTAAATATAAGGTGACCTTTTAGTAGCAACTACTGTATTTCATGAATGAATGTATCCTCCATCTTTCCGTTTGCATGAATTAAAAGGCCGCTTACCACAACAACACCAGAATCAGAGGCTTTCTGGGTCACACAAGGTTTCATGCAAACACCTCCAGGAGGCGTAAGAGATGGAGCATGAGGCATATTAGATGCGCAAGCTTTTGTATAATGCACACAGTGCGATGTTGTATTATGGAATGAAAGCGCATAGGTGAGGTAGGCAAAAATTGGGTTTATGCCGATCTTTCTGGAATAGAATCATTATGTAAGATGGAAAGTGTAAATCGTCACAGGATAATCTGTTCGGCGAAGTCACTATGGAAACCAACATCAGAATCATTAAGTTCAATTAGCAGTTAAAACCCTGATTGCTGTTGTGGCCCACCAGCAGAGCTGGCAGCAGATTCGGACAGTGAGGAGGTTGGGGAGGAAGATGGGCCAGTCCTGGAGTCTGGGGGAGGCTCTGATGAGGGCTCTGTGTCGGAGGCAGAGAGGGGGCCAGAGCCAAATGCCAGTTAGCAGCTGCCTTCAGAGTCAGACGTCCATGAGGCAGACGAACAGCTGGAGCCGGTTCCAGGTGTGCGCATGCGCAGAGCTGCCAGATGAAGGGAACAGCTAAAGAACAGGGGTCGACTTGGGAGTAAGGCCACAGGTGGACGGTGAATGGCCCCTCCCAGAGGGAATAAAAGATGAGGGAAGGGGAGTGGAGTTTGCAGGAGAAAAGTACTTCGCTTAATTGGTTCGTGACTCTCCGAGACTTAAATCTAAAAACTAATGCTGCATTGGTTGCTGATTTGTTTCCAGGTCCAATTCAAGGGGCTGGCGGTCAACTTTAAAGCTTTTCATGGTTTGGGACCAGGTTATCTGAGGGACTGTCTCTTGTCGGTCACATCTATTCAACCTACTAGAGTGGCGGGGGTAAGGAATGTTGTGGGTCCCGTTTCCTAAGGAGATACATTTAGCGGGACCCAGAAGAAGGGCCTTCTTTCTCCGTGGTGGCTCCCTCTCTCCCTCCAGAGATTAGATTAACACTCTTTCAAAAGGCCAGAGTGGGAGGAAGCCGATTAAATGGCTAGTATGAATGTGTGCCATCGCTGGGGGGTATTATTTACCATTTTTCTTTTCATTCTTTTTATTCACTTTTATGTGGAGTCCTAGTGGACAACCATTTAAATAAGAGCCAGCCATGTGCAGCAGCTGCCAAAAAAGCCAACACAGTTCTAGGCTACATAAACAGAGAGATAGAATCAAGACCACGTGAAGTGTTAATACCACTTTATAAGGCCTTGGTAAGGCCTCACTTGGAATACTGCATTCAGTTTTGGTCACCACGATGTAGAAAAGATGTGGAGACTCTAGAAAGAGTGCAGAGAAGAGCAAGGAAGATTATTAGGGGACTGGAGGCTAAAGCACATGAAGAACGGTTGCAGGAACTGCGTATGTCTAGTTTAATGAAAAGAAGGACTAGGGGAGACATGATAGCAGTCTTCCAATATCTCAGGAGTTGCCACAAAGAAGAGGGAGTCAAACTATTCTCCAAAGCACCTGAGGGTAGAATAAGAAGCAATGGGTGGAAACTAATCAAGGAGGGAAGCAACTTAGAACTGAGGAGAAATTTCCTGACAGCTAGAACAATTAATCAGTGAAACAACTTGCCTCCAGAAGTTGTGAATGCCCCAACACTGGAAGTCTTTAAGAAAATGTTGGATAGCCATTTGTCTGAAACGGTATAGGGTTTCCTGCCTAGGCAGTGGGTTGGACTAGAAGACCTCCAAGGTCCCTTCCAACTCTGCTATTGTATTGTATTGGTGTTTTTACATCCTTGCTATGCCACCTTGGAGGGACACAGTGGCTCAGTGGCTAAGACACTGAGCTTGTTGATCAGAAGGTCAGCAATTCGGCGGTTCGAATCCCTAGGGCCGCGTTACAGAGTGAGCTCCCGTTACTTGTCCCAGTTTCTGCCAACCTAGCAGTTCAAAAGCATGTAAAAAATGCAAGTAGAAAAATAGGGTGGGAAGGTAACAGCGTTCCATGCACCTTCTGTGTTTAGTCATGCTGGCCACATGACCATGGAGATGTCTTTGGACAGCTCTGGCTCTTTGGCTTTGAAACGGAGATGAGCACCACCCCCTAGAGTCAGGAACGACTAGCACATTTGTGTGAGGGGACGCTTTGCCTTTTAAGCTGCCTTCCGTCGCCATGTGTGAGCAGGCAGCAATATAAACTTTCTAAATAAATAAATGCATTGAGGACGATCATCTTAATGCATTTACTGTATTCCTATTTTAGAACTTGAGAGAAGGGCTTGCATGCGTAATTAGTCAACACTCGGCCTAGGTAACACCATGAAGAGCTTTCATGCTCCCCCTCCCTGGTTGAAGCCAATCAAACAGGATCCGTGACTGCAAAATAAATAGGTCTCTGTTTGTGATAGATACATATATATATCCTCAGCTGCTCCCAGGCTGCATCTCTTTTGCTACGGTCAGATTCCTTCCCTGCCTCTTGTCTTATGCAGCTCAGCCCATGTAACCTGTCTGCCTTTCTGACTAATGATGTCAATGTATCAGCTGCTGCTTCTGAAAAACCATTCTAGAGAACGCAGAAGGATGCAAACCTCTTTGCTCTTTCCCTCAGCCTGGGCCTTTTTGCTGTGTCCTTCCTTTTTCCCCCCAGCTCTAAGCCCTGCTTTGCCTACAGCTATTTCTGCTCTGCTCTCCCTAAAAACCCTCCGTCTCTAACCTTCTTTGGAGAATCAGCTCACATCAACTTGCAGGTCAATGAGCTTTCTCCCAGCGTAGCTTCATTTAAGTCATTTGCATTCGATCGTAATGCGTTCTCGGTTGGGTTGAAAAAGGCTGATAGGAAGGGGACCGGGGAGGATCTGAATTGGCTGACGTTTTAAAAAGGAAAAAAGAAAAAGAAAAGGAAGCTTGAAGTTCTGTATCCCATCACAGAGAAACTGAGGCAGAGAGGAAGGAAGGAAGGAAGGAGCAAAGAGACTTAAGCGCAAACGTTTGCAAAAAAATGAAGGCTCTCTTATTACTGGTCCTTCCTTGGCTAAGTCCTGCAAACTATACAGACAGTGTGGGGAATCTGCACTTCCTGTACTCAGAGCTGTGAGTACTCACAGTTGTGTTGTGGTGGTATGTCTCTGTGTTGTGTCTGTGTTCTTTTGTAAAAAGAAAAAGAAAAGCCGAGCACTATTTTTCATTGCTTCAACATTGGTGCCTCCGTAATATGTGTGTATAAACGAACAAGCTTGCTAAATCTACGTTATTTGCCGGAATTGAAATGTGGAATAGAGATTGACTTCTCGGTGCTGAGATTAAGCCTGTTGTTTCTTTTTTTTCTTTTCTTCTTCCTTTCCCTTCTTTAAGTTTAAATGTGGGGATCGGGTATTTTTTTTTCCTGCTGAAATTTGTCTAAGTAAACACCACAGACAAACTTGTAAATAAATAGGTGTTGGGCCTCTCTGCTGTCTAGTTCTTGGATTCACAGTATATTTGTGAAGAGCGTGAAAATATAAATATTCCACATCACAGTGCTAATATTTAGCATTGAATGAAATACAGTTGCACAATGATCCTTTTGTAGATTGGAAATAAGAAAGACAATTTCTACTGACTACAGTTGTGGCCAGTATAACCTGTAAACAATATTAATGGCTAAGCTTATCTGTGTTGTCATGAATAGCTTTTGGAATGCAAAATATTCCCTCTAAAGTTATATATGTGTTATATGTGTGTGTGTGTGTGTGTGTTGTATTTGTGCTGATAAATAAATGATAAATAAATAAAGGGAGACTAGTATAGATCTATTTCAAGCTATTTAGCTCTCATCAGCTAGCCATACCCTTACTGGGATTAGAACCTGTGCTATATTGCATCTTAGGCAGATGTGTTAACCACTAAGCCACAAGGTCCTTCTCCTTATCAGGATGTGTGTGTGTGTGTGTGTGTGTGTGTGTGTGTGTGTGGTATTTGTGCTGATAAATAAATAAAGGGAGACTAGTATAGATCTATTTCAAGCTATTTAGCTCTCATCAGCTAGCCATACCCTTACTGGGATTTGAACCTGTGCTATATTGCATCTTAGGCAGATGTGTTAACCACTAAGCCACAAGGTCCTTCTCCTTATCAGGATATATGTGTGTGTGTGTGTGTGGTATTTGTGCTGATAAATAAATAAAGGGAGACTGGTATAGATCTATTTCAAGCTATTTAGCTCTCATCAGCTAGCCATACCCTTACTGTACAGCACAGGTTTGAATCCCAGTAAGGGTATATATATCTTGATGCATTGCAGAAATATTGGCCTAGAATTCGCCTGAACCAATACATGAGGGTAGATGTTGTAGTGGAAGATATCTGAAGAACATGAGATTAGAAAAGTTTTCCCCCCAAAAGCATTTCAAGTGAACTGGTCTAAGATGCGGGATTTAACTATTATTGTGTGTAGAGGGAATCATATGAAGAGTAAGGGTTTATGACCACAAATGACAGAGCGAACACCAGTGGTGGGATTCAGCCAGTTCGCACCTATTCGGGAGAACCGGTTGTTAACTTTCTAAGCAGTTCGGAGAACTGGATGTTGGAAGAAATCTCATTTTGTTTTTTCCCACTTTACAAGGCTAATCCCGTAAGGAAGGCAGGAAGGAAACATTCTGGTGTTGTTTCTAGCCTAAGCTTTATTGCCCTGTTTACAGAAACTGCCTCTCCAGTTGACCCTTATTACATTGTAACAGCTAAGGCAAAGCGCCCATTGATGTGAGTGACGTTGAGTTGGCCATGCCCACTCAGTCACATGACCACCGAGCCCCGCCTACCCAGCTGGTCATTAGGGCAGAGAACCGGTTGTTAAATTATTTGAATCCCACCACTGGCGAACACATATAATATGGAATGGAATGAAGTGAAGTGGGATGGGATGGAGAATGGAATGGAGTGGAATGGAGTGGAGTGGAGTGGAGTGGAATGGAGTGGAGTGGAGTGGAGTGGAGTGGAGTGGAGTAGAGTAGAGTAGAGTAGAGCAGAGCAGAACACAATAGAATAGAATAGAATAGAATACTTTATTGGCGAAGTGTGATAGACACATAAGGAATTTGTCTCTGGAGCATAAGCACACAGTGTACATATAAACAGCAAGTAATAGGCCATAAATCATAAATCATAGTTACAATCATTAATCATAAGTTGCAAACAACAATTGATAAATCATAAGAAACCATAGGAGAAGATAGTAGGAAAGATGAGGAAATGAGAAAAGATGAAAAATGAGCCGATGCAATTTCAAAATTAAGGCAGTGGCAACTGGGACATCCAGTTTCCAGTAGAAGAAGCAGGAAATTAGTCAGTGTACGTATGCAGAAAAATACCCATCATTGCTGTTTCCTGAATATTCTGATTAATTCCTCTTGGGGGGGGGGGTGAGGGCTAGTAGCTGTTCAGCATGAATTGATTTTGCCCTCTTGCTATCCTTGTGGACATGCTGTTTATCTAATTGGTTTGCTGCTGGGTCTGCTTCTCCTGCTATCAGCAATGTAGAAATCTCTTTAGTGGCCCAATCTCTTGGGGGAAGGGAAGGGAGCAGCAGTAACAAAAACATTGCATGGATTTGCCTGTGAACTGGGTCAGCGCATCCAAATTAGAGCATGAAATCAGCAGATGTGAGTTGCAGTAGTTGCTCCTTTTCAAACAGAGGGCTAGAAGCAGGCACGTCCTCTCCTTCCCTTCCCAAAGGTTTGTTCATTCTTGCCATCCATAGTTATGGTGTAAGAGGAATGCAACAGATTAATCCAAAGCAATTTTTTTGGGTTAAAACTGCATTTGTATTTTGGGGGGGGGGGGAGATTCTTCTCTCTTCATTATGAGTCTGAAGAAAATAGCAGGATGATCGTTTGTAGGAATTTCAGGCATTGCCCCAAACTACTGCAATGCGCTCTACATGGGGCAGTCTTTGAAGAGTATTCGGAGACTACAACTCGTCCAGAATGCAGCCGCGCGAGCGATTGTGGGTGCACCTCGGTACACCCACATTACACCTATCCTCCGCGAGCTGCACTGGCTACCGATCGGTCTCCGGATACGCTTCAAAGTGCTAGTCGTAACTTATAAACTTATAAAGCCCTTCATGGTATTGGACCTGGGTACTTGAGAGACCGCCTGCTGCCAATTACCTCCCATAGACCCGTTAGATCGCACAGGGTCAGCCTCCTCCGGGTTCCGTCTACCAGCCAATGCCATCTGGCTACCACCTGGGGGAGGGCCTTCTCTGTAGCAGCTCCGGCCCTTTGGAATGAACTCCCCGCGGAGATTCGGACCCTCACCTCTCTCCAGGCCTTCCGGAAAGCCGTCAAAACCTGGCTGTGCCGGCAGGCCTGGGGTTGATGAGTTCCCCTCCCCTCTCGACTTGTATGGCTGTATGACTCTTGTGTATTTTAATTATGTGTATTGTGTTTGTATCCCCTTTTCCCCTTTTGAGTTGTTCGCCGCCCTGAGTCCCTCCTGGAGAAGGGCAGCATACAAATAAACTAAATCTTAATCTTAATCTAAACTGCTGTGCGTGATTTAAAAGTAAAATTGCAGCATTTGCAAGCAATAAGGTCAAAAACTACGTGAGGTTAATACAGTTTTAATGAAGACTTAATGGATGAATAGCCAGCTCTGGGAAAACCCTAGATCAGTGTTTCTCAACCTTGGCAACTTGAAGATGTACGGACTTGAAATCTGGACATCTTCAAGTTGCCAAGGTTGAGAAACCCTGCCCTAGATTGTTCTGGTCTAAAAATAAAATCCTGGGCTAAAAGCTGCACTTGGGGAATGTTGATCAGCAGCTGTGCAGGACCTCGGAGAGCTCCCAGAAGGAGAGATGATCCTTTGCCAGAACATCTGACTTCTGCTCTCATTGATTACTGTCAATGTGTCGTTGTCCCCCAACTCAGTTTTAAAGTTCTTTTAAAAATTATTTCAACACTATTTAATTTTTTTTAAAAAAAATCACTTTCAAGTTTGTTTAAAATAATTCTATTTTTGCCCCATTATTAGTGGCTCTGGAAGTGAATTTTAAAATATCTGCATTTATGACTATAAGACAGAATAGAATGGAATGGAATGGAATGGAATAGAATAGAATAGAATAGAATAGAATAGAATAGACTGGAACAAACTGTAAATAATGTGATTGGATAGAAGGATAGATTATTAAGTAGGCTAATAGTTATTGGATGAGATTATCTGTATATAATGTGATTGTATAGTCACTACGACTTCGCGGTGCTGCACTGTTTTAAATGTAAAAACAAAAATATTTTTTAAAAGAATAGAATGGAATAGAATAGAATAGAATAGAATAGAATAGAATTCTTTATTGGCCAAGTGTGATTGGACACACAAGGAATTTGTATTTGGTGCACATTTTTATTTTAGTGTCTTAAAAGGTAAAGCTATAAATGCATCTTTCTGCAGAATTTATATTTGGATAAAGTGCCGTAATCTGACTTGCACATGTAAACAGTGAAAATGTTGGCAGTGGGAAGAAAGACTGGGCTCACTTCTCCAGTAATCCTAGTAAAGGTTAAAAGGTAACAGATTCCCTGTGGATTTTCCTTCACTGCTTATTTCTGACTATAGGAAGGCAGCACTCATCTCATTTCCATAGTCACATGGCTAGCATGACATCATAGAGTGCTGTTACCTTCCCATCGAAAGGGTACCTATTTATCTACTCACATTTGCATGCTTTTGAACTGCTAGGTTGGCAGGAGCTGGAGCAGTGGTGGGTTGCAGGCGGTATGCCCTGGTACGGGCGTACCGGTGCCTGCCGAGAGCACAGGATACCATTCCGGTATGGTGCTCCGGAGGGCCCACCCGCCCACCCGCCCTCCTTACCTGTATTTGAACCCTTCGGCGCTTCCACGCACACGCACAGGCATACGGCACCTGCGCTACGCTACGCCAAGCAGCTGGAGCGTCACAGGAGATAAGGACGCATGCGCATGTGTATGCTGCATGCGTTCAAGTGGTGGACGCTGGGCCCCGTTGCACTGTACCAGTTGCATCGGGATCCGGAACCCACCACTGAGCTAGAGCGAGGATGGGAGCTCACCCCATTGTGTGCACTTGGGTCTCAAACATGGGCTGATGGTTTTCCAGCTGACAAGCCCATCATCTTATCCTCTGAGTCACCACCCCGCTCCAGTAGTCCTAATCATCCAAATTTATAAGGAGAGAAAAATGAATACTATATTCAGTCTTTTTTCCTCCACTTCCTCCTTTTCATTCTTTATTCTTGCGATAGGATCAACCGAACACTTGCTCTGCTCTATTTACACTTTCTAGTGAAATCAAGGATTGCCATATGGCTGCTCATAAATCTGGAAATCCCGATTTGTCAGCAGGGTATTGTCCAAATTGTCAAGATGGCAGCTGTGAGGAGGGCAATCTATTTGCAACACACATTTTTCTGTGCCATGCACAATGCAAAAAAGATAGTTTCTTTTAAAAAATATATATCCTGAATGGTTATCCCAAAGGTGCTTTTTCAAGAGGCAACTGGTTTCTCTTTGAAGATGTTTCACTTCTTATCCTAGAAGCTTCTTCAGCTCTGACTGGATGGTGGGGAATGGAAGGATTTCTACTCTTTGCAGACAGCTGGTCATTTGCGTTCTTCTTAGAGAGTCGTTGAGGCCACTTGGAGATTGATCTGTGTCCTCAGGATCACTTGAGTAGTGCAAACATCCCTCCTGGCTGCAGGATGTTTTCTGCCGTGTGTCCCGTCACTGTTGAAGACAAGTGCAGGCTGTTGGGGATGAGTCTGTGTTGTTCTGCATCTCAAACAGATGGTTCCTGTAATCTGCAATTTTTCTAGAAATCCATTCATACTCCCCAACCATTTTGAATGGTTATCCTGGTCTTTAAGATCAAAGGGACAGTGAAGAAAGGGAGAGTCCTTCTGTCATTCAATCCAGCATCCTGACTTTCTGAACTGGCTTTGTCATCCTTATTCCTGAGCTTTCAACCAACAGTTCAGCAGCCAAGCGAGGGATTAAGTAAAAACTGCCCCACCCAGAGGTACTGTATTTATCAGAGTATAAGATGTAATCCCCTCCCCAAAAGAGGGTGAAAACTTGGGTGCATCTTATAAACCGAATATAGCCGTGCCTACCTGTTGGTCCCTACCCTTTGGCCTCTGCCTCCTAGCAATTTGCCTCCTTGCATCAAACAGCAAACAGTCTGTTTCAGTTTCAGCTTCAGCATCACCTGATTAGCACAAGCAGCTGATTGTTGGTTGGATCAGCTACAGGGATTGCCATTGTCTATTGCCGCCTCTACGCACCCCATTTTTGGCCTCTGCGTGCCTGTTGTTGGCCTCCGCACACCCCATTTTCTGCCCATTCCAATCCCTGCTGCCCGGAACGGGTGAAAAATGCGGCATGTGGAAGCCAAAAACGGGGTGTGTGAAGACTGAAAATGGGATGCATAGGCTGAAAATGGGGCGCATGGAGGCAGCAATAGGCCACGGCAATCTCTGCAGCCTGAAACAACTGATTGTCGGGAGGCTGATCCAACCAACAATCAGCTGTTTATGCTAATCAGGCTGTGCTGAAATTGAAACTGAAACACGCTGTTTGCTGCAAGGAGGCAAGTTACTGAGAGGCAGAGACAGAGGTAGATTTTTTTTCTTGTTTTTCTCCCCAAAAGCTAGGTATGTCTTATACTTCGGAGCGTCTTATACTCTGAAAAATATGGTAGTTTCTTCTTCATTACTCCCTCATGGAATACAAATTGACTTTTAGAGCCAGAAACAGCAAAAGACAATTCAGATAATGTCCTAAACACGAAACCCACTTTGTCACAATATATGTCGAATGAATGGTTTTATGCCTGGTGCCCATTCCTCATTAAATCAACTGTAAACAATGTGCAATTATAATACATTCCATTGTTGAAGTCACCTTTCATTCAGCACTTTGAAATTACCAGTGGGTTGGGAGTTAGGAAGAAATTTGTCATTTCTCTTGTAGAAGTCAAATTATATTTCCTTAGATTATTTGGGAGAGGGGGGGGTCCCCTCCCTGACATCTCTTCTACAATACTCTCCATCTTAGGTTCTAAGGAGGAATGTCATGACTAATGTCATGTACATGAGTGCTTTTAAAAAAAAGATAAAATAGGAATCCTCCATAATCAGAATAGGGCATTTTACATGTATTATTTGCTTATGGCAGTGTTTTGAAGCGGTACCACATCAGAAAGTCAATTAGGGTCAGATCTTTAGTAGCAAACCATCAGAAGTAGGAAATGTAAAGTTGAAAGAATACCAAGTTGAAAAGAAATGTGATAACTATGGCTGGTTATCACAAAGTTTTTGTTGCATTTACAGTATAAGCCTTAGTTGTGATTGCGTTTTGTGACACCTGCGTGGAATAAACTGCCTTTCTTATTTTTGTCTGTGTACTTTGCCCAGACAAAACTTCTCAGGGAATGATGGAAAGTATGTTAAATGAATAAGGAGATATACGGTATGTTAAACACTTTTCTTAATTATGAAACTCTTTTAGCCCACTCTGTTTTCTGGGCAATGAGTCTACTTTTGTCTATCCTAGCAATAGCAATAGCTCTTAGACTTATATACCGCTTCACAGTGCTTTACAGCCCTCTCTAAGTGGTTTACAGAGTCAGCCTATTGCCCCCCAAAGTCTGGGTCCTCATTTTACCCACCTCGGAAAGCTGGAAGGCTGAGTCAACCTTGAGCCTGGTGAGATTCGAACTGCCAAATTGCAGGTAGCCGGCAGTCAGCATAAAGTGGCTCACAGTACTGCACTCTAACCACTGTGCCACCACAGATCCTGCCCTACCTACACCTACCCAAAAATAGAGAGTAAGAATGACTGTGTCCTATTTGTATTTTGATAGAAAATGGTCACATTCCTAGCTGGTAAATCAATCAGTGTATTAGACAATAATAATCTTTCAGTACCGATACTTTCCAGAGAATATTGCAAGGCAAATAGATTAGAAATACCCTGGATCAAAAGAAAAGAAGAGAAAAAAAGAAAAAGAAAAGGATTTATAAATAGATTTATGCAAAGAGATTTATATTTATGCATAGGCTAGAAGAAATAAATACCCTGGGGGTCTGAAAATAAAATTTAAAGGATGGTGGATGTACATTCCACAAATAAATTTTTTTTTTGCATTAATTAAAGAAAAAGATATGGAGAAAGAAATAGATAAGATATGTAATATGCATTTCATGCTTACAAGGATCAAAATTAGCTCTTCTGTCTTTGGCTAGAAGTCCCTGTAGAGAAAATGCAACATATATGTGCTAAATAGTTTGAGGTAAACTGTGTCAGAACGGAAATGAATGAGTGAACTATAACAAAGCATCAGTTTTCTGATAAAATTATTTGTGATACATATTCCCATTAATTAAAAGCACGAGAAAATCCAGACGGAGGAAAGAGAAAGTGTGAATGGTTGATGTAGATAAATGTGCATCTTTCCTCAAACGGAAATCCTACAGCGTCTCGATCTCAAAGCAAAAGATTCAGGCAGGTGTGGGGGGGGGGGAATCCAGAGTTGCCAATAGTATTTTATTTGGACAAAATAAAGGCCAGTTCAATCTATAGCTGTAGTGAGCAGGATTGCTGAAAGAACATGAATCAAGATGGCTGACTAGGTTGCTTGTACTTGTACTTGTACTTGTACTTGACGCCTCTTCACCCATCGTGGGTATAGGCGACTTCCATGGAAATTTGGCGCCACTGTTTTCGGTCCTGGGCTAGGGTTGTCAGGTGGTGCAGCCAGTCGCTATTATATGATTTTCGGCTAAGATTGAATGGGCGCATGACTATATCTTCGGCTTTCCGTTTGAAGTAACGCAGAGTGGTTAGACGAACACCTCCTTTTGGCCGTTTCCAGGTTGGACCAGGCTCTGCAAGCAGGGAAATTTTTGGGATTCGATTTTCTGGCATTCTCAATATATGGCCTAGCCAGCGCCAGCGTCTAAGTTTTATAATGGCAGATACATTTTCATTGATATCACATCTTCGGCGGATTTCAGCATTGGATATTCTTTCAGAGTACTTGATTTTCGTAAGTCTACGCAAGCAACGGTTTTGAAATAAGTCCAGTTTGTGTTGATGAGCAATTTTTATTGGCCAGGTTTCACAACCGTATAATAACGTTGGTATGATAGCAGCCTTGTATATACGGACTTTGGTTTTCAGGCAAATGTCTTTCCTAGCCCAGAGTTTCTTGAGTGAGCTCCAGGCAATTGTTGCTTTTTGACTAGGTTGCTAATGAACAATGTGGCTCTATTTTTATGCCTGTCTGCCACGTTAGATTCTCTCTCCCACCTACATGTTTTCACAGCCTGACAAGAAGTTAAAAACAGCTGCATAACTGTAGAGTCCTTGAAACTCTCTTGGCATGTAGCTGAGTTTCCAAATGTTCACACAAACTAAAGGACTCACAAAGCGGACCTATAAATGTGTAGTTGACTGATGTTTTGAATCGAAGTCTGCCTGGATGAATACTTGGACCTTTGTTAAGACAGTGTTGGAAGAAATGGCCATCTGGGTTCAGTTCCAAGTGGGGGAAAAAGACACTGGATTCATGGAAGCTGCTTGGAAAGATGGTTTATTGATGGTGGACAGGACCACATGGTTTGAAATCTTTGGGAAAAAAGGGGGGGTCACATGCCTTGAAGATCTTGAAGAAAAAAGGGGAGAGATGCTGAGATATACCCTCTCTTGGGCCCCGCCTTAGAACTTCCTGTTCCTGTGTAAGAAATGTATCCCGTTGGCTGTCAGACTCCCAGGGGGCGGGGATCTTAGCTAACTTTGTAGGCTGTCTTGATTTTGAGTCCCAAGCTTGGTTGAGCTGTTGCTGGGTGATGATGTAATGAAAGGGCTTTGGGGTTCCTATTATGGTTCCGCTTGAAGGGGGTAGATCTTTGCTATATAGAATATACTGGCTCTGACCTTAATGGCCCATTGACAAAAGTGGAGGGGGGGTTATTAAGAGTGAGCCTGTTCTCCAGTGAGGTGGAGATAGCATCCAGACATGGGTTGACCTTGGCCACTCCTGATTGGACTGAGTCTACTTCTTGAAAGTTGTTAAGGTCTGACTCTGTTTCCAGCTACCCAGCTTTCGACTCAGTCCACTCCAAAGGTTGGGAAGAGGGGGGCTATTAAGAGTGAACCTGTTTCCTGCCTAAAAACATATTTCTCCATTTCTCATCCAGAGAAATATAATATTCTGCCTTTTTACTATTTTTACTCTTTCATAGTAAACTACTCAAAATTTCCACTACCGGTTCTCCAGAACCTGCCAGAACCTGCTGAATTTCACCCCTGCTTTGGACTATTCTATGAGTCGTATTTGGAGGCGGGAGATATGTGTAATGTATTCTATTGGATCCCCTGCATGGATTGCCCCTGTGATTATTTATGTAGGGCAGATGGGGAGGAAGCTAACTACCAGATTGCAAGAACGCACCTGAGCGGTTGCCTCACAGATTGCAATGAGCAAAGATGTACGTTCAATTTTGCAGCTACTAAGATTGTTGGCAGAGCAGGGACAAAGATAGCCAGGGAAATGATTAGAACCTGGGAAATGGGCCTCCTTGCCAGTCAACAGGAGTGCTGATTTACCACCAGCTTATCAGTTTCTTAGGAGCTGAGGATTTAGCAGCACAACAACCAATCACTGGCCATCAACATACCAATCAACCAATAGGAAGGCACTACATAAATACAACTCATAGGATAGAGCCCAAAGCACATATTCCAGTAGAGAGAAGTTCTCTGAAGATGGACTCCAGTACGAGTCCGAAAGCTAGAGAAGAGTAAGACCTCTGGTCCCAGCGACTGTCCCAGATTGGTTCTTGCAACATTATCCTCGGACACGTACATTTGCTTTTATTTCTGAGTATCTCTTTGACTTGGAGGGACAACCCACTGGGTCTTCCCATTATATGTCCGAGCTCTCTGTATTTAATTCTGCTTCTTTGTATGTAGTTGAGTGCTTAGTTTTTGAGGAAGAAGTAGCAGCAGCAGGAGGCTGAGCACTGCCCTCTCTGAGTATTGGATGCTTTTTTTTTTTTAAGATAGTGCACAAATATCTGCAACTGTGAAGCAAGTAAAACTTTGTTTTTTGCAGATTTATTGCTCAATGCAGGAAGGTCCAAAGAGAAAGACTCTCTGTCTTCACACACATTGCCCAGAACATCCTAATATGTTTTATAAGTCTCTTGTGTACCGGGAAAATCTTCCTGTCAAACTTGGCGTTTTATTTTTTAAAGATTGTACATATTGAAGATGTTTGAGCGTCCAATTTAGGTGGAGAAAGGTAACAAACAATTGTTTTGCATTTTTCAAAGATTTTTTGTTGCGGTTTCCAAAAAAAAAAAAAAAATCAGATTCTTTCAGACTATCCCTCATGCCGAATTCCATCAGCCGGCCAGTGTCGACTGGCAACTACCCGGAGGAGGGCCTTCTCGGTGGCTGCTCCGACCCTCTGGAACGAACTCCCCGTGGAGATTCGAACCCTCACCACCCTCCAGGCCTTCCGCATAGCCCTTAAAACTTGGCTGTTCCGACAGGCCTGGGGCTAAAGACTAAAGCCCCACTCGAATGGTATGACTGTTGTGCTTTTTAACGATGTATGATCTTCATGTTATGTTTTGTAACTTGTCTGTTCTTCCCCTCCCTTGAATTGTGAGCCGCCCTGAGTCCCCTCAGGGAAAAGGGCGGCATACAAATAAAGTAAAATCTAAAATCTAATCTAAATCTACACGATTCTGGCTTGCCAGGAAGTATTCTAATATTTCTGATACTTTCAAAAGTCAATGAAGTTTTGCCAGATGTCTGCAAAGCTGCTACGTCTCCAGAAAAGTAGCAACAGGATTAAATAGAATAGAATAGAATAGAATAACAAAGTTGGAAGGGATCTTGGAGGTCTTCTAGTCCAACCCCCTGCCTAGACAGGAGACCCTACACTACTTCAGACAAATGGTTATCCAACATTATCTTAAAGACTTCCAGTGTTGGAGCATTCACAACTTCTGGAGGCAAGTTGTTCCACTGACTAATTGTTCTCACTGTCAGGAAATTTCTCCTTAGTTCTAAGTTTCTTCTCCCCTTGATTAGTTTCCACCCATTGCTTCTTGTTCTGCCCTCAGGTGCTTTGGAGAATAGCTTGATTCCCTCTTCTTTGTGGCAACCCCTGAGATATTGGAACACGTCTATCATGTCTCTCCTAGTCCTTCTTTTCATTCAACTAGACATAATTCTTCCTTCCCAATTCACTTTGTTCCCAAATCCACATGTATCCTATGTGCAAACACTATTCATGTAATATCAAAAATAATCAAAAACAGGAGGCAGTTATTTTGGGTGAGGGGGGAAACGGAAACATTAATATTTCAAGAGCAAAATGTTCATTCAGCCTTGAAATGAACCTCCAATGATTAAAGATTTCCAGGTCAAATGTTATTTCATTTTATTGTCATAATCTGTAAGATCCCCTTCTTATGTGAAACCAAAACTACCTCAGAGGAATTCAAGCAGAAGGAACACGCGATTTCACGTATGTGCCAATGTGTGTGGGGGGGGAATCACACGTTGCAGAAGTTTTAAGAGAAGTTAGCAATGATCAGGCAGTGTTGAGTTCACCTATCTCCTTCTAGAACCTTCTAGGCTCAAGCTAACCCTGGTGTAGGATGCAAGGAAACTATTGCATTTGTCATGCCTTTTTCTCTTTCTTGAAATGAATCTTACGGGAATGTTTTCTTGTTATTTTGACAAGCGATTCAAAACACGCAAGGAAAAAGCAAATCCGCTGATATCTTGTTTGTGTGGTTTGAGGTTAAACAGGAAACATTACAGTTGGGGCATCGTTCCGGGGACAAATATTGCTTCTGAACAAGGGCCTCCACACAGGGAATAAATATATATATATATTGCAAATAAATAAAGACATAAATAAATACTTCTCTATAATCATCATTTTAATTTAGAAAGGCGATATGAAATACTTCCACGTTTACCTCAGGCGTGTACTATTTCTTTCCTAGAACGAACAGAAAATCCAAAAACAGGGACACTGGAAAATCTGAAAATGCCACCATGGTGGCTGCATAATTAAAACCTACTCCTTTTTTTACAAGCATCGTATCCACCACAGTAGAAAAGAGGCTGGTGATTGATTGATTTGATTTGATTTTATTATATTTATATGCTGTCCTTTTCCCCCGAAGGGGACTCAGGGCGGCTCACAATTCAAATCAGGGAAGGGGGGGTACAGACAAAAAATAAAAGACGAAACATAACAATACATAATTTAAAAACACACAACAGTCATACCATTCGAGACGGGGACAACAGCTCTTTAGCCCCAGGCCTGTCGGAACAGCCAGGTTTTAACGGCTTTGAGGAAGGCCTGGAGGGTGGTGAGGGTTCGAATCTCCACGGGGAGTTCGTTCCAGAGGGTCGGAGCAGCCACAGAGAAGGCTCTCCTCCGGGTAGTCGCCAGTCGGCACTGGCCGGCAGATGGAATTCGGAGGAGGCCTAATCTGTGGGATCTAATCGGTCTAGTGGAGGTGATTGGCAGCAGGCGGTCTCTCAAGTACCCAGGTCCAATACCATGAAGGGCTTTATAAGTGACGACTAGCGCCTTGAAGCGTATCCGGAGACCAATAGGCAGCCAGTGCAGCTCGTGGAGGATAGGTGTTTGGCTCATGTTGCAGCTGCCATCTTTTTGCTGTTGTTTTATTCCCCTCTTTCATCTCCATGATTGTTAGGGATAGAGGGGGGTTGGAGGTGTTTTTAGCCGAGGTGGCGCAGTGGGTAGAGTCAGTACTGCAGCCACTTCAGCTGACTGTTAGCTGCAGTTCGGCGGTTCAAATCCCACCGGCTCAAGGTTGACTCAGCCTTCCATCCTTCCGAGGTGGGTGAAATGAGGACCCAGACTGTGGGGAAAGCTGAGTGAGATTTGAACCGCTGAACTGCAGATAACAGTCAGCTGAAGTGGCCTGCAGTACTGCACCCTAACCACTGCACCACCTCAGCTCGGCTTTTTGCAACTTAACTTTAGCCCAAATGTGTTGTGACTCTACTTGATCCTCTGTTGCTTAGCTGGGCCATGTCTAAATTACAGAGGCTTTGGTGGCTGAATTTGCAGGGTCTGCATAATTACAAATTTAATTTCTAAAAGCTTTGTAAATCACTTACTGTATTCCCTTTAGGCATATAAAGTGCAGCTGTTCTCAACAGCTGTGGGATTGAAGAGCTATAACTACATGTCCTGGCCATGTCATGTATATGTAACTCTCTTGCCTTGAACTCCAGTCTCCAATACCAGCTGTTTCCATGTATTAGAAGCAGGGTTGGGTTCCTGCCAGTTCTAACCTCTTCTATAGAAGAAGTTCCACAAATCTACAGTGCCGTTTAGAACCAGTTCCACCTCCCTCCCACTGTCCGTCCATGCATCATCAAGATGGAGAGCGAGAGGAGGAATTCTGGGAGTTGAAGTCCACAAGTCTTAAAGCTGTCAAGTTTGAACACCCCTGGGTTTTTTTCTAAAGGGTTAGGGGTGTAAGGATCTTGTAATTTGACAGCTTTAAGACTTACGTGCTTCAATGCCAGAGTTTCTGAGCCAACGTTTTGGTTGCTAAGCAAGAGCATTGTTAAGTGAGTTTCACCACATTTTACAAGTTGGCCGTGCCCACTCAGTCAGATGGCTGGCAAGCCACTCCCACCCAGTCACATGGCTGGCAAGCCACTCCCACACAGTCATATGACCAGGAAGCCACTCCCACAAAGCAGGCCACACCTACAGAAGAGTTTCTAAAAAAGTTTGAAACCCACCACTGATTAGGAGCCATGAATCTAGAACATATATGTAGTTGAGAAGGTCCTGTTTCTCCCCTCCCTTCAACTTGTACGACAGTGTATACATTTTGGAGGATTGTGTCATTTTTAAAATTTGAAATGTTGCTTAGCTTTAACCCTTACACCAGGGGTGTAAACTCAAAGCCCACTGGCTGGATCTGGCCCATGAGGTGCTTAGATATGGCTGCCCGGGAAACAGTGAAGGACCAGCCCATGGTGCCTCTGCCAGTGAAAACGAAACTCCGTTTTCAGCTGTGACGGCCTCCGGCATCTCTCTGCCAGTGAAAACAGAGCTTGTTTTGGTGCTTTGGCCCTCCTGAGCACTGCTTTTGCTGGCAGAGTGCTCGGGCCATCCCAGGTGCCCCCGACACAACTGATGTTGAGCTGGCCATGCCCCCCCCAACCACCCGAATTCAAACACAACCCCGATGCATCCCTCAAAGAAATCGAATTTGACACCCCTGCCCTTACACCAGTGGTGGGATTCAAATAATTTACCAACCAGTTCTCTGCCCTAATGACCAGCTGGGTAGGCGGAGCTCGGTAATCATGTAATCATGTGGGCGTGGCCAACTCAACATCACTCGCATCGATGGGCACTTCGCCTTAGTTGTTACAATGGTAATAAGGGTTAACTGAAGAGGCAGTTTCTGTAAGCAGGGCAATAAAGATTAGGTTAGAAACAACACCAGAATGTTTCCTTCCTGCCTTCCTTACAGGATTAGCCCTGTAAAGTGGAAAAAAAACAAAAGATTTCTTCCAACAACCGGTTCTCCGAACTGCTTAGAAAGCTACCAACCGGTTCTCCCGAATAGGTGCGAACTGGCTGAATCCCACCACTGCCTTACACCATCACCAGTGAATTTTTTTCTCCCTCACTTTTTTTCCTCCTCAAAGAGATTACATTAAACTACATTCTTGCTTTTCCCTTCCAAGAAGAAAGTGTTAACTCAAATGAATAGTTGCATGGGTATAGTGGCTATGTCACAGACTGTGTCTGTGAGCGTGGAATTTATTTCTAGCAGATCCAAACACCTGCAATTGTGGAAGACCAGGAATAATCTTCAAAAATTTTAGCAAGAGGTTCTCTGCCCGGTTGCTGGGTGGGCGTGGTCGGTGTGGCCTAGTCGGCATCCTGCCCCACGGCACGGGGGGGGGGGCATTTTTGCCCTTCCTGGGCTCCAGAAGCTTTTTGCCCTTCCTGGGCTCCAGAAGCTTTTCTTGAGGCTTCGGGAAGGTAAAAATGGCCTCCCCAGGTCCCAGAGGCCCTCTGGAGGCCCAAAACTTCCAGTTTTGCCCTCCGTGCGCACCCTGCACTTACCTGCATCCAAATTGGGCCGCATGGGGACTCCTGGGAGGGGATGGGTGGGGTGGGCGTGGCCAGCCAGGAGTGGGATTTGGGTGTTCTCCGAACTGCACAGAATCCTAGCTACAGGTTCTCCCGAACCCCTGCAAACCTCCAGCAGCCCACCCCTGCATTTCAAAATCTGAATGCATTGGTTTCTAAATTTCAAATAAGAAGCTGAACTGGGGAAGGGAGGACTTGGTGAAAGGGCATGTGCAAAATTGCCTCGATTATACCTCTGACTCATTTTCAATCGTAAATTTCCGATCATTTTATTATCGGGGGGCTGAATAAAACAGGATGGTTTTTGTTCTAAAAGAATGCAATTTCTTTTGCGTTTTGAGTCACTGCGATTTTGCAAGCATGGTGACGATGGACCTCCAACTAGCATCTCCAGTTGCTCATTCTGCAAACAACAACAGACAAGGGATTTATTTCCCTTAGCAGCATGAGTGATGTTTACTCTGATTCAGCCTGCCCGGTCACCTACGATACCATTCAACCCAGGAATACACTGCTAAATAGAAAGAGATGTTCTAAACCCTGAAAAAAATACTTACGGAAGGACCTTCTGTACCAAGTTGGGCATTGTTTAAGAGTTACAAACTATAATTCCAACCAGATGCTTCAGGAATGCGTTCTCTTCCCCCCCCCCCCCTCCCAAGACAATACTACGTTGGCTCCTTTATGTCATCAAGTTTCTTCCTTACAATTCATCTGCAACATATTATTTGAAATATCGGGAAGAGGTCTCTCGCTGGTATTTTTGGTTTCAATAAATGCCATCTACGGAGGCTGTGTTCCCCTCCAGCAGCTCGTATCTCTGCAAACGTTTCAGCTGCTCGGTAAATATATGTTGACAAGCAATTAACGATCTGTTTTCTAGGATGGCTCTCCACAGCCTACCATGTCACTGAACACCAGAGGCTGTTTGCAGACGAGACGACTGCGAGGACGTCTGTTTAATGGAAAGAGACTGCTTGGTGTGTCTCTTGATGTGGAAGGGCAGGACAACCAAAATAGCATTTGGTTGTACGCACAGAATCGTACCACTTCAAAGTAGTCTGTAAACAACAGCTATGCTTCATAGCACCTCTTTTTACCCTCACAATTGTGGATACGTTTGTTAATTTTTATTTTTTTTGAAGAACAAGAAAAACTGAAGCCAAAAAAAAATAAAGAGGAACATTTTTGCGTTGTTGTTGTTTTTTACTTGTTGACTTTAAACATCTGAAAGTTTCAAAATGTTGCTTGCAAAATAATAATACCGTGTTTCCCTGAAAATAAGACAGGGTCTTATTTTCTTTTGACCTTCCCCAAAATAAGCGCTTGGCCTTATTTTTGGGGAGGTCTTATTATTTTTGAGGTGCAGGAGGCAGAGAGCGTGGTCACCTCAGGGCTGCTGCTGTGTTGCAATATTTTCGGGGGTGGCTTATTTTCAGGGGAGGGCTTATTTTAGCGCATGCGTTCAAAAGCCCGATTGGGATTATTATCCGGGGAGGTCTTATTTTGGGGGAAACAGGATAGTTAAATTGTGGGGATACTTAGAGACTCAAAATAGTTGAACCATCTGGTCCACATCCCAGATAACTCTGGGATTGTATTACTTGGAGTTTCTAAGTTATTAAGTAAGGCAAAGGATGGAAGAAATGCAAGGAAAATTGTGTGCTTGCATGACTTGTGTCCAGTAATAGTTTACTTCTTTTTAAGGGTATTTCTGTATTTTCTTTGATTCTATCTAGCCAACTTATCTGTTATATTTCCTTCTTTTTAAAATCTTTTGCTTTCTCTGCTTCCCTCACTCTTGCCAAGAATAGTTATTTTTTTTCTAGTCTATCATCTGCTTATATCACAAGCCCAAAGGAGGTTAATATTTGTGCTTGCTAATCATCACCCCCAGGGAGCAATCAGACTTTTATTTATTTCAGGCTTGATGGATTGGTGGTTCTTTCAGCTGATTATATTTTCAGTAACTGTTTCCAAATCCATAAATTATTTGGAAGTCTCCTTCCTCAAAAATCCAGCCTTGGTAACCATACATCACCTTTGCAAAGACCTTTTAACTTTCTGATTTTTATTGCCAAAGAATAATTCTTCTTCTTCCTCCTCCTCCTCCTCTTCCTCCTCCTCCTCCTTCTCCTCCTCCTCCTCCTCCTCCACCACCACCACCTCCTCCTCCTCCTCCTCCTCTTCTTCCTCCTCCTCCTTGTGCTCCTGCTCCTGTTCTTCTTCATGATGTTGTCTAACTAGGATTCATCTCTTCAATCTGCTCTTTTTCCATTGTTCAGTCTGCACAATCTTATTCCATGCTTGTGAATCTAGAGGTGTTAACTATAGCAATAGCAATAGCAGTTAGACTTATATACCGCTTCATAGGGCTTTCAGCCCTCTCTAAGCGGTTTACAGAGTCAGCAAATTGCCCCCACAGTCTGGGTCCTCATTTTACCCACCTTGGAAGGATGGAAGGGTGAGTCAACCCTGAGCCGGTGAGATTTGAACCGCTGAACTGCAGCTAACAGTGAGCTGAAGTGGCTGCAGTACTGCACTCTAACCACTGCACCACCTCGGCTCTATAACTGCCTGAAGCTAAAGCTTCTCCTGAATTTAAACAGATTAATGGGCACTTTCTATGTGCCTGGAGCCTTCCTACTAGAATCTGGTCTGTTGATGCTGTGCCCCACTGTCTTAGATTTATTTGCTCCCTACAAAACTTTTTATCATTCTGTAATCCTATTTGTAAAGAATTTTGGGGTTGTTGTTTTCTTTGGATTTCATTTACCTCCATTAGATGTCTTCCACAATTGTTCCTAAAAGCAATATCTTATAGTAGTTTCATAATGCGGTGGCTCAGTGGCTAAGTCAATCAGAAAGGTCGGCAGTTCAACGGTTCGAATCCCTAGCGCCGCGTAACTGAGTGAGCTTTCATTACTTGTCCCAGCTTCTGCTAACCTAGCAGTTCGGAAGCATGTAAAAATGCAAGTAGAAAAACAGGAACCACCTTTGGTGGGAAGGTAACAGCGTTCTGTGCGCCTTCGGCATTGATTCATGCCGGCCACATGACCACGGAGACGTCTTCGGACAGCACTGGCTCTTCGGCTTTGAAACAGAGATGAGCACCACCCCCTAGAGTCGGAAACAACTAGCACATATGTGCGAGGGGAACCTTTACCTTTATAGTAGTTTCAAACTTTCCTGTAATTTCTAGGTTTTTTTTAAAGGATCTTCCATTTTCTTTATTTCTTCCTCTTTTGGTCTTCTACTGATTTGACATCCTCGATTAAAACACTTTTGTCCCATGGTTGTGTATTCTTCTTGTTGTCTAAGGGTTTTATTCTCTGCCTTTTGTTGGCTCACATGAGAACAGAGACATTTCCCCCCTCCCACTAAAAGACTATCTATCATATTTTTCAGAGTATAAGATGCACCAGAGTATAAGGCGCACCAGGTTTTTGAAGAGGAAAATTAAAGAAAAAGTTTTTGCACTCTGCAGACCTCCCAAAAATGGCCAGTTTTTTGTGAAAACTGGGCCAATTTTTTGTCAAAAAAAAACAGCATGCATAGCCTTTAGGAGGCTTATAGAGTGCTTCTGGGGACTGGGGGGGGCAAAAACAAGCAAAAAACGGCCCGTTTTTCGCTCATTTTTACTCTCCCCAGCCCCAAGAGCACTCTGGAAGCCTCCTAAAGGCTATGCACGGCCATTTTTGCAAAGGGGGCGGGGTTTCGGGAGGCAAAAAATGCTGTATTCAGTGTATAAGATGCACCCAGATTTTCACCCTCTTTTTTTGGGGAGGGGGAAAGGTCCGTCTTATACTCCGAAAAATACGGTAGGTTTCTCAAAAGAAACTTGCTTAATTGAGACATTACAAGTCTTTTGTAGTGTAATCTTTGTGTACTATATAAACACTGATCATTTTGTAAGGATTAACCATCTGTATTGATGTAAATTTACAGCACTGTTTACAAAACACAAGCTGGATTTATTTTGAGCATTCTTCAATGCACCCACTGCTTGATGTATGTGGTGTGCAAAGAAAGAATAAAAGCACCATTAAAAAATCAACAAATACTGTCAAGAATTGGCCTGAACCCACGAATGGAATAGCAGACCCAAACAGTAATTGAGGGAAGTTGCTGTATTGTGAGCCTCAAAAACATATCCTATATATATATATATAATCCACCCAGTATTCCCAGATGTTTTCGATTATTCCTGGAACAATCCATTGCCATTGTGTCTCATGGAAGTTAGAGTCCAAAACATTTGGCATTACAAGATTGCCCATCCCCAATTTAAGCATTGCTCGGAATTTTGTGTCCACCCCAAGGATAAAACACCCAGGCACGAACTGAGCAATATGATATTCCAAACAATGCTTAAATTAGGGAGGGGCAATCTTGTAAATCTTGCAGTGAGACATGTGCAGATCTGTACATTGGAGAAACAAAACAACCACTTCACAAAGGCATGGCACAACATAGGAGAACAAACCCATTAGGAGAAGAGTCATCTGAATTTGTCAGACAAAGGCCACTTTTTCGAAGACAGCAAAGTCCACATTCTGGACAGAGAGGACCACTAGTTTGAAAGAGGGATCAAAGAGGCCATCTACCTTAAAATTGAATAGTTCTCTCTCTCAACAGAGGGGAAGGGTTATGACACCAACTATCTCCTGTTTACAGCACAGTCCTTTCAGCAGTTCCAAAAAGGTCCCACACCCATTTGCACTATTCAGGTGACCCTGGATAAACTTCCAAGTGGCCTCAACAACTCTTAGAAAGAATGCTAGCAACCAGATGACTGGAAGGAATATAAATCCTTCCGTTCTCCGCCAATCAATCAGAACGGAATAAGCTTCTTGGATGAGAAGTGAAATGTCTTCTATGAAGAACAACGAAGTCCAGTTGCCTCTTGAAAAAGCACCTTTGGGACAATTGCTGGGCTTGGTTTACTTGTGAAGCTTTTCAAATAAACAATGATAAATACTTCAGCCTGTAACACTTTTCAAAAAAAATTTAAGGAGTGGGGTTTTTTTATTGATTTTTATCCCTATTTTTTAATCGATCTTTTTTACTTCGCTCAATAAAGTCAACAAGAAAGCAAGTGAATGTGTATAAATGAGTATGCCTCACAGGAGTATGCACAGGAGGTATTGAAACTGAATAGAGATAAATAAAGTTTAAAAATTGGACCCAATAATAGCAATAGCAGTTAGACTTATATACCGCTTCATAGGGCTTTCAGCCCTCTCTAAGTGATTTACAGAGTCAGCATATTGCCCCCAACAACAATCCGGGTCCTCATTTTACCCACCTCAGAAGGATGGAAGGCTGAGTCAACCCTGAGCCGGTGAGATTTGAACAGCTGAACTGCAGAACTGCAGTCAGCTGAAGTAGCCTGCAGTGCTGCATTTAACCACTGTGCCACCTTGGCTCTTAGAATAATCTATTCACTCTAAAGAAAAACAGATCTTGGACTTCTTACCTTCAGGATTAACCATTGCTGAAAACCATACAACATGATTGTATTATCACTTATCTCCTTCAACTGAAACATAAATAAAACATTTTTCATTTCCAGGTGTTTTTTTTATCAAGCCACCCCTTTTGCAATTTTCTGACAAGCAAAGTCAGTGAGGAAGCCAGATTCACTCAACAACCGTGTTACTAACTTAAGAACCGTAGTGATTCACTTAACAATTGTTGGAAGGAAAGTCAAAAACACGGGGCAAAGTTGACTTAACCAGCATCTTGCTTATCAACAGAAATGTTGGACTCAGTTGTGGCCAAAAGGCATGGACTACCTGGATTTTGCTTGTATAAGCAAAGATCAGTGTTCATAGACATCTAGAAGATGCCACAAGAATGTGGGAATGATGACATGCAGGTTCAGGACACTCTTGTGCAAATGTCATAATTGTGTAATTGCGTCTTGTTGCAAGTATGTAACTTGCATCATTTGCAAGATAGCATTAAAATGTGCATCCCATCCCAACAATTTTCTCATCATCTGTTCTGAGCTAGGCTTCCCCAAAAAGCACGAGGCAGATTCCTGGTCCCGACAAAGCCCCTTTTATTAAACGAATGTGAATTCCTCTCATTCACATTCAGCCAAGGCCCAGCAAACAGTCTTTCAAAGGTGGAGTTATGACCACAGACCTTATCTATCTTGGAAAGCTGCCATGTAGATATTTTCCAAATGAGGTACTGTGCAAGGAAAGATTGGGCACAGAGTCTCTGAGATTCATGGACAGATCTTCACACTCCTGAAACGAATCTAACGATCGAACGAACGAACGAATTGTTTCCTGCAAAATCCCACTCTCCTTTCGCTCCTCTTTTATGTCCTATGGGAGGGGCCATTCACCGTCCACCTGTGACTTTACTCCCAAGGCCACTCTGATTTCTGAGTTGTTCTTTTCTTCTGGCAGCTCTGCGCATGCGCACACTGGGAACAGGCTCCAGCTGTTCCTCTGCCTCACGGCTGTCCAGCTTCATAGGCACCTGATCACTTCCAGACGCCCTCGGCCCTGTCTCTACCTGTGATGCAGAGCCTTCGTCCGAGCCTTCCCCAGCCTCCACGACTGCCCTATGTTCCTCCCCAACCTCCTCACTTATCCGACTCTGCTGCCAGCTCTGGTGGCCACTGGTGGGCCACAACATCATCCATGCTTTACAGATAGGATGAAATCTATCCTCGTTCTTAAATGTTATTTCCATTCTTCTTAAAGTGCTATTATTAGAAGCCAGGATTTTTTTTTCCAGTTAACTATAATTTCACATTAACTGGTTTACAGTGGATTAAATAAGAATTTAGGGTGGTTTGAAGGCTTTGGGGTTTAATAGCAGCAAAACCTGGAAAGAATTATGGGCTTTGGCATGTGATAATCTGGTAAATTAGGATAAATTATCATTGACTGGATAGCCACTACCTCTGATGAAAAAACGAAAACATAAAAATGTGTTTCCTCCCAAAAACCAACCTGTGCTGCTTTGATAACCTCTGCAGAATATGGGACACTTTAGGACGGTTATTTGCCGATTGCCTTCGCTCTGGAGAACAGAATTACACTGTTCATTTTTGTGTTCAGCTGCAAGAATTTTAGGAGCTGAAATGCAGAGACATTTTGCAAAATGAAATATGTAAAGATTGCAATTTGTAGTATTTAGCGCACACTTCTACATGTGCATTTTTTTGTTCAGCCGTCTTCACATATTTGAATATATAGCCTAACTGTTCCAAAAATCTGAGGAAAATAATAATAAAAAAAGATAAAACATAATATTTAATTAAATCTGGTTAAATTCTTCTTGCTCCAAACAGAAGCCCAAGCTTCTAAGTTTGATTATACACAGTACACAAGTTTGGATTTCAGCAAGTTTGATAGCATGGTAAATACCCCAACTGAAAAATGAATGAACAGATTTCTTTGCTTATAGCTATATTCTGGGATATAGAATGTGTAAATATGTAAATAGTCTATATTTAGGCTATATTCTGTAGCCTAAATAAATAAATTGCCTGGGAAGAACTCTGCATCCTTGAGAATTAACCACCTCCTTTCAAATTAACAGAATAACAAAATAACAGAACACAAGAATTCGAAGGGGCCTTGGAGATCTTCTAGTCCAACCCCGGTTATTGGGGAGACCCAATAACATTCCAGACAAGTAGCTGTCCACTCTCTTCTTTAAAGCCTCCAGTTTGGTTTGGTTTAGTGGTTTATTAGCATTTGTAGGCCGCCCTTTTCCCTGAGGGGACTCAGGGCGGCTCACAGAAAACCAGGGAGAGGGGAATACAATATTAAGACAACAACATATAATAAAAATAGTGAGCAACATTCATTCATCATTCGGGCGGGGTAGCAATTCTTATCCCCAGGCCTGACGGGCGAGCCAGTTCTTCAAGGCTATGCGGAAGGCCTGGACGGTGGAGAGGGTACGAATCTCCACGGGGAGCTCGTTCCAAAGGGTCGGGGCTACTGCTGAGAAGGCCCTCCTCCTTGTAGTTGCCAGCCGACACTGGCTGGCCGATGGAATGCGGAGGAGGCCTAATCTATGGGATCTTATAGGTCGTAGGGAGGTAATTGGCAGAAGGCGGTCTCTCAAGTATCCAGATCCACTGCCATGTAGGGCTTTATGGGTGATTAATAGCACCTTGAAGCGCATCCGGAGATCGACAGGTAGCCAGCGCAGCTCGCGGAGGATAGGTGTTATGCGGGTGAATCGAGGGGCACCCGCAATCACTCGCGCGGCTGCGTTCTGCACTAGCTGAAGTCGCCGGATGCTCCTCAAGGGCAGCCCCATGTAGAGCACATTGCAGTATTCCAGCCTAGAGATCACAAGGGCCCGAGTGACCGTTGTGAGGGCCTCCCGATCCAGGTAGGGTCGCAACTGGCGCACCAGGCGTACCTGGGCGAATGCCCCCCTGGTCACAGCCGTTAAATGGTGGTCGAATGACAGCTGTGGATCCAGGAGGACTCCCAAGTTGCGAACCCTCTCTGAGGGGTGTAGAATTTGACCCCCCAGCCTGAGTGTTGGAATGTTTGCCAAATCTTTGGGAGGGAAACACAACAGCCACTCGGTCTTTTCTGGGTTGAGCACAAGCTTGTTAACCCTCATCCAGTCCATAACGGCCTCAAGACCCCGGCCCATCACGTCAACCGCTTCATTGATTTGGCACGGGGCGGACAGATACAGTTGAGTATCGTCCGCATATTGATGGTATCTAATCCCGTGCCTGCGGATGATCTCTCCCAGCGGTTTCATGTAGATGTTGAATAGTAGGGGGGATAAGACCGAACCCTGCGGCACCCCATAATTTAGGGGCCTTGGGGACGATCTCTCCCCTCCCACTAACACCGACTGCGACCTGTCCGAGAGGTAGGAGGAGAACCACCGTAGCACGGTGCCTCCCACTCCCACCTCCCGCAGTCGTCGCAGAAGGATACCATGGTCGATGGTATCGAAAGCCGCTGAGAGGTCAAGGAGGACCAGGATGGAGGGATGTCCTTCATCTCTGGCTCTCCAAAGATCATCCATCAATGCGACCAACGCGGTTTCTGTGCTGTAACCGGGCCTGAAGCCTGACTGGAAGGGGTCTAGATAGTTTGCTTCCTCCAAGGACCGTTGGAGCTGGAAGGCCACCACCTTCTCAACAACCTTCCCCAAGAAGGGAAGGTTGGAGACCGGGCGATAACTATTGAGGACAGCTGGATCCAAGGATGGTTTCTTCAGGAGGGGTCTCACCACCGCCGCTTTCAGTGCGGCGGGGAAGTTCCCCTCCCGAAGGGAGGCGGTTACAACCGCCTGGATCCAGCCTCGTGTCACCTCACTGCAGTTAACAACCAGCCATGAGGGACACGGATCCAGAGCACAGGTGGAGGAACTTACAGCTCTCATGGCCTTGTCCACATCCCCGGGGGTAACGTCCTGAAACTCAACCCAGAGCTGTTCTACTTGATCCCCCTGTGCCTCGGCTGGAACTGCAGGTGTGGAGTCCAAGTCCGACCGAAACCGAGCAATTTTGTCCGCTAAGAATTGGGCATATTCTTCAGCTCTGCCCTGCAGGGGTTCCCCCGTCTCCCTTTTGTTCAACAGGGAGCGGGTTATCCTGAACAGGGCGGCTGGGCGGGACTCAGCGGATGCAACCAGGGTGGCTATGTGTGATCTTTTTGCTGACCTAAGTGCCCTAGTATATTCCCTGGTGCAGGTGGTTACCATTGCTCGGTTCGATTCGGACTTATCGGACCTCCAACGGTGCTCTAGGCATCTCCTCCGGCGCTTCATCTCCCGGAGCTCCTCAGTAAACCAAGGGGGTCTCCGGGATCCGCCGCCTCGGAGGAGCCGCAGTGGCGCAATCCGGTCGAGGGCCTCTGACGCTGCTAAGTGCCACGCAGCAGCCAGAGTCTCCACCGGACTGTGGGCGAAAGTGTCAGGAATAACCCCAAGCTCTGTCTGGAACCTTGATGGCTCCATAAGACGCCTGGGGCGGAACCACCTGGTCGGTTCCTCCTCCCTACAGTGAGGGTTTGGCCTCCGGAAGTCGAGCCTCAGTAGGCAGTGGTCTGACCACGACAGGGGTATGATGTCGCTCCCCCTCAGACCAAGATCGTAAATCCACTGCTCCGAGAGAAATACAAGGTCAAGCATGTGTCCCGCTGAATGGGTTGGGCCTCGAATTACTTGGGTCAAGCCCATGGCTGTCATGGAAGCCATGAACTCCTGCGCCCCATCAGAGTTTTCACCGAGCGATGGCAAGTTAAAGTCCCCCAGGACCATCAGCCTAGGGAACTCAACTGCCAGCTCGGCTACCGACTCGAGGAGCGAGGGGAGGGCTGCTGCAACGCTGTTGGGAGGCAGGTACGTTAGCAGCAACCCCACTTGACCCTTGAGGTCCAACTTTAACAGCAAAGACTCACACCCGACAATCTCCGGAGCAGGGACCCTACGAGGAACTAACGACTCCCGAATGACGGCGGCCACACCCCCACCCCTTCCCTGGGCTCTCGGCTGATGCAGCACCTGAAATCCTTCTGGGCACAGCTCTACAAGGGGGACTCCTCCCTCTGGGCCCAGCCAGGTTTCAGTAATACATGCCAGGTCTGCCCTCTCGTCTAAAATTAAGTCCCGGACGAGAGGAGCTTTATGGACGACAGACCTGGCATTTAGCGACAACAGCCTGAGACCAGGGTCCTGACTACTTACGCCATCTGGTCTCGGAGTGGGACTCCCAGGGCCGGAAGGAGGGATCTCTGTGATGTAGCGAACCCTCCTTCCCCGGTAATGGCCTGCCCTGAAGTCCCCGCCGTATCTGCCCCTCCCTGTTATGACCGCAATACCTCGACCCTCTCCCGTGTCTCTGGTCCCCTCAACCACCCCTATAGCCCCCGCAACTCCCGGCAGGTCCTCCGAATCACACATACTCATACACTCCCCCAAACAGTCCCCACGTAATAGTTAAAAAACACAAAATTTACAACAATATAATCATAAAAGTGGGACATTCATTCATCTCATACGAACCTCATGCATAGCCCATACAAAGAAAGAAGAAAAAAAAAGATGAAAGAAAAGAGTGAAAGTTAAAGTAGTTGCGCAATTGATTAAAAAGTTTTAAAATGCGAGTTCAGTTTGTTGCCATCAACTGTCCATCCACAGCCCAGACCAGAGTTTCCTTCTGGGGATAGGCACCAGTAGTAATGATAGTAATAGTCAGGGCTAAGACAGACAGGCACACAGGGCCTAGGTCTATAGGTGTGGGAGATCTGATAAGCAGAGTCCGAGGCGGGAGGGAACCAGTGTTGGTAAAAAGGCAGCGTTGATGGAAAGAGCAGCGTCGAAGAATAAGGCAGCGTTGGTAAAGGAAACAATGCTGGAACAGGGGGTTATGTTGCTGGAAAGAGTAGTAACAGTACCAGTAGCAGCGTTGGTAGAAGGGACAATATTGGTAAGGGGAGCAATGTTGTTGAAAGCAATGGTATCGCTGTAAAGCTGAGTTCAATATGGAGGAGGGGGGGGGGCATCCGGAAAAGGCTCCAGCTACGGCACACCCAATCAGCCGCCCGCTTCGCCAAGGCCGGACCAAGCCCCCATTTGAAATCCCCAACTCTAAACAACGATGATGAATAATCAGCCCAGTCAGAGTTACCATAAATTCCCCAAGCTCTCCGAGCTGTCCACCAAGCTGTTCGCCAGGCTTCAGAGCTGGTAGAAAAGGGGCCGAAAAGCCCCGCCGTTGCTGAGGCCGCCGCGAAACGCCCTCAATCGTCTCCGCTCCCAGTGCCACCGTGAGACCGCTATACTCGCCGCCAAGGGTGCCCAGCCGCTGCCGAGGCCGCCGAAGCCGCCGAAGCCGCCGCGGAACGCCCTCCGTCGCCTCCGCTCCCACCATGTCCATGCGGCCGCTGCCGCTGCGGCCGTTGCGCTCACCGGCAAGGTCTAAAGCCCGCGAACGGCAAAAGGCGTTGGTTTCGCTCCATTCATGGCCCGTACAGGTCCTCCGACTTCCTATCATCCCGGGGGACCCTGGCAAGGCGGTAAAAGGCTGGCTCCACGGGCTCCCGAAGCTTTTTTCCGTCAAGCCTTCTGCGACGAAGGAGCCCTGGCCGCCATTCTGATCCTCGCGCATGCGCAAAAAAAGTTATGGAGCACTTGAGTCTACTTATGGAGTAGTCTCCATAAGATGTTGCAGGATGGAGCATCTTGAATCTACTTATGATAACAGGTAGCAGATTAACAGAGTTGGAAGGGACCTTGTAGGTCATCTAGCCCAACCCCCTGCCCATGAAGGAAACCCTGCATCATTTTTGACAGATGGCAGTCCAGTCTCTTCTTGGAAGCTTCCAGTGACGCAGTGGTGTATTCTCATGTCCTTAAGAACAGAAGTCTACTGTTTTAAGGTGAAAATATGCTAGCGGTGAGATCCAGAAAAGTCAGCTCTGAAAACCAAGAATAAGTGAGATGGGGAAGTGAGGTCCAACCACATCCCACAGTGTCAGGGGTTGTAATAGCAATAGCAATAGCAGTTAGACTTATATACCGCTTCATAGGGCTTTCAGCCCTCTCTAAGCGGTTTACAGAGTCAGCATATTGCCCCCAACAACAATCCGGGTCCTCATTTTACCCACCTCGGAAGGATGGAAGGCTGAGTCAACCCTGAGCCAGTGAGATTTGAACCGCTGAACTGCAGCTAACAGTCAGCTGAAGTGGCCTGCAGTACTGCACCCTAACCATTGCGCCACCTCGGCTCTTTGTATGCAAACTCTGCCTTCCATTTTCTTCAGAATGATTCTTTATGACTTGCGAAAGGTCAGCCTGTGAATTTAACAGGTCAAAAAGAACCATTGTCTATCTTAACCGATCCTTTTATTTTTTTTAATGTTTTAATTAGAAATCTTTCTTGCCAAGATTCCTTTCCATCCATCTAACTTCCTTCACCCCAGTCACCGGGGCAATTGACTGGCTCCTTTTCAATTTTTAACAAACCCCTTGGCCGAATTTCATGTGGTTTCTTTGGGATGCGCAGATTATTTACGGCTGGAAATCAGGATGGGTTGCCCATTGTAATGCGCGTACCTAAAAAAGCCAGTGGGGGATTGTGGTCTTAGGTTCTTAGGTCACAAAGGTCAGAGGTAGATGTCAGTAAATCCAGACCTGTGGGAGGCTGTTAACATCACGTCCCATCAAATGCAGAGGTGTAAAGACAGTGCTCAATTGTTTTCAGCGATCTGCCTCCGGCGTCTCTCGGCTTTCTCAAAGGAGCAAAGCTAGAATATCAATGGACTCCGGAGTCTCACCTCTTTAAAAATTCCCCAGGGCCCAAAGGCAGCATTTTAGAGCTGTAAGGTTTGGTTAACAGTACCCTCTCGAGGAGTACGAAGGAGAATTTAAAGCTTATGTGGCTACCAAACTTTGCCCAGAAAGGCAAATAGGAAAGAAGAGGATAGTTTTTTTCTTTTCTTTTTTGTATATAAAGTTTATTTTTTATTTTTTTCATTTTCATAACAAATAAACACATGTATACTGTTACATAACCAACATTATTTTATAGTATTAAATATTTACATCAATTCGTCTCACCCTCAACCCCCAAAAATGATTTTTTCTCTTCTGCTCTCCATACACCATATTTGTACCTTATCCATCACTTTCTTCTCCATCTCTCCTCCTTCTCCCTACCTCCTTTCTTCCCCCTGTCTTCTCTACTTCCCTTTCCCTTCTCCCCTCTCCCCTTTCCCACTCCTTCTTTCTCTCCTCCTCTTCTCCCCCCTTGCCCTCTCTTTTATCCCTCTCTTCTTCCCTTACCTCTCTCCTCTCTTCCACCCTCTTCATCGCATTTACTTGGTGTATTTCAGCCTCTGAGCGAGCTCCATTTTATGTTGATGGTATTTATAATTTCATATCAATAGACAACTTTAATTTTAACATCTTCTTTTGAAAGAAAGAAAAAAGTATACATATATAGCAATTATATTTTTAAACACCCTCCACAAGTTATTTTTGGCCGGAATGTGGACCTGGTTACAATTCCCAGCTATTCTCATCATAATATTGTATAGTTATACATCATTACCTGCCTCAAATTTTTAGTTCTGTCTTTATAATCTCATTATAAGTGTGTTTCATGTTCCCCCTCCATTTCCCTATATCTTAACTTAGCTTACATTTAATTGTCTTTAAATAACAATCCTTGTTGCTTAATGTTCATTACAATTTTACATCTGCTATGTAAAATAACAAGCAATACACACCTCATTAGTTTTTTTTCTAATAGGGCTGTGCGTTCTTTTAAAAAAATGATTGGGGAGAAAGTTCTTCAGATATTATTCAACTTCGAACACAACAGTTCTGTGCTCCATTTTTTTTTCCAGTGCTGCTCCTTTGAGAGACCTATTATCTTTAATAAGAAAGTTCCTTAAAGCATCTGCTTCTTTTCAAGTTTGCTTAGAAATCTGAGTGCGGTTACTTTAATGCACATAGAGAAATGTTATGCTTATGCAAAGCAAATTACAATCCAGCTAGATTACAGTGCTCGATCTGAACTGCAAAACTTTAGCTGGCCACAAGGTGGACACAGAGTTCGCATCTTAGGTATCGCTTTGCAGCCATCTAGTGGCCATATTTGGTACTTCACTCAGTAATTGAGTGTAACTACTGTTGTAGTTCTGATAAAAGAGTTCTGATAGTGTAATAGTGCTAGTGACACTAAATTCAGGGAATACAATTATGGACCTTGGGTTCAAGGCCTACTCCTTTTCTTCTCCTCTCTTCTCCAAGAGATCAAAATGTTTTTACCTTTCCCTCTGAATTGTAAAGTAAGTTAATCTGAACTGAGGTTCAAGGAAAGAAGACAATTGTCAGCGTTCCAAGTATCATGTAGAATTAGAGTCCAAGGCAAAATGATTCTTAAAGTTCCGATTTAATAAATCAGACATCTTAGCACATCTGTGTAATCCCAATTCTGGAAATTACATCAGAATCCCACCCAGTTAAAAGTTCATGATCTTGTCCCCACACCCACAAATCCATAACATGGTCCAATCGTCTTCCTCCACGCTAGCATCTCCACCCAGCTGCTTCCACTCAGGTGGAAAGGTGCAGAGACAAAAGATGAGCTTGGTCTTCTAGAAAAGAATGACAACAATACATTCCACAATTCTACTCCTTTCTATCCCCCCCTCCCAACTACTACACTAATAAAAAAACATAATGAAATGAGAGAAAGTGTGGCAGGCCAAAATTCTAAAAGGAATATAATTGCAGGCCTGACCACAATTCTGTTACTTTAAAATATAGAAGCAAAGACCTTTACAGATGCACTAGAGGAGGAGAAGCAGTCACGTAGGGGCCCAAGGTTGTCCTCGACCTACAACTCTTCATTTAGTGACTGTTCAAAGTTACAATGCACTGAAAAAAATGTGACTTACGACCGTTCGTCACACTTACAACTGTTGCAGATTCCCCATAGTCCTGTGATCAGAATCCAGAGGATTGCAACCATCTCGTATTTACGACCGTGGCTGTGTCATATGGTCCTCTTTTGCGACCTTCTTACAAGCAAAGTCAATGGGGAAACCAGACTCATTTAACAATAGTGTTACTAGCTTAGCAGCTGCCGTGATTCACTGAACAATGGCGGCAAAATGGGGCAAAATTCACTTAACAACACTTAGCAACAGAAATTGTAAGCTCAATCCTCCGGGATTGGGCGGCCTATAAATTTTTGCAAATAAATAAATAAATTGTGGCCGTTAAGGACTACCGGTGCTTAACACTAACCCGTTTTGTATTATGGACAGGCTTTGTCAGTGGTGGGTGGGTTTGTGGAGAGTAACACAATTAAGTATAGGATTATAGCCCGTTGCAACAACCCATAGTGACAACTCAGAGGCCTTGGGACTTTTGACCTTCTGCATAGTTTCTTTCTCCACATCCTGTAGTACGAATTGCTTTTGGAATTCTTGTTCTATCATTTCGAAAGATTTCCAAGTTCTATTTCTTCCGCTGGGTGGATAAGTTGGCTAAAATACGCCTTCCTACCAAAAAATGTAGACTTAGTAGCACCATTTCTCTGGATTGCAGAGTAAATTGTTTAGCATTCTATTCCCCACCCCACCTCAGGGATTATCTAATGGCACCGTTTCGCATCCAAAAATGCATACTATTCAGAGCCATCAGATTATATTGGCAATCTATCCTGGAAAGAAAGCTGTTGTATTTTAAGAGCAATGGTTTCAATACCTCCCATTTCCTATTCTGCATAATAATTGGGGAAGCATTATTGCCCTAAGCCAGGGGTCGGCAACCTTAAACACTCCAAGAGGCCCCAAAGGTCCTAACCGGAAGCCCCCTGCTCAATTCTAGAGCCTACCGGAAGTCCGGTTCCCCTACCATAGAGTCTCCTCCTAGTGTGGCGTCCCTTTTCCCCTGCCTGTCCTAACCGAAAGCCCTATCAATTATGGAGCCGACCGGCGACAAGAGAGCCGCAGTAGAGGGATGAAAGAGCCACATGCGGCTCCAGAGCTGTGGGTTGCCGACCCCTGCCCTAAGCAGACACACCAAAGTATATATCAGAGGTGGTATTCTTCCAGTTCGCCCTGGTTCAAGTGAAAGGTCGGCAGTTCGGCGGTTCAAATCCCGAGACGTCTTTGGACAGCGTTGGCTGTTCGGCTTTGAAACGGAGATGAGCACCGCCCTCTAGAGTCTCGAACGACTAAGCACATATATGTGAGGGGAACCTTTACCTTTCCTAACAGACAGAGAAAGCCTCACGAAGAACAAAGCTTGTGATTTGAAAAGTGGAAGAAATAAGAAACAGGAGTGGGGGAATAAGCATTTGACTTTTGGGGGTGGGGGTGGGGGAAAGGTCTGGACTCCACACGAGACCCCTTTTGTTAACTAGACTAAATCTGCATTCTAATTCTGCAGAGCAAACAGGTTTTATTTCCAATTTGTTTCTGGGGCAATCTTTTGGGAAACACTGGGAATCCCAAATCTGGCGGGCAGCTGGTGGAGTCACGGCTGTTGCGACAGTCCTCGTTTGTCATGGCGGGGGACTTGGCATCCCCCAATATGAGTGGCTTTATTCTTTCCTGAAACATCAGCTGACGCAGTGAAGCTTTATGGCCACACATTGCCCTCTTCATTAGCCAGAGACAAAAACAAAACAACCCCCAATTATAACCCTCTCCTTTGTTTTGGCCAGTCACCTGCCAGGCTAGCTTAGTCTCTCTCTCTCTGTTTCCGATCCAGTGTAACTCCAGCTACAATTGGGCCTGTGTTCTCCGAATCGATCTCTTTAGCAAGAGGAGGCTTTCGGTGTGAATTAATCATGTAAGCCCTCCTCACTGGAGGGACCATCCCCTGCTCTTCCACCCCTACTAAAGCCTAGGAAAAGATGCCAGGCCCTCAAGCTTTGCTGGTTATAAGCAGGCTTGTCTGTCCATCACTGAACTCCTTTTCAGAGGAAAAGAGCGAAAAATAAAGAAAGAGAAAAGCAAAGCGAGGGACAAGAAGAGAAACAGAAAGGAAATATGACTAGATTTAACTTACTCTTCCATTTAAAGGTGAAGGTAAAGGTTCCCCTTGCACATATGTGCTAGTCGTTCTCGACTCTAGGGGGCAGTGCTCATCTCAGTTTCAAAGCCAAAGAGCCAGCGCTGTCCGAAGACATCTCTGGGGTCATGTGGCCGGTATGACTAAACGCCGAAGGAGCACAGAATGCTGTTACCTTCCCACCAAAGGTGGTTCCTATTTTTCTACTTGCATTTTTACGTGCTTTCAAACTGCTAGGTTGGCAGAAGCTGGGACAAGTCACGGGAGCTCACTCCGTTAGGCAGCGCTAGGGATTCGAACCACCGAACTGCCGACCTTTCTGATCGACAAGCTCAGCATCTTAGCCACTGAGCCACCGCGTCCCTTACACTTCCATTTGCTATACTTCAGATTTTGCCCTCCTTGCAAACCATTGTTGTTTCCACTAGATGCATGCACCGTTTCTTCACAATTTGGCCTTTTGTTCTTTAAAACCTCACCATTCCCTGTTTCAAGATCTTGGCAACTCCATTCAAACGCAACTTTTTTAGTTGGTTGCAGGTGTGAACGGTTGCAGGAACTGGGTGTGGCTAGTCTAGTGAAGAGAAGGACCAGGGGAGACATGATAGCAGTGTTCCAATATTGAGGGGCTGCCACAGAGAGGAAGGGGGTCAAGCTGTTTTCCAAGGCACCTGAAGGCCAGACAAGGAATAATGGATGGAAACTGATCAAGGAGAGATTCCACCTAGAAATGTGGAGGAATTTTCTATAGTGAGAATAGTCAACCCATGGAACAAAAGTTGCCTTCAGAAGTTGTGGGAGCTTCAGCACTGGAAGCTTCAAGAAGAGACTGGACTGCCATCTGTCAGAATTAGTGTAGGGTATCCTGCTTGGGGGGGGGGGTTGGACTAGATGGCCTAACAAAGTCCCTTCAACTCTGTTAATCTGTTAATCTATCTGTTAGTCCCCTTCCTTTTCTTCTTGATCCATTCGTTCTTTCTTCCCTCTTATATTTGTTTTAGCAATAGCAATAGCAATAGCCATAGCAGTAGACTTATATACCGCTTCATAGGCCCTTTCAGGCCTCTCTAAGCGGTTTACAGAGAGTCAGCATATTGCCCCCAACAATCTGGGTCCTCATTTTACCCACCTCGGAAGGATGGAAGGCTGAGGTCAACCCTGAGCCGGTGAGATTTGAACGCTGAACTGCTGATCTAGCAGTAGCCTGCAGTGCTGCATTTAACCACTGCGCCACCTTGGCTCTTTTACAAGTCGTTTTACAAGTCTATCCTCAGACATTCTCTTTATATGAACTGTTATCTACTTTGTATTCATCTCTCTATCTATCTAATCTAGCTATCGATCTAGCTATCTATCTAGTCTATCTATCTATCTATCTATCTAATCTATATCTATCTATCTATCATCTATCTCTCTATCTCTCTATCTCTCTATCTCTCTATCTCTCTATCTCTCTATCTCTCTATCTCTCTATCTCTCCTCTCTTTCTCTCTATCTCTCTATCTCTATCTCTATATATATCTGCTATGTGTGTATTTCCAGCATAACTCTGAAATGCCTTGAGCAATTCAACCAAACTTGGTATACAGAATGACTTGTTCTCTGGAGTTAATACTATGGGGTAAGACACCCTAACAACCCCCGTGGGTGTTTCTGTAAGATGCAGCCTGTTTGTGCCTTTAAATGGCTTCTACTGTACAGCGCAGTGGAGTTGCCATGGTAACGTTTCACAGTACTCCACAAGGGGCTCCCTCTAGTAAGGGAGAATAGGCAATAGCAATAGCAAGTAACAGTAGACTTATATACCGATTCATAGGCCTTTCAGGCCTCTCTAAGCGGTTTACAGAGTCAGCATATTGCCCCCAACAACAATCCGGTCCTCATTTTACCCACCCGGAAGGAGGGAAGGCTGAGTCACCCTGAGCCGGTGAGATTTGAACCGCGGAACTGCTGATCTAGCAGTCAGCCTGCAGTGCTGCATTTAACCACTGCGCCACCTTGGCAAATCCAACATTGGAAATTACGTTTGGTCTGGACATTTTCCCTCTATAAATAAATAAACGGGCAAAGCTGGGTTATCAGCTAGTAGTTTGGGATGGTGCCAAGAACTACAATGGGAAACTAATTCGTGTCTCCCCCCCCCC